>NC_067147.1:58049135-58349135 GCF_903995435.1 Acomys russatus
GAGAGGATCCTGGGTCACGTCACAAGGTCTCACACAGAGCTGGAGCCTGCTGAGCCGAGGTGGCTCCTGGGACTTTTGGGAGTAGGGCAGAGCTCAGACGAGGGAACTGGGCCCAGGGCCAGCATACCTGGGGCCTCTCAGTTCCCTTTTTCCCCTCCCAGATTTGCCCCATTTCTTCTTACCTCCCTTTTCTTCATCTAACACCCCTATTGGGCCTCCATCCTCCATGGTTTTCCTATTAAATATGAGCTTCCTCCCGATGGAGTCGATCTGGCTCAGCTCAAACCCCCTACTGTATCCATAGCTCTCTGTGACGGTGGAGGGCTGTCTACTTCCCCAGGTTCCACTCCGACTTTGTGCTTTTGGCTGGTCTCATAAAAACGTGGCCAACACAGACCCTCCGAGGTCTTCCCTCTCTTCTCCTCTCCTGAGGAGAGTCTCCAGCCTGGCTTCTTTCTCATACCGTGCGGGCCTAAGGACCTCTGGGGCTGAGTAAGGGAGTCCCAGACTCCTGCATTTGAGGGAAGAGCATGAAGGGGAGCCATATGTGGACCCCCCCCTGCTAGCTCAAGGCCAGAGTGGTTGCTGGTTTATGAGGAGAGTGGGTACCAGTGAGCTGAGAGGGAGCACACACAAGATGTAAGAGAGGGATAAAGTCCAAAGAGAGAGCACGGGCGTGCTCGCTGTGGGAAGGAGGAGGAAGGCCAAGCCTGTGGGAGCAGGTTGAGGCAAGAGAGGAGGGAAAGCAAGATCAGAAATAGAAGGTGGAGTCCAAGGCAGAGCAACAGATGGAGAGCCAGGGGCGGAGGAGGCCTCTGCTGAGGATCTGCCTGGTCTTTACCAGGCCGGGGTGTGGGGAAGGGCTGCCCAAGAGTAGAGGACATGTTGCGGCACTGCCACCTTGCCTGGGGCAGGTATGGCCCCTACTCTGCTCTCTCACCCCGAGCTTCTCACCTCTTCTCCTCCGTCTTCTGCTGGGAACCTCTCCCTCCACAGGCAGATGCTGGGAAAAGCTCCCTTATGGGTTCTCAATGGGGTAGGAGGTGTGATCGGGAGTTTACAGCGCCCCACAAGGAAGCAAGCAAGGCACTGTGTATGCATATTAGAAAAACTGGTTCTATGTCACCCTCTGTAAGGGCAGGGGCAGTGATCTTTGAACCCTGGCCATAGCTGCCCCACAGCTCTTCATAGGACTCTCCCTCTCTGTGACCCTACCGTCCGCCATTCATTGCAAACCTTAGAGTGACAAGGGCTGGTCCTTAGGGAAGTCTCTGCTACACGCGCATCTGTGAGCTTGCGCACACACACACACACACACACACACACACACACACTGACAAGGGAAAGAGGTGGTTGGGTAGCCTGAGGTGGTGTGTAGAGCCTACTTAGAGCTCCTCTCTATCTTGCCTGTCTGAGGTGGGTTTCTCTGCTGTAGATGGTCCCTCCTTGTCCTGCCTGGCCCCTCACTAAGGAGAAGTAGTGTCTCTTGTCCCCAGAAGACCCCAGCCAAGGAATTCGGGGGGAGGTAGCTGCAGGCGAGAGCCATGGAGAGGACCCCTTACCCCGAAGCCCCACCCCACCCTCAGATGCTCTGACCTAGCAAAGGCTCAGAGCTGGCACACCAGGGGACCCTGGGTCAGCCGGGTACAGGGTGGCTAGCCCACAAGGTCTTTTGCCCACAGAAGTGGTCTTTGGATGGAAAGCTCCAGAACCATTGGTCCGGAAGCTTCCGGGTGAGTCTGGGTGCTCTTGCCATTCTAAGACCTCCCTGGTGGGCTTTGGGAGCAGGGGGTGGGGCCACCCAGGCTGAGGGCACTTGGCCACGTTGCCCAGTCACTTCCTGGAGTCTTATCTTTCCGAGATGCCTGGATGGCACAGGGTGGGCATGGGAGTGGCTGACCCAGGAGTGTCGGCGGGTTGGTTTGTCCCTGTTTGGCTTGTCATTTTTTTTTTTCTTTGTTTTTGCCTCTTCTCCCTCAGTGGGGTCCCAGGGAAGAAGTGTGGCACCATCATCCTGTCTGCAGAGGAGCTGAGCAACTGCAGGGTGAGTCGCAGGGGCCAGTTCTCCAATGCCCAGGATCACCCATCCCTGGAGGGAGCCTGAGGTAGACAGGGCTCCTCAGGACGTGGCTGGCATGAGGCAGAAATACTGTAGCTACAAGATTTCATCCTTGTGGTTGAGCAGAGAGACCCAAGCCAGGAAGGAGCAGCCTTTGGTCTATACCACAGAGCCAGACTCCTTCCAGGCCCTGTCACATGTCCCTCAGCCCAGATTTTCCTGGCAACAGCGCCAATGACCGCAGCCTTTTCCTCCTAAGTCTTGGGCACTTGAGATTTGGTAGTCATTTTTGTCCTGTGCCAGTTTTGTCTCTGGCATAGGATGACACCCCTCTGTAGAACAGAGGGAGAAGGAGTGTGTGTGTGTGTGTGTGTGTGTGTGTGTGTGTGTGTGTGTGTGTGTGTGTGTGTGTGTGTGTAGGTATGACTATGGGTGGATGTGGCTGTTGGGAATCCGAGGCAGCCTTTGGCTTCGACTCTTGTGTAGGACTGTGGAGAAGCAGGCAACAGAGATGGCTTACCACACCAAGCTAAGGCTCAGGGTTCTTCTGGTGGGTGACGATAAGGGGGAAATGCTGTAAAGATGTTGTAAGGACGAAGGACGCCATTTGTCAAGTGATGAGCTCTGTTCTAGTTTGCTGTGCTTAGCACCAGGACCAAAGCGACCTGGGGAGGGAAAGGGCTTATTTTAGTTTATAATCCCAGGTAATAAATAGTCCAGCACTGAGGGAAGTCAGAGCAGGAACTCAAGGCAAGAGCTTGAAGCAGAAAGCATGGAAGAACGCTGCTTACTGGCTTGCTCTCAGGGTCATGATCAACCTGCCCAGGGAATGGCACCACCCATAGTGGGCTGTGCTCTTCCACATCGATTAACTATCAAGAAAATGCCTCAGAGATGAAGAGATGACTCAGGGGTTAAAAACATGTATTTTTCAGCCTGGCAGTGGTGGTGCATGCCTTTAATCCCAGCACTCGGGAGGCAGAGGCAGGCAGATCATTGGGAGTTCGAGGCCAGCCTCGTCTACAAAGCGAGTCCAGGACAGCCCCAACTACACAGAGAAAAAACAAACAAACAAAAAAAACCCATAAAAAAAAACATGTATTTTGCTTGCATTGGATCTCAATCCCCAGCACCTATGTCTGGTGGTTTACAACGGTCTGTAACTCCAGCTCCAAGGAGATCCAGTGTGTCTGGCTTTCACCGTCATGTGCCACGCCCATACATGTAATTAAATATGATCTTTGTTGTTGTTGTTTTTCGAGACAGGGTCTCTCTGTGTAGCCTTGGCCATCCTGGACTCACTTTGTAGACCAGGCTGGCCTCGAACTCACAGCGATCCACCTGCCTCTGCCTCCCTAGTGCTGGGATTAAAGGCGTGCACCACCATGCCCGGCTTAATCTTTAAAAAAAACCTTAGGGAAAAATGCCTCACAAAATGGTCCTAGACCAACCTGATAGAGGAAATTGTTCAGCTGATGTTCTTCCTTGGTGACTTTAGGTTTGTGCAAAGTTGACAGTTGGCACTAACTATGACAGGCACTGACACTGCATCTTGAATATGCACGGGGAAGGACTTGAGCAAGATTTTCATTTTTCCAGAAACTACAGCCTCTCCCTGGAACAACAGGAAGCAGAATTGGGATTTACTCCAAGATCAGGGACCCCTAGGCCACCCAAGCCCAGCATCCCTGAGGTCGGTGAGGAACCCCTCATGAGCCAGAATGGGTGGGAAAGGCTAAGTGACAAGCCAAGGCCAAGCTTGGGTACCTGGGGACAGGACTCCTTTGAGCCTGTAGGAAGGAGAAGAAGAATCAAGACTTCCTGACCTTCCAGGATCTGAGCAGCCAGGTATCCACTAGTATCTGCCATGTTAGAAACCGGGAAGGAACAAACATTAATCATATATTCAGAATAGTAATAGTGGGCACATTCAGAATCAACATAGTAGCCAGGTGTGATGACACATGCACTTAATCCCAGTACTTAGGAGGCAGAGGCAGGCAGATCTCTGAGAGGCCCGGTTTACATAGCAAGTACCAGGACACCAGGGACACATAGAGGGACCTCATCTTTAAAAAAGAAAAAAGAAAAAAATGAACAAACAAACAATAGAATTGACACGGGGCTGAGGGGCTGGGGAGGTTGACACAGTGGTTAGGAACACTGGCTGCTCTCGCCAAACACCCAGGTTAGATGTCAGCACCCACAGTGTAACTCCGGTCCTAGTTAGTGGACACAACACCCTCTTCCAGCTTCTCAGCCCAGAGCCTTAGGGTTCCCTTGCTATGGGACAGCTAGGTTAGGTGTTGGGGGGGGGGCTGTGCGGGAAATGCTTGAGGAGGGTATGATTCCAGTTTCCCCTGAGCCCTTAGCCCAGCAGTGAGCACCTCCCCCCCCCCCCCCCCCCCCCCCCCGTCCCCTCACCACTCCTTGGTGTGTCTTTAAATAAGATCAGCAAGGGCACTGTGGAGACTCTAAATTTAGGGGGGCTTCCGCTGTTGGTTTCCCAGCAGCTTCCTTTCCCACCTTAGACCCCCCCCTCCCTCCCTTCCTCCCCCCCTCTTCCTCCTCCTCCTCCCCCTCTCCTCTTTCATCCTTGGTCACAGCAGTTTCCTCGCTGGAGGCTGTGCCCACACTGGGGTGGTTTGGGGGCCCCCTCCCTCCAAAGGCTGTCAGCTCCTTTTTTCTTCTGGCACATCTTTGGCTGAATTCTCTCTCTCCCTAGAATCCTTGCAAGGAAAAGAGACTAATTCTCAGCATCTGGCTGAATTAAAATAATTACATGTGAGCAGCTTTGCAACTCAGGCTTCCAGTGGGAGGATCAAAGGGGGGAGGGTGGGGCCTGGAGTGGGTCTGCCTTCAGCCTGGAGCCTGCGTGGGTGGCCAGGGACAGCTAAGGATGGAGTGGATGCCAGCCTGTCACAGGCTTACTTTAGTAGGTAAAAGAAAAGCCTCGCTCATCTAGAATATTAATGCCAAGAAGGCCCCTACAATCAGATTTGATGCAAATACAGTCGGGGTCCTTATGTGGACAGTGCTGAGTATCAGATCCCCAGAGTCACCCCCACTTCCCCCTGCCCAGTGAAGATGCTGATCCATTCCTGCAAGGCCCTAAGCTTTCTGAGGCTCTTGTTCGCTAATACACCCTATGCTGGAGACGGAACCCAGGGCCTTGCCCAGGCTAAGCAAGCACTCTACAACTGGGCTATATACCAGTCCTATTTTTTTTTTTTTAATTAAAAATAAAAATAAAAATTAAGGTCCAGTGTGATGGTACACATCTTTAATGCCAGCTCCTCAGAAGCAGGTGGATCTCTGAGTTCCAGGTCAGGCTGGGCTATATAGTAAGACCCTGCCTCAACCAAAGCAGATGAGGGACAATTTCCCAATAACTCAGAATGGTCGCCCTGTGGGCTCTACAGGCTTGTAGCCATCAGCAGAAAAGCCAGCTTTGAGAACTAGAATTTAGGGTTGGAGAGATAGCTCAGAGGTTAAGAGCACTGCCTGCTCATCCAAAGGTCCTGAGTTCAATTCCCAGCAACCACATGGTGGCTCATAACCATCTATAATAAGATCTGAGGCCCTCCTCTGGTGTACATGCAGGCAAAACACTGTGTATATGATAAATAAATAAATAAATAAATAAATACAAAAACAAAAACTAGAATTTAGAGCAATGGGCGCCCTGAACCTCCTTGGCTTTCCTGGCTGCTTGGTCATCAGGATCAGTACCTGTCGTCAGGTGGCTGATGGGGAGGGGAGGCCTACCTCATCCTTGGCATCTTGCCCAGGATGCCCCAAGCTTCATTGCTGCAGCATCTGGGGGTCCCCCCCACCACCACCCACGAATCATCTCCAAACTGATTAGGAGTTTCATCTATTTCAAGTCAGCAAGTAAATATGTCACTCACTCTGTACCCAGGGGTTCTTGTTTGATGTGAGAAATGGCAGCTAGCAATCCCAGCCCCTCCACCCAGCAGACCCACTGATTCTTTTTATTATACGGACGTTCTTGATCTTGACGCAAAGTCCATGGGTATTTTATTATGTGTCCATGTGGAAAAGCAGGTACATGGTAAATTCTTACAACTAACTCCCTGGGAAGCAGGGGACCGTGCAAAGCTTCCCAGAGGGGAGGGAGAGAGAAGAGAACGGATTGGGAAGTGAGAGGCAGGTGGGGATGCTGGAAGGATCCTTTCATTTTTGGGGGGGGGGGCCAGGTAGGAGGTAGGGGAGGGTTCAAGGTTTTCTCTGTGTCGTCCTGGCTGTCCTGGAACATGCTTTGTAGACCAGGCTGGCCCCAAACCCAAGAGATTCCCCCTGCCTCTGCCTCAGGAGTGCTTGGATCAAACGTGTGCACAGCTATGCCCAGCCAGATTTTGTGAGACCTTCCAGCCAGGGAGTTCAGGAGCCTCGAGGGTGGAGTTTCTCCTTGCTGCAGACTTTGGAAGGGAATAGCCACCGGAGGGAAGGAGAGACGTAAGAGGAAACCATGTATGGAGTGGGTGTGGGGTGTGGGTCCTCTGACACTCAGCTGCGTGAAGGCTAAAGGGTAGGGAAGGCGTATTGTCAACACTTGAGCAGACACAAGCATCCTCCCTAAAACACAGTGTATAATTTCTTAGTCTCAGAAAATAATTCCTCTAGTTAAATCAAAACAAAACAAAAACACCGTCTCTGATGCTTAAATATATATGCGTGTCATGTCGCATTAACCATATTAGCCCTTGGGAGAATGGCTTGGTGCGAAAGCACTCACTGCACAAGCAAGTGGGCCACAGTACACATGCCGAGAACCCACATGGCTGCTGAGTGGGCACGGTAACCCGTAATGCCAGCCTCTGAAGGTGGGTATGGACCCCCCACCCAGGAGCAAGCAAGCTAGCAACCATAACCACATTAGCCAGCTCTGAGTTTGATTGACAGCTGCCTCATAAAAGAAGATGAAGAGTGACTGAGGAAAGTACCCAACACCAAACTCTCCTCAAGCCTCCACGCACTCTAACATGTACGCACACACACTTGTACCTACACACATGTCACCATACATGCACATATACACACATATGGAAGTGAAAAAAAATAACAGGTTGATTCTGCACAAGTTGGGAAGTATAGAAAGAGTTGTTCCGAGAGAATTATTGTCGGCACTTGGATGACTTTTTTGTTGCTGTTGTTTTTTGTTTGTTTGTTTGTTGAGACAGGGTTTCTCTGTGTAGCCTTGGCTGTCCTGGAGCTCTCTTTGTAGGCCAGGCTGGTCTCGACTCACAGTGATCCGGCTTGCCCCTGCCCCCTGAGTACTGGGATTAAAGGCATGTGCCACTACTGCTCAGCTTTGGATGACTTTTTGTTTTGTTTTGTTTTTGTTTTTGTTTTTTCTTTTTTTTATATATTTTTTTTTTATTAATTTATTCTTGTTACATCTCAATGTTTATCCCATCCCTTGTATCCTCCCATTCCTCGCCCCCCCCCCCCCCCCATTTTCCCATTATTTGTTTTTGTTTTTTCTTTTTGTTTTTCGAGACAGGGTTTCTCTGTGTAGCCTTGGCTGTCCTGGACTCACTTTGTAGACCAGGCTGGCCTCGAACTCACAGCGATTGTTTTTGTTTGTTTGTTGAGACAGGGTTTCTCTGTGTAGCCTTGGCTGTCCTGGAGCTCTCTTTGTAGGCCAGGCTGGTCTCAACTCACAGTGATCCGGCTTGCCTCTGCCTCCTGAGTGCTGGGATTAAAGGCGTGCGCCACCACCGCCCAGCTTGGATGACTTTTCTTATGGCCACAGATAAACATCTTTGTTGGTATAATTTGGTACCTAGTTGTTCCGTTGTTTTGTTTTGAGGCAGGGTCTCCCTCTATAGCTTCTCCTGGCCTGGGATTCACTATGTAGACCAAGCTGGTATCCAGTTCAAAGCTGCTCTTGTCTTTACTCCTCAGGTGCTGATATAAAAGATGTATACTGGGGCTGGAGAGATGGCTCAGTGGTTAAGAGCACTGTCCGCTCTTCCAGAGGTCCTGAGTTCAATTCCCATCAACCAGATGGTGGCTCACAACCATCTATAATAAGATCTGATGCCCTCTTCTGCCCTGCAGGTGTACACGCAGGCAGAACATTGTATACCCAATAATAAATCTTAAAAAAAAAATTGTATGCCATCATGCCCAGCCAATATGGCCTCTAGTTATGGGGCCCGTAGTCTAGTTCTTGTCCGTAGTCTTAGAAACGAGTGCTCCATGGCCGCCTGCTGTTCCTCATTGTATGGGTGGACCACGGTTGTTGAATATGGCTGCTTCTTCGGTACAATTAAATGACACTGCACTGAACGTTCTATATTCTCTTTTGCTTGTGGTTTTACATTTGTTTATGTATTTATTTTGTGTGTGTATTGGGGGGCGGGGGAGTCAGTTCTCTCCTTTCACCATGTGGGGCCTGGGGATCAACCTCAGCCCTTGAGGCTTGGCAGTGAGCAACTTTACCAGCCTCTGTGTGTGTGTGTGTGTGTGTGTGTGTGTGTGTGTGTGTGTGTGTGTGTGTTTGAGACACTCTCTCATTCTACAGTCCACACGGGTCTAGAATTCCTACATCCCTGAATGCTCTTGGGCTCCCAGCAATCCCTCTCCTGGGACTACACACACACACACACACACACACACACACACACACACACACACACACACACACACACACACACACACACACACCGCTGTGCCCAGCTCACATTCCATTCTGATTTTTTAAATTTAAATAATTTATTCAGATTACATCCCGATTGTTATCCCCTCACGTGTATCTTCCCATTCTGCCCTCCCTCCCTCTTTCACCCTAATCCCCTCCCTTAGGTCTGTGACAGAAGGGGACCTCCTCCTCCACCATATGATCACAGCCTATCAGGTCTCATCCTGGCAGCCTGCTTCCCCTTCCTCTGAGTGCCACCAGGTCTCCCCACCAAGAGGAAGTGGTCAAATACAGGGCACCAGAGTTCATGTCAGAGGCAGTCCCCGCTCTCCACACAACTGTGGAGAATGTGCTGTCCATTGGCTAGATCTGAATAGGGGGTCTAGGTTTATTGCATGCATTGTCCTTGGTTGGTGCAGTAGTTTGTGCAGGCCCCTCTGGGCCCAGATCCGCAGTCTTGATGGTCTTGTAGGTTTCTAAGACCCTTTGGGCCCTTCTATTTCCCCATTCTCCCATACCTCTCTCACCTGGAGTCCCACTAGGAAGTCCCAGCATCTGTCGCAATCCCTCACTGAGTGAAGACTCTCTATGTTGGCTAGTGTCCAGTTATGTAAGTATGTACCATGTGTATCTTTCTGGGTCTGGGTTAACTCACTCAGAATGATCATTTTTAGTTCCAGCCATTTGCCTGCAAATTTCAAGATTTCCTTGTTTTTAATAGCTGAGTAGTATTCCATAGTGTAAATGTACCACAGTTTCTTTATCCATTCTTTGACTGAGGGACATCTAGGTTGTTTCCAGATTCTGGCTATTACGAATAAGGCTGCTATGAACATAGTTGAGCAAATTTCCTTGTTGTGTGGTGGAGCATCTTTTGGGGATATTCCAAAGAGTGGAGTAGCTGGGTCTTGAGGTAGCCCTATTCCCAATTTTCTGAGAACGTGCCAGATCGATTTCCAAAGTGGTTGTACAAGTCTGCACTCCCACCAGCAATGAAGGAGTGTTCTCCTTTCTCAACATCCTTGTCAGCATGTGCTGTCACTTGAGCTTTTAGTCCTAGCCATTCTGATGGGTGTTCCAAGCAGTGGATTTAGGTCAGCTTCCCAGATAGGCAGGCACCGTGTGTGGGAGGGGAAGAGGTCAGGGGAGAATTTTCAGCCTCCTAATGAGCAAATCAAACATACGCACTGTGGATTGGGAAGTCGGCCATTGCCACAACAAAGGAAAGGCAGCTTGACCCTTGACCCCTAGGCCCAGTCACAGTTAGTGCACCAACAAAGGCTGCATCTCCCTCGGTCCTGACCACCATCAGTATCTGAATGGCTGTCACCACAAGGCCTCTTCACTGGACTCCGCTCCCCACCTTACTCTCTTCTCACTCCCCACCAATCCTTTGCTCCAGGTCGAATCACCTCTGCTGGCTGGGGGGATGTAGTTTCAGTGTGTGTGTGTGTGTGTGTGTGTGTGTGTGTGTGTGTGCACGTGCACGCATACATGTGGAGACCAAAAGACAACTTTGGTTGTCACTCACTCAGGAGCTGTCCGTCTTGGGTTTTCAGGCAGGCTCTCTCACCAGCCTGGAGCTCACCAGTAGGCTTTGCTGGGTAGCCAAGGGGTCCCAGGGGTCCCCATGTCTCTGCCTGTCCAGTGCTGGCAATTTCAAGTTTGAGCCAGCATGGCCAATGGTCTACCATAGGTGCTGGGATTTGAACTCAGACCTTCATGACTGTGGAGCAAGCACTTTATGATTTAGTCATCTCTCTAGCATCCTGATCTGGATCAGCCCCCAACCCCACACACCTACATACACAATCTAGATGCAGGGACGCAAACACACACACATACACACAGTGCTTTTTCGTGTGTGCGTGCATGTGTGTGTGTGTGTGTGTGTGTGTGTGTGTGTGTGTGTGTGTGTGTGTGTGTAGACCAGGCTGGCCTCACAAGCACTAAGATCCGCTACCTTTGCTTTTCATCACACCTGGCATCTCTCACTGAGCCTTTTTATCTGACCAAAAAGAACAATGTACTAATTCTAGAAAATTTGGAAAACCCAAAGGACCAAAAGACAATAGGTGTCACTATGGTCTCATTGTCCGTTTAAAAGTATCTTTCAGGGTTGTCTTGTAGGTTGATTAAGAACTCAAGTGCCTGAATCAAAGACTGCCAGTGGTGGGGTGCACACCTTCAATCCCAGCACTGAAGGAGGAGGCAGAGGCAGGCGGATCAATGTGAGTTCGAGAGTTCGAGGCCAGCCTAGTCTACAAAGGGAGTCCAGGACAGCCAAGGCTACACAGAGAAACCCTGTCTCGAAAAACAAAAGAACTCAAGTGTGTGACGTCATTTATAAAAATGGTCCTCAGTCAACACAGTATTCTGTTTATCATAGCTTTTTTTTTTTCTTTTTAGGAAAGTTAAAATATTTGATTACTGAGCCTTCGATGTGCCCTTAAGTTTCACATTGACCTCCTGACCCAAGGCAGAATGCCCACTGACCTCTGGGCCTGACCTCTGACCTCATCAGCCATCTGGTGGTGGGGAGGGAATAGGGCTGAGGTACAGGAGGAAGCCTGGCCCTGCTGCCTAGGCTGAATCTCCAAGGCAGCACACTTAGCATGCGGGGATATGCAAATTGAAGCAATCCTGCTGTTTTAAAGAAACTTAATATGTTTTTTTAAAAAGATAGGGTGAAAGGCAGAAATTGCAGGAAATTATATATCTCGGGAGCGGGTTTTATCTTCCCTGCTACTGATTCCCACGGGCGCACATGCTGAGAACAACATCTCTTGGGTTCGGCATCAAGTCCCCAAGCCTGATTCTCAGGGGAGCACTGGGATGCAGACCATTGGCACCCCTCCCTGCCTCCCTCCCAGATTCACACTATGTCAAAAGTTCAACCCATCTGCTAACCACGTTGATGGGGGGCCAGGGGAGGTTTAGACCATCCCCACAGCACCCCACAGCACAGGCTACCATGGGGGACCATCCTCACAGGCTGGGACCTTGACTTCCTGCCCCCGCCCCCGGCACCTTCCCTTCCCACTGGATGCTCATCAGGGACTTTTGCTTTGGTGACAAGCTGGAAACCTCTCTGAAGGTCTGTCTTGTCTTCCCAGGGGTCCTGTATGGTACAGCAGTCACAGTGGGCTCTGGGCAAATGTCCCTGTGCCTGGAGTGAGTGAGGTAGGGGTGTGTGTGTGTGTGTGTGTGTGTGTGTGTGTGTGTGTGTGTGTGTGTGTGTGTTTTGAGGGTAGGGTAGATAGAGATGAGCCTGCTGCAGCCTCACTTATCTCCCATAGACAGGAAACCTGCTGTCACACCCTAGCCAAGCTTTCCACATAGCTGGAGTTCAGAGCCTGCCTTCCTCCCCCACCCGCTTTCATTTAACTAGTTTGCACAGAGGCCCTTCTAAATGGATTTCACACTTCTCTGCCTTCTCCACTGGAGGCTATAGAACGTAATTAAGCTTACCTTGGGGATTGGGGTCATTATTTAGAATTTCATTTAGTTCAGCGGCAGACCTCTGGAGCCCTACTGTGTGACTCCAGCTAGTTCCATAGCTGTGTGGCTTCCAGCGTGGGTGTTCCCCCTCTCTGTGCCTCCACTTCTTGGTCTTTTCTTTGTTTTCTCTATTTTATTTCTTCACGTTGTGTGTGTCTAGGCATGAGTATGCTGTGACAAATGTGAAGGTTAGAGGATAATTTGCATTACTTAGGCTTAGTGGCTGGAGCACAGCCTCAGTGGGCCCTTTTGGGTGCGTGGGGCGGGGAGGGGAAGGAAAGAGGAAGGGAGGAAGGGAGGGAGAGAGAGATCTTATTATATATATATCCCTGGCCAGCCTCATCAGGAACTCAAACTATGTAGGTAGCCGAGGCTGACTTTGAACTTACTGTTATCGGTTAGCCTCTGTCTCCTGAGTGCCGAACCCCTGCCCACGTCTATGTAAAATAGGCAGGAGAGCAGTGCCTACCTCAAAGAATTGTTGACAGAGTTTAAATGAAGCCTAGATATAAAGGTAGGGGGGTGGAGATGGCTCGGTGGGTAAAAGCAATTGCTCAACCTGTGGGTCGCAACCCTCACAGGAGTTACATAGCAGATATTCTGTATATCAGATACTTACATTAAGATTCATAGCAGGACCAGCGGGGCGTGGTGGCGCACGCCTTTAATCCCAGCACTCAGGAGGCAGAGGCAGGTGGATCACTGTGAGTTCGAGGCCAGCCTGGTCTACAAAGTGAGTCCAGGATAGTCAAGGCTACACAGAGAAACCCTGCTCAAAAAAAAAAAAAAAAAAAAAAAAGGTTCATAGCAGGGGGTGGGAGAGATGGCTCAGAGGTTAAGAGTACTGACTATTCTTCCAGAGGTCCTGAGTTCAATTCCCAGCACCCACATAGTGGCTCACAACTGTTTGTAACTCCAAGATCTGACACCCAAAGACATACATGCAGGTAAAACACCAGTGCACATAAAATAAAAATAGGGGCTGGAGAGATGGCTCAGCAGTTACAGCACTGTCTGTTCTTCCAGAGGACGTGGGTTCAATTCCCAGCAACCACATGGTGGCTCACAACCATCTGTAATGAGATCTGGTGCCCTCTTCTGGTGTGCATGAAGACAGTGTACTCATTGACATAAAATAAATAAGTAAATATAAAATAAAAATAAATAATTAAAAATATAAATAGCAGTAACAAAATTACAAAATAATTTTATGGTTGGGGTCACCACAATACGAGGAGCTGTGTTAAAGGGTCGCACTGTTCGGAAGCCTGAGAACTCTCGAACCGGATACTCATTGTGAGCAACTATAGTCCCAGGGTTCCTACAGCATGACAGGAAGCTGACAGGACAGCCCCCAGAAGCTTCCGGGCCAGCAAGCCAGCCATGCACAGCAGTGAACAGCAGAGACCGTGTCTCAACAAGGTGGACGTAACTAACACCTTGGTTGCCTCTGCCTTCTGCAGTGTGCCTGCATTCACACACACACACACACACACACACACACACACACACACACACACACACCTTAAAAACATAGGTGGGTGCGGTACATACATACAACCTTGCTAAATTGCCATTTTCTTTTTTGTTTGTTTGTTTTTGTTTTTGGGGGGGTTTGGTTTGTTTTTTTCAAGACGGGGTTCCTCTGTGTAGCCTTGGCTGTCCTGGACTTGCTTTGTAGACCAGGCTGTCCTCGAACTCACAGCGATCCACCTGCCTCTGCCTCCCGAGTGCTGGATTAAAGGCGTGCGCCACCACGCCCGGTTCAATTGCCATTTTCATAGACAAGTGACAGTTGGGAACCATTGACAACTTTATATACTTCCACCCCAAAGCAGGTGACACTGCAAATGGTAGCCCCAGTTTTTCCTGTTCTAGTGCTGGGGGTGAGTGAGCTCAGAACCTTGTGTGTGTCGGGCCAACACTCACTCGTGAGCCATACTCCCGCCTTCTTTACTTGATCTAAGCCTCCTGCCCCCTTCCTGGCCTCACGAGGCCCTCAGAAGGTTCTTCAAAAGGCAACTAAAGCCTTTGCCTCAGGCCTCGGCTGTTGGGCTGTTTTCAGCGTGTGCTTGCTTAGGGTCAGCCTGAGTGTGGCGTGAGAGGCTCCTGTGTCCCCTCAGGTAAGAGTGTCACAAGGCCCTGTGGAGCCAGGCCTGGGCCTCTGGTCTCCCTTCAGGGCCTGTCCCCACGGCTCTCCCGAGCAGACTTTGGTCCTCTGAAGCCACTGTGGGGAAGACACCAGGGCCAGCTTTGCAGTTACTCGGGTCCCCACGCTTATCCCAGGGTCTGGGTAATTTACTAATTCTTTTTGTACAAAAGCATCCCATTCACACTTTGCTCTGGGTCCCCCTCCCCCACCCCCAGCCCCCGGTTTGTGTGGCCACTAGGACCCCAGGCCTCTCTGTTGTCTGCGTGCTGGCGTGTGGCACAGTGGGCCTTCCCTTTGGCAAAGGCTGGGCTTGGAACTTTGAGTCCCCCCTATCCTGGGGCCTTCCGCTAAAGCCCCGAAGTCTAACTGTTTGGGCTGAACCTTGTGCAGATGGGCTAACCTCCACTAACTGCACCCCCCCCCAGATGGGTGTTTCTCATGTGGAGCTTGGAAGAGTGAAGGGTCCAGATGGCACCTGGCCTCTAGGGAATGCTTGGTCAGGCCTCCATCCCCTTGTTCTAGAACAGAAACCCTGGGGCTTTCTAGAAGCTTCAAGATCCTGGCCCCCCACAAGGACTGACACCAGATGATCTTGTGTAGCCAAGGCTAGCCCGGAACTGACTATGTAGCTCAGTGTAGCCTAGAACTCCCTGTCTTCCTGCCTCAGACTCCCAAGAGCTGGCATTACGAGCTTGTGCCTCCGCACCCTGCTAAAGCCAGCCTGCCATAAAGAAAGCAGGGACGTGAGTCTGGTGAGAGGCAGTGTGCCATCCTGTCCCTCGGGGTGCATCAAGGGTGCCCTAGGCCACATAGCTGGGAAGCAATGAAGCTGTCTCAGGTAAAGCTATGCTCCCAGTCGGCGTGCACGCATGGCTCGGGCCTCCTCCGCTGTCGTTCAGCCTCGTGGTGTCTGCCTCTGCTTCTCCGTCATCCAAAGAGAGGAAGGGCTAAGTCCCTGGAATCCCCCTGCCTCACCATCCTGTGCTCCCTCCTTTGCAGGATGTGGCCACAATGCAGTTCTGTGCCAACAAGCTGGACAAGAAAGATTTTTTCGGGAAATCCGACCCTTTCTTGGTGTTCTACAGGAGCAATGAGGATGGAACGTGAGTGCCCCCCTCTGCTCCCCCCCACCCAGGCATTGTACATCAGGAAGGGCTGAGAGGGCGTGGCCACCCCTGAGGCCCCTGCTGTAATGGCCGGTTCTGGCCTGCGGGGGGGGGGGGGGGGGCGAAACTTGTATCAGGGTTCACCTGAAAGAGGGAGTGGGGTTTGAAAGTAGGATATAGAGATGCAAGAAATAACGAATCAAGTCAGGACATTTCTGATCAAGATTCACTTTAATGCCGACTAGCAGGAACATATATAGAGCAAGGTCAATAGGATCTATTCTAATCCCACTCACCCTAGCCCCACCCCCCACCCGCCCACCCCGCAAGAATACAATAGCCTAAATCGCTCCCTGTGGAACTTCCTAGTTCTCTGAGTAGTTCCCTGTAAGAACCTCCTTGATCCTCTGGGTGGTTCCAAGTTGGGACTTCCCTACTTCTTTCGAAGGTAAATAGTCCAAGGATAACCTGGAACACAAGACCTCGTGAGGCAAAGGTCAGCAACTCGAAGGTCACAACATACAGCCTAAGCACAGGATTTCTGATATGGCAGAATTTGGCATGGCTTCCCACACTGTGTGGAGCTGATGCCCAGATAAAGCCAATGTAGGGACCAGGCATTGCCACTGGGAGGCTCCCAGCAGTGGCGGGTGCTGTGCATGCCTGGGGAGTGCCAAAACGCTACACTCTGCCCAGCCCAGCAGCCACTCCTCCCACAGGACTCAGAGCAGCCTCAAAGGTTCCAGGCCGTGCCCTGACCCTTCCCCACGGCCCCACACTCTAGCGTGCAGCTGGTCAGAGTGGAAAAACCCTAGTCCTCCTCCTCTCTCATTAAGTTATACAGAAGGGAAACATACACAGCCACTGGCCGATGTAGGTCAGCAACACAAACAGAAAAAGGCTGAAGATCTGAGAACCCGGGTCCCCCCCCCACCACCACCACCAACCAGCACTGTGACCCAGGGCAAGGTACTGCCCGTCTTCGGGCCTATTTTCTCATCTATGAAATGAAGCAATTGGATGAGGTGGCTCCATGGTCTCTTTAAGCAGCCCGGTTCTGGGATTCTATGTAAGGCTGCGGAAGTGATGAGGCCAGGAGGGTTAATTGGAGAAACTGAGCAAGGAAGAAAATGGGTCCTTGGGGTGGAGTGAATAGCAGAGCGCTTAACAGGCCCGGAGAGACAACCTTGTGTGGAGATAGAGCTCAGGGCATACTGTGTGTGTGTGTATGCGCGCACGCATGTGCACACAACTATGCCTGGGTGCCTATGCACTCATGAGTGTGTGTGTGTCTGTGTGGTGTGTGTGTTGGGGGCAGGGCAGCAGCAGTCAGGAGAGGTATATTTCGGTGCAAGAGAACTGATTTTTCAACCTGAACTACTGAACAGGAAATTAGGTGTGATCATTTGCATGACAAAGGGCTTCTTAGCAGGGCGCTTTAAATAATTCCTGTTGATGATTCTGAGTTGGCTTGGGGGCTTTGGGGGGGTAGGGGGGGCAGTGTGGTTTCAGGTTGTCCTAGAAGTCCGTGCACTGTCCCCTGTGGAGAGGCTGAGCCTATGAAGACGCCCCCTTAGGGCCCTTGGTGTGGCGGGCAGGAGCGGCACTAACAGGCTGTGTGGGAAGGATCTGGGGCTCATGACAGTGACCGACAGGGAGCGGGTGGGAGGTGCCCGAGCTGAACTGTGCGTGGGAGTGGAGCAAGGAGGGAGGAGGAGCTTCACGGGGCCCCTGGGGACCAGCACTAGGGGCCTTTTTCTGGTAGTAGGGCCAGAATGGCCAGAGCGCTGCCAGTGGTAAAGGAACTGCTCTGAAGGCTGTGGCCTTGGGAGTTATTTGGGGGTAGGGTTTCCTTCAGGTGTGACAGAGCCTCTTTTGGGGGAGACAGTCCTAACTGACTGAGGACCCCACAAGAGGTGGCTAGTACGGAAGTTCAGGCTTCCTTCAGACCACTTTAAGCTTCTAGTGCTCTTAAAGCTACAGAACAAAAATGTTAGGAGGTGTGATTGATTCAGATTATCATAGGTAAGATGGATTTGCTCCTTTAAAATGGAGGGGGAAAAAAGATTATATCTAGTCCAGGAGATCCTTTCAGGTGTCCTCAAGTTGCTACCATGCCCTGTGCGTAAAGTCAACTACAAACTAAAGCAGCCTGATCTAAGTAAGAATACAAAGGGAATGAATGAAGGTATGGATTACACCTCCAGAAAGAGAGCCAAGACCTGATGAGGTGCTTGCTGAGAGTGCAGGAAAAACAGATTGAATAGGCGAGGAAGGTGCTTATGAATACCAGATAAGGCAACTTGAGCATTTGTAGAAGGTTGGATTATAAGTGACATGCGAATTTCTGTCTTATTTGGTTAAGAGTACATTTGTACAGATAATTATGCTTTCTTTCTTCGATTTCGTTATCACATGATATAAGATCAGTTGAAATGAAGGGATATATTCTAAATTTTTAATGTGTTTCTGGTTGTACGAAGGATACTTATATCAAATTCAAGTTGGACATAATTATGATCTTGCTAATTACATAATGTTTTTGCTATTGTAAAAAAAAAAAAAAAAAAAGAGGTGGCTAGTACACTCCGCCACCCCACCCCACCCCCCTCCAAGACAGAGACTGAGCTGGAGACAGGTCACCATCCGAGGTGGGAGGAGAGGGGAGGAAAACACCACCAGTCAGGAGAGAACCAGGAACTTGAAGGATCTTCAGCCTGGAGGCAGGAAGTACCTCTGGCTGCTCTGGCTATCCTAAGGCTGTTCTGTCTTGTCTGGCTCCATGTTAGTGACAACCCAAGCTACCTGCTGGGCCCTGGCCTGGCATTGGTGGGCACATCAGAATAATTTTAGGTAGCCGTAACCCAACAGAACCTTCTGGAATTGTTGAATGCTCCCCACCAGAATGGTTGCTGTATCACTTCTCCATTAGCTGTGATGAAATATCCCAAAGAAAGCAACCTAAGGAAGGCTTCGCTTTGGCTCTCAGTAGGATGGCTCACAGTAGGAAGGCACATTGTCCTGGCGGGAGGTCAAGGCAGCAGAGCTAGAGACAGTTGGCCGAATTGCAGCTACAGTCAGGAATCAGAGGGATTGTGTTGATGCTCAGCTGCCATCTTCTGTGCATGCGTGTGCCTGTATATGTGTGTGCATGTGAGTGTGTTGAGTCAGAAGATAACTTTTGGGAGTAGGCCCTTCTCCTTCCATCATCTGGGTCCTAAGGGGTTAACTTGGATCATAAGATAGGCACCTTTACCCAGTAAGCCATTTCTTCAACTCTATGCATTGTTTTGTCTGTTCATTTGAGACAAGGTTTCTCTGTGTAAACCTTGACTGTCCTGGACTCACTTTGTAGACCAGGCTGGCCTCAAACTCACAGAGATCTGCCTGCCTCTGCCTCCTGATTGCTAGGATTAAAGGCGTGGGCCACCATCGCTGGCATTTTTTTTCTTTTCCTTTTTTTTTTTTGGTTTTTCGAGACAGGGTTTCTCTGTGTAGCCTTGGCCATCCTGGACTCACTTTGTAGAACAGGCTGGCCTCGAACTCACAGCGATTCTTTTCCTTTTTTGTTATTTGTTTTTTTTTTTTTTTTTTTTTTTTTTTTTTGTTTTTTTTTTTGTTTTTTTGAGACAGGGTTTCTCTGTGTAGCCTTGGCCATCCTGGACTCACTTTGTAGAACAGGCTGGCCTCGAACTCACAGCGATCTGCCTGCCTCTGCCTCCCGAGTGCTGGGATTAAAGGCATGCGCCACCACGCCCGGCTTGTTATTTGTTTTTTTGTTTTTTCCTAGCCATTCTTTTTATGCTCATATTGTCATCAAAGGAAATTCAGGGAAAGGCTTGCCTGGGGACACACAGCTGGCTCTGGGGCTGGGACTCACATCTGTCTGACAGATGGGTGACACTCTCCCGTGCCCCTGCTCCAACTGTGTGGTCGAAATGAACTGTCGACAGGGACCACTTGCCGTACTGGAGCCTCGCACCAGGCAAGTGCCGCAGGGGCTTCTGGAAAGCCTGTGTGTGGATCTGGCCGTGAGGACTACAAAGAGTTTAAAGGAAGCAGTTTTCCAGCTAGCACCTCCGGCAGAAGCAAGACCTCCCAGGGTCCAGGAACAGTGCGGAGGAGGACAGGGGGAGTGGGGAGGTGGGGGAGTGGAGGGGTGGGGGGGCAGGAGCTTAGGAGACCTGCTCCATCTCTTGGGCTGGGAAGGAAGACTAGTGGTCTGCGTGGGAGGATGGAAGCAGCTCGGTAAAGTCCATCCCTAAAGCCCAGGAGGTCTCCTAGTTCCTCACCCCCCCCTCCCCCTCCCCCTCCGCTCCTTGTCACTCTGTTACCCTCAGCCACCTGTCCCCAGCACCAGGCAGCAGGCCCTCCTGCCCCAGCCCCTCCTCCGGTTCTAGGGTTAGCTACAAGGTCTCCCACGTGGATCTCACGCTCCGGTGGGTGGGCGAGAAGGAGTATAGAAGAGAGACAGCTCAGCCTGGTGACGGGAATGACATTTTGACTTGAAAATTGCCAAAGAAGAAACAGCAGAGGCAGCGTGGGCTCGGGCGGGGCCCTGGCGCTTCCTGGCGACCTTTCCAAGCTTTGAGATCGCTGGGGTGGGTGCTGGGCGAGCCTTGCCCATCCAGGCTAGGCATGGCAAGATGCCATGTCAGGAACAGCAGAGAAGGCCCCTTCCACATGGCTAGGGAAGCAGGGTCTCGGATTCCAACGGGAGGGACTCGAGGGCTCTCAGGTGGCCCCAGGAGAGGGCTTTGCTTCCACTGGACTGAAATGCCCGTGAAAGCTAGGGAACCTCCGCCCCAAGATACACAGTTGCTGTTTGGCTCTCTATTTCTTGAGATCATACATCCTAGGCCCAGCTGGCCTGGAACTCACAGAGATTGGCCTTCCTGCTTCTGCCTTCCAAGTGCTGGGACCAAAGGTGCGAGCCACCACGCCTGGCAGCTCCTTTTTATTTTATTTTATTGAATTCCGCCCCCCCCCCCCCAAGCAGGCTCTTGGGCTGCTGTAGATAGAGCTCGGTGCTGTCAAGCATCTATCTACCAACTAGACATCCCTGGCCCTCATCAGTTCCTTTTAAATATGACTCGGGGCTAGAGAGATGGCTCAGCTATTCAGAGTGCCTGCTGGACAGCTCCCAGTCACCAGAGGCTCCAGATCCAACCTCCACTCTCCATAGGAAATTGCACAACTGTGGTGCATACAAACTCCCTCAGGCACAAACAAAATAATATAAATAAACAGATTTTTGTTTGTTTGTTTTAAGATTATTTCTTTATTATTATGTATACAATGTCCTGCCTGCATGTACACTGGAGGGGGCTGGAGAGGGTACCAGATCTCATTATAGATGGTTGTGAGCTACCCTGTGGTTGCTGGGAATTGAACTCAGGACCCCTAGAAGAGCAGTCAGTGCTCTTAACCGTTGAGCCATCTCTCCAGCCCCTGTTTGTTTGTTCTTTTGTTTGTTTGCTTTGAGACAGAGTTTCTCTCTATAGCCTTGGCTGTCCTAGACTTGCTTTTTAGACTTGGCTGGCCTTGAACTCACAGCAATCCACCTGCCTCTGCCTCCCGAGTGCTGGGATTAAAGGCTTGGGCCCCCAATACCCGGCTTGGTGTTTGGTTTTTGTTTGCTTGTTAATGGTTGATAACTAGGCATGGTGATAATGCTTCGATCCAGCAGAAAAGAGATGGCAGCAGGAAGATCAGGAGCTGTAAGTCCGTCCTGAGTTACACAAGGCCCTAGCACAAAGACAGAAGATGATTGAATAGCTACAAGGGCCAGTCATTGTCCTAGGCTGCGCCGGCCATCAAGCACGGGAGCACTTCTGTTCTTGCGGACCTTAAATTTTACTGACAGCTCATAACAGGATGAATAAGGAGAGAAACAGGCTGTGCCGCATGTTGACAGATGAGACAAGAAGGAAAAGCCTGGAAGGAGAGAGACGACGGGGTGTGTCAGAGGCAGGGCCTGTACATCTAAGGCACCCTGGAGGGGGGAACGGCCCAAAGAGAAAGGCTCGGGCAGACTTACAACAGGCCGTGCCCCCCCCCGCCCCGCCCTGAGGACGGTGGCTAGAACTCAGGTCCCTGGCACTCCCTACAGGAGGATGTCCCACTCCAGTCACAGCCCTGCTTAGTGTTATCATTAAAGATGAGATGGCACACAACAGATGTGAATATGGAGAGGTTTATTTGGGGAGAAGGGAAGTGGAGAGGGGTTGGGACCTGAATGAAGAGACAGAAAAGGGGGGGTTGCCCTTAGAGAAAGTGCAAGAGAAAGAGAGTGAGAGAGACACATAGGAGGTGGCTTTGTCCTTCTATCCTGGGGCCCTGGCATACACCTAGTGGCAGGCAGGTGATGATGTCAGAGGTTGCTAAGCAACCTAGGGGCAGGCCGCTTAGATGCCAACACTTCGTTCAGGAACTTCTCTTGTACTAGCCTGGCTGTGGCTGTTGAGGGTGGCTCCTCCTGCAATAGTCAGAGCAGGCTTCTGACCTGATGCCTTTCCCTCCAATTCTTCTTGGCCAGGTTCACCATCTGTCACAAGACCGAGGTCATGAAGAACACGCTCAACCCGGTGTGGCAGACCTTCTCCATCCCTGTGAGGGCCCTATGCAATGGGGACTATGACAGGTGAGATAAGGAGTGCTCCCCCATACTTCCTTTTTTTTTTTTTTTTTTTTTTTTTGAGACAGGCTTTCTCTGTGTAGCCTTGGCTGTCCTGGACTCCCTTTGTAGACCAGGCCGGCCTCGAACTCATATCAGTCCGCCTGCCTCTGCCTCCCGAGTGCTGGGATTGAAGGCGTGCGCCACCACACTCAGCTGTACACTTCCTTTTCTATCCAGTCAAACAGGGCCTGGGGAGGGGGGGGGGGGGGACTCGGGAGGGGCTGCTCTCAGACTGCCATGTCAGAGAGGGGATTGGAACCTCCTGGCCCCTCTGCCACCTCCCCATGTGTTTGTTTTTCCTTTGGCCTCACAGCCCCACCCCTGCTGCTTCCTGTCTGCTCTGTAAGGGCCATAGCATGGGTGTCCCTGACTGTTGGGGTCTGGAGCTGTTTATTGCCCTGGGAAGGGCAGATGGCAGCAGGGGTAAGGGATGGGGAAGTAGAGGCAGGAGGAGGGGGGTCTGTCTCCAGTAACCTCACTCTTGGCCAGTGGACTCTGGAGTCCAGATCTCAGGGAGATTCCCTGCCAGCCTGGTGGGCATGTGTGAGGGATGAGGGGGGAGGTGATGACAAAATGTATGACGTGTTCTTATCATACTGCATGAAAGCTGTCTTTCTCTCCCTCACCCCGAGTCGTGGGTCCCAGGGCCTGGGTACCACTCCTGACTGACACGCTCTGGCCTGTCTGTGTCTCAACTGTCCTTCCCTGCAAAATAAGCACAGAAGTCCCTGCTGCCCTCCCAAGGGCTGCTCCCACAGGGCCAGCAGGAGAGTGATAACATACCACAGTCAGCATTTTGTCTGCTCATTTCCGGAGGCCCCACCCCCACCCCGCCACGTGCTACATCTCGCTGGGAAGTCGGCTGGGAACAAATATGCCCACCTCACCCTCTAGCCCAGCTTCACAGAGCTCAAGCATTCGTGGAGGAGGCAGATATTAATACAGTAATCACACAGGGAAACAAGTCCATTACCCACTGCAGAAGGTGCTGGAGATAGCAGGGGTGCAGGCCAGATGGGTGCCACAAGATAGTATCGGTCTGCATGAAGTTGCCCAACCACTGGCTGAAGAAGTGGGGTATTTGCTGGCCGCTCCCACTGAAGCCCCAGGAAACAGACACCTTGGGGATACACTGGGATTCTGCACAGGGTTTCCAAGGGTATATACATGGGGGTGATGAGCAGATGGATGGCATCCTGGCACCTGTTTCAGGGACACTTATAGGCTGTCCCCTTGGCTGGGACAGTAACACGGCAGTCTGTACCCCAGGTATTCAGTGCTTTGTGCCCACCACCGAGTCCCTGACTTAAGTGGCATTTGAGGGCAGGTGGCTGTCTGTCTCTGTCTTTTGGGCACTTTTGGTCTGATACACATACAGGTTCTGGGGACAGCTAAGCAATTGTACAGAATGAACTGGGGAGCAAAGTGAATGGTGGGGGTCAGACAAACTCCTAGCTAGGTCCCAGGGCACCTGGAGCTGGGGAGGGGGCAGGACAGCATTAGATTCTAAAGAAGCCTGAGAACAACTGGGAGTTTGAGGGTGTGAGTTCTGGGCAAAGGGCTTGGAAGTGATGGGGTGGGGGTGGGGGGCGACAGGAGGCTCTCAGGCCCTTAGAACCTAGCTGTACCAGAGACACATAGGGAGAGGGACAGCAGTGACTGAGGCCTAGTCATCGTTGGTCCCCTGGAGGAGGCAAGTGTTTAGTGGGCAGCACAAACAGGCCCGAACCCAGCCCCATCTACCTCCGGGGTAGCTCGCTCTCCTCCTCCATGGCTGGGCACAAATTGCTTGTGACATGACGGGCAGCAGAGTTAATCCAGGGCACAGTGTGTCTGGCTGACTCTCACCCTGGGGCCTCCTTGCTCCCAGCGCCCGCTAAGGAGGTGCTGTGTCAGAAGAGGCCACTGTCCCTCCCCTGCAGGCCCTCCGGCAGGCTCAGACAGTGCAGGGCCTGCACCTGCCCAGCCAGGCTGCTGTGCTGGGTGCCCCGGGGCCCAGTGAACTCTCAGACAAGCTTACCTCTCAGGCTGCCCCCAAGCCAGAGAGGAGGAAGACAGGCTGTGCTTCGTAGCTGAGGGGTAAGGACCTTCCTGCATCCGACCCAGGCTGGCTCTAAAAATCTGTTCCTAATGGCCATGACATGGTGTGACAGGGCAGCTGTGAGGTATATCTGGAGAGGGGCTCAGAGAACTTTGGTTCAAAGGTGAGAGGCTTGAGCTTTGGGGGAACCTGAGATGGGGACACCCCAGAGAGGTGGTTTCAATCCTTAAAGCATTTCAAGGGCCTTTTGAGATTAATCTCAGGCGGTTCAGAGAGGAAAGGAACAGGGGATGGCAAGAAGGAAGGTCCAAAAGACCTTGATGTCTGGCTAGTTGGGGTAAACATAAGTGTGCTATGCTCTCACTTGGCACTCACCTTCACCGAGAGAGGTGCTGAGCAACGGGGAAGTGGCACAGGCTAGATTTTCTTTTCTTTCTTTCTTTCTTTCTTTTTTTTTTTTTTTTTTTTTTTTTTTTTTTTTTTTTTTTGGTTATGCAAGACAGGGTTTCTCTATGTTATCTTGGCGGTCCTGGACTTTGTAGACCAGGCTGGCCTCGAACTCGCAGCGATCTGCCTGCCTCTGGCCTCCAGAGTACTGGGATTAAAGGCATGCACCACCAAGCCCCGACTAAGGCTAGATTTTTTTTCTTTTTTCTTTTGGAGACAAGGTTTCTCTGTGTAGCCTTGGCTGTCCTGGACTAACTTTGTAGACCAGGCTGGCCTCGAACTTACAGTGCTGGGATTAAAGGCGTGCGCCACCATCGCCCGGCTTTTTTTCCTTTTTTCGAAACAGGGTTTCTCTGTGTAGCCTTAGCTGTCCTGGACTCGTTTTGTAGGCCAGGCTGGTCTCAAACGCCCAGTGATCTGCCTGCCTCTGCCTCCTGAGTGCTGGGATTAAAGGCGTGCACCACCACACCCGCCCGGCTTTGCCACTCACTCCTTGACTGGAACTATGGTGCAGAACACTCACCTGAGCTGGGAGTGCTCCATCACCCCCTCGGCTGGTTTCTGGGGGCCACTGGACATTGGGCAATGGTGTAGGGAGGGACTAGGCTCACTAACAAATGCTTCAAGTGTCACTGCAAGGGCTGCCCATGTCCATCCCCCTGCAGCCATGGCGGAAGCACATGGGCCTTTCCCTCACCACAGTTACTCTCAGTTATTTGAGATAGAGACAGCATTGAGGACCTACCAGCCCTAAGATCCTTTCTCCTTCCCTGAGCAGCCATTAGTACCACCATGGTCTAGAGGTGACTACAGTGCATATGCTATGGGCAGTACTCAGGGAGGGGCCTAGAGACATCATGTGCAACCCCACCCACCAGTCTCACTCTAATGTGGCTTTGTAGTTCCAGCCCTAGGGTGCCAGGGGCCTGGGACACTCACTCCTGGCCTTCACTCTGAGGATGCTCTGAGAACCCCTGCCCCCTTCCGTGTTTTTGTGAAATCAGGGAGCTGTTACCAGCACAGCCCATTCACAGAGGTGTTAGGTTGTCCTTGCCAGCTGGAAAGCGTAAGTGCCTTGTATCTGCCAGGCACCGTTTCCAGGAGCCAAGCACACAGCTGAGAGTACAACCATCTCTCACCCTGTGGAGTATGGAGGTCTAACAAACAATAGGATTGTCTGGAGATAAAGAAAAGGTTGAATAGCCTGGCTGTGGTGGCACACACCTTTAGTTCCAGCACTTGGGAGGCGGAGGCAGGAGGACTGCTATGAGTTCGAGGCCAGCCTGGTCTACAAAGTGAGTCTAGGACAGCCAAGGCTACACAGAGAAACTGCCTCGAAAAACGAAAGAAAGAAAGAAAAAAGGTTGAGTGTGCCAGACAGGGACAGAGAGCCACACATCAGTGCTGGCAGGGTAGCTGGAGTGACCAGAACGGTCCCACAGTTTACAGAGGAACAGAGTTCCCCAGGATCCCTGGGCTACTGTCTCCAGAGCGATACCCTTCGCTGCCCTCCTCGGCACCTCCCCTGGGACCCCAAGTTTTCAGCCTTTTTGTGCCAAATGGGATGTTGGTTTTATAGGCCACTGAGGTCTGTCCCATTGTCCCTCACTGAGAAGATCATTCTTGTGGGTCTTACAGCTACGTCATAGCCAGCCTGGCATTAGCCTGGGTAAAGGGACAGAGTCCAGGCCCATAGGTCCCAAGTCCCATCTGCTGTGACCAGGGCTTGCAACAGGTTTGTGGACAGTGACAACCGGCCTCTCCCCCAGGCCTCTTCCCGTGTCTGGGGCTGTCCTTTTGCTTTCTTTCCTACCCAGGCCCAGGCTAGAAGTACAGCCCCTGAGCTCAGCAGACCCTCCCAAGCTGTAGCTGCCAGAGTCACGGTTGAGGTCAAACTGGCACAGGGAGATCTCACAGCCAATCTCAGCTGGCACTTCCCGTTCCCTGGGGAGCTTCTAGCCACCCTGGATCAGCCATGATGTGAGCCGTAAGCTCCAGTCTGAGGAGGGCCAGTGGCCCTGCAGCATGTTGGGGTTTCCTGGAGGGCTTCTCAGGGCCGTTCACAACCCAAATCCCAGCCAATGAAATAAGTCAGGCCCTTCGACCTTGAGAGTTGATTAAAAAAAAAACAAAAAAGATTTATTTATTATGTATACAGTATGATCAGATCACGTTATAGATTATTGTGAGCCACCATGTTGTTGCTGGGAATTGAACTCAGGACCTCTGGAAGAGCAGTCAGTGCTCTTCACCACTGAGCCATCTCTCCAGCCCCTTGATTTTTTTTTTTTTTTTTTTTTTTTTTTATTACATGTATTTGTTCATTGGTGGTAGAGAAGAGTGGGCCTGAGCCATGGCACACTGTGGAGGTCAGAGGTCAGATTTCAGGAGTCCGTTCTTTCCTTCCACCATGTGAGTCCCACGGATCAGACCCAGGTTGCCAGGCATGGCCAAGGTGTCTTTGTCCACAGAGCTGGCTTGTCAGCCACACACTCAGTACTCCTTCTGGGCTCTGTGGAACAAGGGTTACTGTCACCGGGGTCATCCAGTTCACAAAAGGGTTAGGAGAACTCTGTCCAGTGCAGATTTTGTTTATTTTTTTAATGGAGTCTCACTATATAGCCTTGGCCATCCTGGAACTACCTCTGTAGACCAGGCTGGCCTTGAACTCAGATCTGCCTGCCTCTGCCTCCTGAGTGCTAGGATTAAAGGTGTGTGCCCCCAAAGCCTGGCTTTAAGTAAATTTCACATGAAAAGGCATCCATGCACGGTTAGAGGGTAATGTGGAGATCAAGAGGCACTTTCTAGATACCCCAACACACACACACACACACACACACACCTATCCTGCAAGGCCCCATTTTACAGTGGCCTTGTAAAATTTTTACAGTGGCCTTGTAAAAGATGAAGTGCCACCTCCAGGCCACACAGCTCAGGTCCAGTGTCTAAGCTGAAGTCACCAATGTCACATCTGGCCTCTTTCCAGCACCTTCAGAAACTTAGGTGTGCTGATGCCTGTTCTTTCACTGGAGTAACCCTGCTCAGGGAGCTGTAGGGTTTGTCTTGTAAACTAAGAATGCAAAGGGCACTTCAAACCGTGCTTCTGTCTCGACTTCATATTGTTTTATTTACAGAAACCTAGCCCATGCGCAGCCTCTGGGCATTCCAGGCCTCTGTTCTGGAACCAGCTTCTTCCCCACTCTGTGAATCTTCCCCACCCCCCCCCCCCCCCCCCCCAACACACACAGCCTGGAGATACTCAAATGAAAGGAGACAGCGCCCCCTTCTGGGAACCACAGATCTCCCAGGCCAATTCCTGGCAGGGCTGAGAATATGGACCACACCACGGGTGGGATACATGGATGTTAACAGAGGAGAAACGAATTTAAGCTGCTTTGTGCTTCTTACATGGAGCTAAAGACCAGAAAACCCCGACTCCCTGGGCCTCACCCACCTTCCTAGCCCCCTCCCCCGCAGCCACCTGATAGCTTCCCCATCCCTGGGCATTCCAGAGGACAGAGCAGACAGGCACCAAGGGTTAACCAGCAACCCTCCACCTCCTTCCTCCTGCTTCTGGTCCGCTAGCCTGTTGCCATGGGAACATGGCTAAAAATAAGATGGGCTCTTAAAGCCCAGCCCCATGCTTAGGAGTCAAAACAAACTAATTAAAGCAGCCTGGGCTAGAATGTGAAGAAAATCTCTCTCTCTCTCTCTCTCTCTCTCTCTCTCTCTCTCTCTCTCTCTCTCTCTCTCTCTCTCTCTCTGGGGCCAGTCTCAGGGATGGAAAGCCTAGGGGCCCGGCCCAGGGGCCCTTCCTTGAGCTGCAAGGCTGGGGCTGGCTCTCCACCACTCACACCCTCAGACTCAGGATCCTTCCTGCCAAGTCTTACCCTCCCGTGGAAGCTTGCTGCTTCGTTGGGAGATCTGCCCCATCATGGCCCTGCTGCAGGTGAAAGCCCAGTTTGGCTTCCTGCTCCGGTTTCTACTCCAATTTAGGGAAGCCAAGAAGGTGGGATGAACAGAGGGGCTGAGGCCACTTCAGGCCAACTCCCTGAAGTCTCAAGATGTCCCGCCACGGCTCTGGGTGGCCTCTGCCCCTGAGACCTTTGCTAAAGGGTCTTCCGACGGGTCCCTGGTCTCTCTCTGGTTCCTTTCTCTGCACCGCAGGCTTGGAGCGTGGAACGCATGTTCACATGCACCTCTCCTGGTCCAGGAGCAGGAGGCCTGTCCTCGGACCATCTTACCCAGGGTTCTTTGCTGTTTGCTTTCTAGGACCATCAAGGTGGAGGTTTACGACTGGGATCGTGATGGCAGGTAAGGGCAGGGGCGCGAGAGGTGCACAAGAAGGTGAGTGGACCTAGGGAGCTCTGGAAAGCCAGGCAGGCCTGTGAAAAGCTGAGCGGATGTTAGAGGTCAACGGCGGAGCCGTACAGAGGAACAGAATCACACCATGCAACAGATCCACTTAAGAGGTTTAATAGGGAGATACAGGAACCGTCTCTGGAGACACATGGAGAGAGAGAGAGAGAGAGAGAGAGAGAAGCAGTGAAAGGCAGAGAGGTAGAAAAATGTAGAAAGAGGTAGCGACAAGTAGAGGGTGTCTGTTATATGGCCCAGGGCAGGGCCACGCCCTCGTGGCAGGTAATTAGTGACATCACAGTTAGGCAAACTGTAGCAGACTCCTAACAAGACCCATCCTGGGCACTCTGGGGGACAAGGGGCTGGATTCCACGCAGCATGGTCTGATGTCACGGTAGCTCAGCTCCATGGAGGTCCTACAGGCCAGGATGCCGGAGAGCCTGCCTTTGCCCCACAGAGCTGCCAGCAGCCAGCCTGTGCCTGCGCTCTCCTCCCTTGCAGAACCGGCAATGCTCTGCAGTGCCCATGTGGTGGGCCACTGAGCATTCCCTGTGTGAAGCCTCGGGCAAGGCACTGTGGGCAGACCAGGCTCTATAAGATATGTTGAACACCCCACAGCCTAGCCCAGCAGAGGCTCACTGTGTCATGGGGGCTAGATTCAGGTCTGAGGTAATGACTGTAGGGCCGGTGACAGCAGGATGTTCTGAGGCACAGGAAAGAAGGCAGTGCCTGAGGAGGGCTGGGTCTGGCCTGTAGGAGTGTGACTTCTGCCTGGGGACTGTGGGAGGCAGGTCCAAGTACCTCAAGAGGAAGAGCAAGTGTGGCTGGCAGTTCCTAGACTGAACAAACAGAGGAATCCAGAACCCCTGTGGTCTCCATTTGTCTGCTGAACCAAGTCTGGACGTAGCTCAGCTTCTTTCAGCCACTCCCTTCTGGGACGCTCCTGAAGGGCCGTCACAGTCGGCACCTCCCAGGTCTGATATGGACCAGGGTATTGTTCTTATTTTAAAAGGTCTTGTGCCAGTGGAGCTGAGTCAGGCCTACCCTGGCTCTGTTAGACCCCACCCTCACCTTCCTGATCCCTTCCAGCCAGCCAGGTCAGCTCCACCACACTTCCAACCCAATTTGCTTTGTCCTCTCAGAGCAATTCCCCACACATCTCCTTTACCTGGGAGTTTACCCTTCCCTGGCAACTTGGGACAGCCGCCAGGTGCCAGGGTCCTACCGTCAAGTTACCAGAAGTTTGAGAACCACGAACCCGTCGTCAACACGGTGTGGAGTGGGGCTACGGGTGTAGTTTAGTGGTAGAGGGCCTGCCTAGCGTTTGAGAGTCCCTGGGTTCCATCCTGTACTGAAAAGAAATAAGTAAACTTCCAGGGCTGGCAAATGGCTCAGCGGGCAAAAGGGCTCGCTGTACAAGCCTGACTGCCTGAGTTCAATCCTGGAGACTCACGTAAAGGTGGACAGAGGATATCTACTCCATAAAGGTGTCTTGTGACTGTCATACACCTGTGTGGTTCAAGCACACACACATACCACCCCTCCCCCTGCCCCCTCTCTTACACACACACACAAAACTAAACAAACTCCCCCCAAACCAAAGTGTATATATGTATGAAAGTGTCATACCATTACTTTGGGCTGGGCGTGGTGGCATACGCTTTTAATCTCAGCACTCGAGAGGCAGAGGCAGGCAGATCACTATGAGTTTGAGGCCAGCCTGGTCTACCAAGGCTACACAGAGAAACCCTGTCTAAAAACAAAAAAACAAAAAACAAACAAACAAAAAACCCAAAAACTATCATCGTTTCACAGCAGGGCATGGCCTGGTTACTCCATCTGGGTGCCCCAGCTGAAGCGCCAAGCCCTGGGTTCCAGCTATGGACTCAGGCCTGCTGGGAGTGCCCACTCTGGCAAAAGACCCCTGCCACCTGGCTGAATGTCGCTCTCACCGTCTGTTTAGGAAGTGTTAGCACAAGGACCGGGTGTGCAGAGGCAGAGCCCTGGCCTACCGTGTTCTAGTCTCAGGACTCCATTCCCAGCACCTAAGGAAAGACCCAGCTGTGGTTTTATGCACCTGTATGAAACTATTTGGGAGTCTGAGGCAGGAGGATTGGAGTTGGAGGCCAACCTGGGCAATCCAATGAGAAGTTATCTCAAAAAAAAAAAAAAAAAAAAAAGAATAAATTAGTGAGACAGGCATATGTGTGCCTACCGTTCCAGCATTCTGGAAGTAGAGGCAGAAGGATCAGGAGTTCAGGGCCATCCTTAGCTACATAAGTTCATGACTGAGCTAGGATACACAGGATGATGTCTCCAAAGGCCCAAAATTTAAAACAGTTTTTAATGTTATTGACTTGGGCACAGTGGGCACGCCTTTAATCCCAGAGCTCAGGAGGCATTGGCAGGTAGAACACTGGGAGTTCTAGGCTAGCCTGGTCTACATGGCAAGGCCCTGTTATGGGAAAATCTGTTTCAGCAGGGAGGAGTCAATGAATGCCTTTGAGCCCGTCACTTGAATTTGACAATTGCTAAATTTCACTGTATTTGCCTTATCTATATTTTACTAATGTAATTTAAAGGAAATTCCATCATGGCATTTACCCCTAAATATTTCATTAGAAATGTCTAAAAAAAATAAGCACATTTCCCCCACGTAACTCTGAAAGCCATTATTCCACCTGACATATTGTGCAGTAATGTTTGACTGCCATCCAACAACGTTCACTCCGCACCAGACACTGTCCTCAGATGCCTCTTCTTGCTAGCTCATTTAAATAAGAATCCAAGCAGATGGGGCATCTCCTTCCTCCAGGACTCTGTCTTCTGCCAGGTTGGCCACCATCAGCTCTCTTGGTCCACGAACAACAAAGGGCTCCTTCCTAGACTCTGTGCCTTGGAGTGGAGGCCCTGGCAGAATTGGGGCAGGGGCAGGGGCAGGCCGTCGGGAGAGGCATCTGTAGCCTGGGCCTCTGTCTTCAGCAGCATCTTCCCTTGCAGCCACGACTTCATCGGGGAGTTCACCACCAGCTACCGGGAGCTGGCACGTGGCCAGAGTCAGTTCAACATCTATGAGGTGAGGTGCACTGAGGGTGTGTATGGGGGAGGGGCGATGTCTCTTATCATAAGGGTGCTGGCTCACGACAGTAAGGACATGGGAGCTCTGAGAGGGGTTGGGGACTTCCGTGTTGTCTCACAAGGTGGGTCAGATGTTTCGACTTCACAGACACTGCCCCACCCCCACCCCCCATACACCACATCCCCACACAAACATACACAAAGCTAACGAATCTGACTTACAAGTCCTTAAGCTACACTGCCTCTGCAGAAACAGTTCTGACCAGGCGTGGGAACGGAGGAAAGTCCTGGATGCTGAAGGAGGCGTTTGGTAGTTGCACACACACACGACACACACACACACCACAAGAAGAGACTTCAAGGTCAGTCTGGAGCACCAGGAAGAAAGAGAAAAGAGGCCCAAGACCAGAGGCCCTGACTTCAGAGCAGGCCCCGTCTTCAGACAAAGCTTGTGGTCCTCTGGAGTAGTCACCAGGGCTCTTAACAGCTGAGCCATCTTTCCAGGCCCCGTGGCTATGGCTGCGATTTTGGGTAAGGACTCTGGTGGTGAGCTGTCTGAGTTCCCCAAACCCAGGCAAGGCAGACTTTACCTTCCTTTGGCCTCCTCTGAGGAGGTTCTTAGGAAAGAGGACCGAGCGGTTAGCTCTCTCTCGGCGGCGTTTGGCTTCCAGACGTGGGAAGCACCGATGGGACTGGCCTGCCTCTGCAGTCGGCCATTTGATTGCCTTTGATGATTGTCACCTCTTTGTGATCAGCAAGACACAAGCTACTGCATTGGTAGATGGCAGCGACGCTGTTTCTGGGTGGGAAAGCCAGTCCGAAGAAAACAGCCTCAGCTTCCACAGCCCCAGAGGCAGCTTTGAACCCCAGGGGTGCCACTAGGAGGCCAGGTGGGCTCAGGAAGGCCTTGCTAGAGTCACCAGTCAACACCCCATCTCTGACCCTGAAGCCACCCTGGTGGGATGCACTTCTAAGCCACCTGTGTGTGGGCCCCTCCCTGGACCCAGCCCCTGCTAAACACTGACTCACCAGCTGGGTGTCTTCAAGCACCACCACTCTCCTCCTGGCAGCCCTGAGAGAGACACACCTCGAGTCTCCAACCCCTCAGGCTCATCACCAACACTACCCTCTCCTCCTCCCCCATCCACTCCACGGTCTTTGCAATAGTGTCTTCCATCCTCCATAGTGACCAGAATGCTCTGGGTGTGGCCCAAAGGCCTGACCGTCCCCAGTCCCCTCTGAAGCCTGGTGTTGCCTCAAACCAAGCTTTAGTCCACCACACTCCTACTCTCTAAAGTGCCCACTTTAAAGTTAAGGCAGATCTCCTTGCAAAGCTGGCCCTGAGAGGTAACAGCCCTCACTACAGCTGAGCACCAGTGGGCTGCAGAAGGGAATGAACTCCTTCTGTGATTAGAGGCATGGTAATTGCCGGGCTGGGTGCTGGGTCCGTCTCTTCCGCCCTCCCTTGGAGGCCGGAGGCCGCCGTCCTCTGTATAGCCTCATTTCTGCAGCTGCCTCCCCAAGGATTTCCTCTGCCTTTTCTGGTCAATACCTATGGGTCCCTGGAGGCTTTCTCAAATGCCCCCCAGGAGGTTATCACCTTCGCTCGCGAGTCGCTACCCTCACACTGCTCCTCCCTATGGTGTGCCTGGGGCTTTCCCAAGAACATGAGGTTCTCAGAGGTGGGGCATTTGATTCTGTATTCCCAGCAAACCTGGTGCATGTGAAACCAGATTTCAAAACAGGGGAAAGGTAGCCTAGTAGAGTGGGCCAGTTCCTTGCCATGTCCCTAGGGGGTGCTGTGGCCCTGTGTGGAACCTGGCAGCCACTTGTGGCTAGAGAGGTTGTGATGAGGGAGGTTCTGGGGAATCCTGAGAGACCTCAGATCAGAAGGGGGCACTAACTCCATGCCCACTTCACTTAGAGCTGATGCTAACCGCTGCTTTAATGTAAAGAGCAGCGTCAGAGAGCGGAGATATGACTGTTAATTTAGAGAGAATTGCAGAAGGCTTCAGAGAAATGTGTGGAACCTGGTGTTGTGTGCCTGTGATCCCACCACTCAGGAAGCTGAGGCAGGCAATAGCCTGGACTACATGATAAAACCCTGTCTCAAAATAACGGAAAACAAAATGAAACAAAGGCAGGGTAAAGAAATCAGACCGCAGCCCTCAGCACACTCCTTCAGGGTGACTGTGGAACAGAGGTCAGAGGCACATTTGGTTCCATTTGTCCAAACCCTGAGAACTGGGGAAACACAGCTGTATTGGGACTGCAGCCCCTGCCTGTCCGTCTGGGCAGCCGGGAGCCATCGGTGGTGTTGGAGAGAGCTGCCCCACAACCAGAGATGCACTTCTAGGGGGTTCAAGGTCTCAGACCTGGCCTCAGTCCCATCTGCGCATCATACCTGCCCTCCCATTTCAGCTTGTCACTGGTCCATTGAGATGACAGCCCACACAGCACACGCCACCCACCGCTGGCCTGGAGACAGGATTCTAACCTTGTGTCTGTCTAGATGGTTGTGTGACCTTAAGCCAGTCACCTGGCACCTTTGTGCCCTGGCGTCCTTTGTTCCCAGAATTAGTATCGGCCCTTGTTAGACCAAAGGACACTGGTGGTTAGGGACATAGGGGAGGCTGGGCAGGTAGAGATGCACGCTTTTAATCCCAGCGCTCGGGAGGCGGAGGCAGGTGGATCTCTGAGTTTGAGGCCAGCCTGGTCTTACAGATCGAGTTCCAGGACAACCAGGGCTACACAGAGAAACCCTGTCTCGAAAAACAAGCCAACAAAAAGCATAAGCCATGTGGAAGAGGGGAATGAGTTCCAGAGAAGGCAATAGGTGATGGCGTGGGTGGGAGCTGCCTTGACCTGCTGATTGGACACCAGACAAAGCCTGGATTTCCCACGCTGAGCTTGGGAACACAGAGCTCAGTGCAGTGTGGGTCACCAGGACAAGCTAGGCCTGAGGCTCCCCCGCACTAGTAACATCTACAGCTGGGTCACTGCTTCGGGGCAGCATCCTAGCCCCCCTTTCTCCACCCCTCCCAAGTGGTGACGGCGACCTACAGACTTTACAAATGTCAAGAGTGAAGGGTGTCACTCGTTGGCAGTAGCAGAGAGTAGAGCCACCTCAAGTCTTTACTGAGTCTACCATGGAGCTCCACCATGGGACAAGCAGATTTGGTTTGGCGCTTCCTACGGTGGGTCAGGGTGGCAGCCCGGAGCCAGGCTCAGAGGCTCAGGGCAGCCCTGAGCGGGAGCCCTAAGGAGGACGGGGAAGGCAGGACTGAGGCAAGAAAGAAGGTGTGTAGGGTAAAAGAGCGACCCAGCCAGCACAGGCAGGCGTGGGCAGAGTTGTCTTGCAACACGCGGCCGCGTTGGGCAGGTTTGAGGGTATTGGGAGACAAAGCTAAAGAAACTGTCCCAGTGTGTTGGATCCTGGGACACTGGGGTAACTAGGACTCCCAGATGCCAGCATCCCACAAAGCCTGGCAAAGCCCTTCCCAAGTCGCGGTCACACCCCGTACCCTGCTGGGCTGCTTGCCCGAGCCACACCCAAGGCCGGTGGGAGCCCTGAACCTGCACTGACTACTTTCAAACAGTAGTTGCTTTTCCCTATAGGTGATAAACCCTAAAAAGAAAATGAAGAAAAAGAAATATGTGAATTCTGGCACGGTGAGTAGCTCCCCCTGTCACAGTTGATGGGGGCATTGCCCTAAGCCAAAAGCCAGGCTGGAGTGCAGGGTCCGACCCAGGTGAGTGAGTTAACAGAGAGCTTTCAGCCCTGGGGCAATCTGCAGGAAAGAAACACACACACACACACACACACACACACTCCACATGCTTGTGGGGAATCCCCAGGACTCTGGGCATTGTCCTGGAGAGGAGCCGAGGCCTCAGGCTGGGAAGCCATGCAGGCAAGGTTTCACAGCTGGGAGAGTCAGGCGGGAGTCAGCACTGCCTTTGATCCCCGTGGGCAGCGCTGCCACTGCTTAACTGCTACCACCAAGAAGGACACTGGTCCTTGACTTGTGGGGGCTGGTCAACTGGACATTCCCGCATTATTCGGCAGATGTGTACTGGGCGCCTAGCCGCGCTGTATGGACAAACGGCCCAGCCAGCAAAGGGCAGACACACCCAGCTCCCTGGTGCTTGAAATGGGGGAAGACAGAGGGCTAGTCAGTACACGTGCTCGTACACACACATTGGTGGAGGGGTTGTAATAGCTGTGGGGGCAAGGTGGTGCAGAATAGAGCAGGTGCTGAGACTATCTAAGAGAGGGACTCAGCCCTCAAAAGCAGCGCAAGCAACAGCCCTGAGGCAGAGCCCCAGTGCAGTGTGAACGTACCCGGGTTTGTGCTCTCTGTGTCTCCCCTATTCCTTCCTGAGACAGCCGTCTCTGTCAGGTAACGTTAGTTGCTAGGCTCAGAACTAGCTGAACCCCATCCTCTTTGGAGGAAACCCCACTTGCAAAACGGAGCCAGCACAGGTGGTGGTGACCGACCTCTGGAGGTGCAGGCCCGCAATTGTCCCGTGTTCTACACTCACGAGTGGCAGAGACAGACCCCCGTTCTTCTGTGTATAGCTGTTTCCCACACTGGGGCTTGAACACCTCTCTGTCCCCGGCTGCCCTATCCCCCAGGTGGAAACCGCAGCGTCTGGGCAGTGCACTGGCCGGGCCCATGGGCCTTCCCCATCTGTGATGGAAGCACACCCAGCCTTTGCCGGCAGACCTGGGAAATGACAAGAATCCATCCAACCCCCCCCCCCCCGACACATACACACACACACACACACACACACACACACACACACACACATCTTAAGTGCCCCAGAGGAGGTAGGACTTACCCCAGCTGGCAGCTCTTCAGATGCATGTGCAAAATTTAAAAGGCCTCATTGTCTAGCCTTCCTAGAGACGAAGAGAGGGGAGGGGATCTGTTTCACGCCTCACATGGAGTTAGTTAGGGTCTGGGCTGGGGACATCTCTGGCTGCAGGGACACTCATGGGAGGAGCTAAATAAAGTTCCTCAAAGCTCAAACTCAGAATATCCCACTGGCCAGTGTGGGGGGACTGATCAGCAGGACAGGATGAGAAACCTGGGCGTCTTTGGTCCAGGCTCCACCTGGGCTGCAGGAATCTAATGGTGACCATGAAGTGCCACAACATGCTGTTGGCATGCTGCGGAGCCGCCATCACGGGTGGGGGGGAGGTTCAGTGGCCTCTCAGGTGCTTCATGCACTGTTCTCCCCGGTGTGGCTCTCAGGGCCACCTCACACAGGCCGCCTTGTGCCACATCTCCTTCTTGAGGTTGAGGGACATCAGCTGGCCTGGCCAAGCTGACAGGCTGGTAAATGTTAGTTGAATCCACACCAGCAGGGGTCTCTTGATCTCCAGGTCCCCTCCTTTCTGGTGCCTCACTCTTTGTTTTTGTTTTTGTTTGTTTTTCGAGACACGGTTTCTCTGTACAGCCCTGGCTGTCCTGGACTCACTTTGTAGACCAGGCTGGCCTCGAACTCACAGCGATCCACCTGCCTCTGCCTCCCGAGTGCTGGGCCGGTGCCTCACTCTTGCTCCTCTCTGTGACCCAAATTCTTTGAGACAGGCTGCCTATGTGGGCAAAGCCGTTGCCCAAGTCTCTTGAGGGGCAGAAGGTGGGAGGCTTCAACTAGGAAAGAGGGGTCCTGGGACTGAGGCACCTGCAGGGAAAAGATGGGCTGAAAGGGGCAGAGGCTGAACCGCATCCTAGAAGTGGGTATGAAGGGCAATGCCGGAGAACAGAGCAGTTCAGAGACTGGGTGGTGCTAGATAGTGGCACAGGGGCGTGTGGGGTTCATGCCAGTCAGAGACACAGGCATCAGCGGGTGCCTGGGCCTACATCAGGATGACTCCCCAGCTCTCCACATTGGAAGTGGGGCTCTGGGTCTCCCCAGGACCCACTTGGAGGATGCCTGGGTCCTTAGCCTGTGCCCTGGGCCTCAGCAGTAGGGTTGGCATCAAAGTTAAGTGTGGTTCCGAAGCCGCCAACCTCCAGTACTCGGGAGGTGGGGGCAGGAGGAACAGGAGTTCAGGGTCATCCTCAGCTACACAGCGAGTTCGAGGGCAGCTTTAGCTACATGAGACCCACTCTCAATATGAGAGTCATGGAGGTTCTGAATTCACACGTAGTAGGTTTGTATCCCCACTGTGCTGCATCCTGGCAGCAGCCTTGGAGCCTCAGTTTCCTTGACCGTAAAATGGGGGTCAAAGCCCTCGGTTGGGTCACCACAGACATAGCATGGCGTGACACAGAGGAAAACAGCACCTTAAGACTGCTCTCCACAACTAGGCGGTGGCGGCGGCACATGCCTTTAATCCTAGCATCAGAGAATTAGAGGCAGGTGGATCTCTGTGAGTTCAAGGCCAGCCTGGTCTACAAAGTGAGTCTAGGATAGCCAAGACTACATGGAGAAACCCTGTCTCGAAAAACCAAAGAAAGAAAGAAAGGAAAAAAAAAAAAAAAAGACTGCTCTCCACAGGCAAAATGTGGACTAGGGCCCTGACCATCCGCAGGGCACTCCACTAACCACACTCCATTTCTTTCCCAGGTCACCCTGCTTTCATTTGCGGTAGAGTCAGAGAGCACCTTCCTGGATTACATCAAAGGAGGGTGAGAGAAACAGGGCTGCCCTCCCCAGCCCCAGGGAGAGGGCTGGGCTCCATACCGTGTAACCAGAGCACGCCCCATGAGCCAGACACTGCCTCAGAGCTGAGAGCCTTGCCTGCACCTGGATTCCCAGCCCAGGAGGCTTGCCTGGGTCTTATGGGGTCCCTGAGCAGAGATAGGACCTAAGGGTTGTGGAGACTCCATGAAAGCCGAGGTGTGGGAGGTGGAAAGTGCTCTGGAGATGCAGGTTCTGGGTCCCTGTTTGCCTTGGATTTTCAGAGTTACTGTCCCTGAGTTACTGAACCATGAGTCCTGTTCTCTGTGTGGGTATCAGCTCATGATGGCCATGGGACAGGGACCTGTAAGGACAGTGAGGTTAGGGGACAGTCCCAGGGACAGCAGGTACCCAAGTCCAAGTTGAAAGACTGAAGGAACCAAAGTAAGTGTGTGTGTGTGTGAGTGTGTGTGACCTCCAGGCCATCATAGGCAGCATAGCCAGAAGGCTCCAGTTGGCAGCTTACTGCAAATGGCCTGATTCCAAAGAGGGGCCTCCCTGGAACACTCCCTACAGATGGCTGCCAGGTCAGGGCGTGGGCAGCCGAGAGCCCACAGGTGCAGGCGAGCAATGACTGCACCTGCCTGAGAAGAGACAGGCAGGGCAGCTTTGTAGGGCGAATCCCAGCCTGGCCGGCACCTGGCTGCCCGGTCTGCACGGCACAGAGAGACGGCTGTCCTGGGACACATCTTACTTTCCCATGACTCCACTTCTTGAACTTACATCTCCAAGGTTACAAGTCCTTCTTCTGCCTATAGAGTGTGCGCACACACACACTCAGACTCCCACACTCCCTCTGGGTCCCCAGAGGCCTCCTGTAGCCACCTCTCTGAATAGGATGCTGCTACTGCCACCCTGGCTACCTTCCCCATCGCAGCTCCGTGGTACAGCACTTTGCATGCATGCATGAATGCGTGCATGCAAAAAAATCCCTAAACCAAAAATTCATCTCTTCTTTATTCCATTAAGCAGCCAGCCCTCTTATTCCATGCACCTGGCAATTTCCAAACAAGCTTCATTTTGTTCGCCATCTCATTTGCATAGCGCTCCTAATTTACATATCGGGTAGGCCGGAAGCCTTTATCTCCATTTTGCACCCACCTGCGCGGTGACCTGGCTCCTTTTGTTCCTCGCTGATTAGTAGTCTTGCTTGCTCTGCTGTTTCCCATGGGGCTGTGTGTCATGGATGGGATGAAGGCAGGGAGCTGCTGAAACACCACACACGCACGTGAGAGCACAGGGAATGGGTCCAGGCAGGAGGCTGCCAGAGGTGTCTGTCTGGGGACCTTGGCTTCCCTTCCTTGCCAGCTAAATCCAGAAGGAAGAAGAATGTTTGCTCTGGCCGTGTCAGACAAGTGCCAAGGGGCAGGAGGAGCAACTTGACTTTGTGGAGTTACTGTTCTCCAAAGCGCCTGCTTTCTCTTTGCTTCCTTCCTCTCCCCCCCAGCCTCCCCCCCCCCCCATGTTTTCAGGTCTTTAAGTAGAAGAATAGTTCAGTGGGGCCAGCCTCTTTCCTCATCCTGTTTTTGGAAGAGACAACCCAGTTGTGCCCCTTGGCTATAGTTGAGCAGGACAGAGCCATCCTCCCAAGGATGGTGCCTGAACAGGGGTTTTTAACTCTCCAGATGTCTCCTTTCTTTTAACAAAGATACTGTTATTCCACATGGAGAGGTGCCGTCAAACACTCTACTGCCCTAGCAAGGAGTCCCCAGCCATAGGCTTCAAACAAGTGCCTGGCAGCGTTGAGTGCGGCAGTCGTTTGCACTGCCCTTCAGGGGCCCAGGTTCTTGCTGTCTTGTGGCTCTTCTCTTAGAGTCTGGAGTCCAGGGGATGCTCTGCCTCCAGCTAGCAGAAAGATGGGACTGCTCTGCCCGGAAAACCTGGTTTGTCTCCTGCTGGCCATGTCTTTACCCTTTCCCAGGGTACAGGGATCTCATGTGCATCAGCTTGGCTGTGACCAGGTGGCAAGTGAGCTGGGGTTTCTAACAGAGACCTCTTCATAAGTACAGTTGAAAAGGAGCCTGAATTCTGTTACATCCCAGAACCCCTCAGAATCCCTGGGGTTTTGTTAAGCAGATTCTGAGGGTCCCACCTCAAACCAACTGAATGGCCACAGGCTCTGAACTCCTCCCCCTCAGACTCCCAGCAGTGTGAGAATCACAAGATGAGGCTCCATCTAGGCCCACCATCTTCATCCATCTTACTCTGTCCACATCTGGACTGGATCCCACAGCAGCCAACAGTGAAATGTCCAAGCTAGCTTCACTGTGAAAAATGTCAGCCGGGCGTGGTGGTGCTGTGCGTGCCCACACAACATAATCAGTCCCCGTATGTTCTGGAATGCTACCGCCAGTGCTCACAGAGGCCCTGCGGAGGGGCATGGCTGCTGTAACAGTCCCAGCGTCACAGCGCTTGCACACAAGTTGCTTCTTCACTGAGGCCACATGTCTGACAGACAACGCCCAGTGGCTTTTCCCGCCATCCTCGCTCCCCCGGTGACTCCAGCTTTTCTCTTCTTTAGGACGCAGATCAATTTCACTGTGGCCATCGACTTTACAGCTTCCAATGGTGAGTGGGGCAGGAGCATGCAGGGTGGGCATCTCTGGGCTGTGATGGACAACTTGGCCAATTCCCCGTCTTCCTGTTGCATGACACTGTTCCTAGGGAGATGGAAGCAAACAGCTTGCTCACCCCAGAAAAGGGAACCAGTGACAGACTAAAGTAAAGATGCTACCAAAGTCCAGTGTGATGAACCAGCGAGGTCCCTGACTCACCCCCTGCAGCATGAGAGGTTACCACAGGAACATGGGCGACAGAAAGCCACCCCAGTGCGGGTGACAGCCCCGGGGAAAGCTGGAACTCTGAGGCTCTCCATACAGCTTGCAGATGGCTCAGCAGGGACTTCCTGAGCTTTCAGGAACTTCTCTCTGAGAAGGAATGCTTCGGTTCAGAGGGAGCTGCCCAGCATGAGAAGGCATCTAGGGCCAGAGCACCAAAGTTAGAATGGAGAGGGCAGCATATACCTTTGAGGCAGAGGCAGGCAGGTCTCTTGAGGTCAAGGCCAGCCTGCTCTGCAGAGTGAGTTCCAGGACAGCCAGTGAGACCCTGTTCCCAAAATAAGTAAATAAGTTGTTAAAGCTAAATAGCCAAGAAGGGCCGAAGCCTCCCCAGATCAGATGATCCTATCCCCGTGCACCCATGGTGGTGAGGGTGCAACCCCAAGCCATTGCCCTGATGAGGAGGACCCATTATATGGGGAACAAGAGAAAGAAGTCATATAGATCTGGCTGTGGCTGGATGGCCAAGAGCCATCACAGTGCCTGAGGATACCCTGAAAAGCAGCGCAGAGCTGTTTGTGGGGTCATGACCCCCACCAGGGTGTTCTGAGCACGTTTTTGGGTCAGAAGACATGTAGGTCTCACCGTCCTCTGGTGTGTCGAATCCTTCTGTTGCTACGGGGCATGAGTGCCAGGCTGTCAGAGCTGGGGGCCTGCTGTGTTAATACTTACGCCAAAGGAGATGGGGGGGGGGGTAGCTCAGTGTTTAAAGTGTTTAAAGTGCTTGCCATGTAAGGACAGACTGGAGATCTGATTCCCAAGACACACATACATGGCAGATGTATGCGGTGGCCCAGCCGTAATCAGCCTAGTGAGACTAGCCACGTGGGCCAGCTCTGAGTTTGATGAGAAGACCCTACCTACTTCCGTGAATAAGGTGGGAGAGCAATGAAGGATCATTCTCAAATCGGCCTCGACCCTCCATACGTGTGTGTGCACGTACATGCCGACATGCGTGTACGTGCGCACACACAGATATGGGAATGGCAGGAAGACACTTCCGTTAGCATCACCCAGTTAGTCCTGACTGTGGTCCTAGAATGGGGCAGACAGCCCTGCTTTACAGGTGAGGCGACTAAGGCTGAAGGGGTGAGATCACACAGCTAGTGGGAGGGCATCCATGTCGGTGGTGCCTTGGAGAGTGAGCCCGGAAGAGGGCACTAGATCTCATCAGAGATGGCCGTGAGCTACCATGTGGATGCTGGGAATTGAACTCAGGACCTCTGGAAGAGCAGCCAGTGCTCTTAACCTCTGGGCCATCTCTCCGGCCCATCAATGGTGGGGGCCCGGGGGGCGGGAGCACTGCTAGAGGAAGGCCACACTGGGTTACCAGAGAGAGACAGGGTGTAAATGTTCAAGAGAGAAACAGACAGTGCCAAAACTGCAGGTAAGTGGGGAGGGGCTGGTGAGGCTGCGTCTGTGGAACTCAGGCTGGGAGGGTAAGTGGTTGGTCGGTCGGAGGCCAGACCTCGGGGATCCTGTGACTTGGTGGCTCTGGGGTGATCTGAGTGACATGGGGGCTCAGGGTGCTTTGAGCATAGAATCTAGTGGGCCAGTGTGTGTAGTGTGCACTACAGGTAAGGGCAGGGGCTGGGGCAGGGACCCTGAGGAGGCTGCCGCTATCTTGGACACCAGGGAGTGGTGGTGGCCTTGAGAAGGAAGCAGGGGTGGAGGGGTGGGGAGTGTGGTTTGCATCTGTTCCAAGGGTCGGGCAGTCACTCTGTTGACTGCTGCACCGGGACGGAATGGAGGGAGGTGCTCACGGACACACCCTGTCCAGTTTGGCAGGTGTCCCCATGTCCTGTGTTACAGGGAACCCCTCGCAGTCCACATCTCTGCACTACATGAGCCCCTACCAGCTGAACGCCTACGCGCTGGCGCTGACTGCCGTTGGTGAGATCATCCAGCATTATGACAGCGACAAGATGTTCCCCGCTCTGGGCTTTGGGGCCAAGCTGCCCCCCGACGGCAGGGTGTCCCACGAGTTCCCACTGGTAGGTGCTCCCAGGCTGGGAACAAGCAGTGGGGAGCAGGGGGCGTTTGGTTTGGGTTTTTTTTTGTTTTAGTTTTAATAATTTATTTTGATTTCATGTGCATAGGTGTTTTGCCTGCATGTATATCTGTGTGAGGGTGTCAGATCTCAGAGTTACAGACAGTTGTGAGCTGCCATTTGGGTGCTGGGAGTTGAACCCAGGTCCTCTGGAAAAGCAGTCAGTGCTCTTAACCACTGAGCCATCTCTCCAGCTCCCTGGCTTTTATTTTTCAAGACAGGATTTCTTTGTGTAGCCCTGGCTGTCCTAGAACTCGCTCTGTAGACCAGGCTGGCCTCAAAGTCAGAGATCTGCCTGCCTCTGCCTCCCGAGTGCTGGGATTAAAGATGTGCGCCACCACCAGTTAGCTGAGTGGGGTGGAGGCGGGGGGGGGGGGAATTCTAATTCTGTACGTTGGCCTAAATACTTTCAGAGTAAGCTCCGTAGGCTTGGCCACCTACTTCACTTGGGGTTCTAGGCTAAAGGCAATGATGCCTCTGACTCCCCACTCAACCCCGACCCCCATCTCCCTGGGCCCAGCCCTGCCTCTGTCACCACCTCCCCACTGTCTCCCTGGGCCCAGCCGTGCCTCTGTCACCCTCCTGCCTACTTGAGCTCAGCTGCCTCCTCTGTGTCTCAGAATGGCTGTCAGGAAAACCCCTCCTGTTGTGGCATCGATGGCATCCTGGAGGCCTACCACAGCAGCCTGCGCACTGTGCAGCTTTATGGCCCCACTAACTTCGCCCCCGTAGTCACCCACGTAGCCAGGTAAGGCTGGGGCAGCAGGCCCCTCAGTAACACACCACTGGAGGGTTTAGTGGGGTGTCTCTTACCACCTGCTCACCTTTCAGCAAGAGGCCCAGAAGATTCCCTTTAAGCCCCTACCAGAGGGTTTGGGAGGCTTGTTCGGGGGCCTGGGCCAGAGTGCTCCAGGACAGATCTCTTTGCGTGCTTACCCCTACCCTCGCAGGAATGCCGCAGCTGTGCAGGATGGCTCCCAGTATTCAGTGCTCCTTATCATCACTGATGGTGTCATCTCGGACATGGCACAGACCAAGGAGGCCATTGTCAATGTGAGTGGAACACAGCGGCGCTCGCTCATGCTCGCGCTCTCTCTCTCTCTCTCTCTCTCTCTCTCACACACACACACACACAGAGTTTTGGGAGACTGAAGCTTCTTGCCCCACCCCTAGGAGAACCCGGGGGGGGGGGAATGCCTCCTTTAAAGGAACACTGGGGATGGGTTCTTTCTTGCCCCCCCAATGTTTTCCCTAAAAGGGAACCCCCTCATCATTCATCTGGTTGCTAGTCACTCTAGGGGGACTTAGAGTGCTAGACAGGGGTTTGGGAGACAGAAGCAGCACTGGGCCTGTGAGAAAACAGACCTCTGAGCCACACAGATGGCTGTGTTCTCGAGGGTAGGGGGTGGGGGTAGGGGTGGAGGTGGACAGGGCCTGGCTCCCTCAGCCACCCACCCTAGGCCCCAGCTTGTCATGTAGAGGAGGTTGAGCGGGTCCCCATCATGAGGAAAGCTCCCTTCCTTAACCCTGACCCATGGTTTTCCTATAAAGGGGGCTCCCTGCCACTGCTGCCTTGGTCCCTCATGGTGGAACCCCAGCACCCCCTTGGCAGACCCAGCTCCCCCACCTCCGCAGCTCCTCTTCTCTTGATCCATGTCCTCTCCCTATCCCATCCCTTCCCTTGGAGTTCCTTGGGGCCCCCCTATCCCTCACTCTCCTTCCCCTGTGCCTTGACCTCTCTTCATTTGACCCGCCCTCCATCCCTACCTGTCCCTCATGTGGGTTTTTTTTTTCCCCTCCTCCTCTGCTGCCTCCCAGGCTGCCAAACTCCCCATGTCGATCATCATCGTTGGCGTGGGCCAGGCCGAGTTCGACGGTGAGTCCAGGGTCCCCTTCCCAGTGTCCCTTCCCCCCACAGAATTCCACGGCATCCTGTCCCCACCAGCGAGAGCTCTGTGCACGCAGCCCAGGTGGGCTTGTGTGCCCTGAGAGGGTGCAGCAGTACCCATGTAGGCCTCTGCCTTCTCCCCAGCTGGCTTCTTCAGGTACCCCAGGCTGGGTCTAGACAAGGGTCACAGGGCCACAGCTGCATGCTGGTCTTGGTCTCCACCTGTTTCCTGGCTTCTAGTGTCGGGGTAAGGGCCTTGGACCAGCCTGGGGTTGGAGGACAGGTCCTGCCAGACATACATGCACTCTTGTCACACACGCTCACGTGCACACTCGTCTCCACAGCCATGGTGGAGCTGGACGGCGACGACGTACGGATCTCCTCTAGGGGGAAACTGGCCGAACGGGACATCGTTCAGGTGAACCGGGCCCTGCCCTTCTGTACTGCACCAACCATGATGGCCCTCTAGCAGGGCCAACCTCAGAGCCCCTTTGCAGGCTCCCTGGGGACAGACCCTGGAAATCCCCTCCTGAGCCTGTCTTCTCATGAAGCCGTACCCCCCCTCCCTGCCCTGTACGAAGCTCCCTGCTAACCCAAGTGATGCCCTCGGGGGATCCAGAGCCCTACGGAAGGGCCCCTTGCTCAGGCACTTTCTGTAGTCTGTGCCACGTGGCTTTCCTGTGGCATGGAGACCCCCTTGTAGACGGAGGTAGCGCCCTTAACCCTAGGAGGACTGGAGGCAGGAAGGAGCCAGAGGTTGAGAGCACTGAGAGGAAGGTGTGTTCAGTGTAGGTTCAAAGGAAAAGGGGTCCTCGGAGGGTCCCTCTGGAGATAAGGAGAAAGGACGCTGGGAGGCAGGATTCAGGTATTCTTTCCCAGCATCCCTTGGGCCTCTGTTCTCATTGCTAGTCTCAGGTGAAGGGATTGGGTCAGTGTCAGGCCGTACCGTGGAGTAGAGATGCGTGACTTGGTGCAGAGACCTTGACAGCCCCTGAGGAGACTCGCACAGTGGAGTTTGGATGTAGTGGGTCCCCTGGAAGGGAACCCAAATGCATGCCCCATCCTGACTCCATTTTCCTGCCTGTCAGTTTGTGCCCTTCCGGGACTACGTGGACCGCACCGGCAACCACGTACTGAGCATGGCCCGCCTGGCCCGGGATGTGCTGGCTGAGATCCCCGACCAGCTGGTGTCCTACATGAAGGCACAGGGCATCCGCCCACGCCCGCCACCACCGCCGGCCGCACCTGCTCAATCACCCCCCCAGTCCCCAGCCCACTCACCTCCCGGGTCCCCCCTGCACACGCATATCTGAAGCTGGCAGGACCAGGGGGCTGGAGGGTAAGCTGAGCCCCCCCCCCCCGCTCTTTTTGTGGTCGCCTTCCCAGACTCTACATGGAAGACCGGTGGGAGATGGGGTGTCCGGGACCTCGTCCCACCTCCTGGACTCAACTTCCCACCCAAGTGCAGGGAACTGGAGGTGGTATAGAAGACAAAGGGTACACAAAATTCTGGGGTTCAGTGGACTCCCTTAGTCCACACTGTGCAACCCCAAGCCTCTCCTCTTCTTTCAGCCTAGCTGGGTCTTCTCCAGCCGCCCTCCCCTCCTACCCTAGTGTCTAGTGTCCCCTGTCCCATTTCCAGGGAACCCCAGGCTGGTGGTCTACCAGGGGTGCATGTGACCCTCTTAGAGGGACACCATATTTAAGCAGAGCCTGTGGTCCATCAGGGACTGTGACGGAGGCATGTTAGTGTAGAGCCCCTTTGCCATCCTCAAAGGCTCAGTGAATGCTAGAATGTTCTAGATGCAGATCTGCAGCCTCACTGGATGTCACAGCGTGTCACCTGGATGTCACAGGTAGCTTGTGGCACCGAGATGCCTCCTGTTCAACTCAGAGGCCACTCACCTGCCAGGCACAGGGCCAGCCCCTGCGCTCCCACTCGCTCCTGCTGTCTGTCCTCCGGTGCCTCTGGGACCAGAGATGGGTGGAGGGGCGGCGACCTGAGTGCCAACCTGTCCCCTACCCACATCCAGCAGGAACCTATCCAGCACAGCCTCTGCTCTCTGGGCCTCAGGGTCCATACTTTGTGATGGCAGGATTTGGTCAGGTGGTCCAGCGTTTTCCTGAGCCACCCTGAGGGTACATCCATTCCACACACAGCCTTCCCACCCACCTACCCACCCCTCATGACCACCATGCACACCCAGGCCGTTTAGACTCTGGGATCACCCTGTTGCATCCTGTCACCCCATACCCCACCCAACCCTTCAGAGCTCCAGCCCTCTGCTGTGGGAAGGTGGCGAGGGGCTTTTCACCTAAGGTCACCCCACTGGCCACCATCCTTTGTCCACTGGGGCAGGTCTTGCATGTGTTCCTTACGCCGCATGGGGGTCCCCGCCTGGCATCTCCCGTCCCCACCCACCTCTGTCATGCATGGCGATGATGACGTTTCTACTGTCTGGTCCTGTGCCTGTCTGAGACCGTCTCTGTGTAACTTGCCTTAAACTGAAGTAAACCAGTTCCTTTAGTAGACACCCCCTGCACCCCCCCCCCCCCCCCCCCGTCCCTTCTCCTGAGAGAACAGCTCCGTCGCTTGCCCAGCATCTCTCTGCTGCCTGGGTTCTTTGGTTCAGCCATGCCCCTGTCATACTCTGTATGAGGAATGAAACCTGCCTCCCACAAACACGTCCAAAAGGCAGGAGAGACAGCAAGCACGCAGACAGATGCTCAGTTCTGTAGCCTGGCTTCAGACACTGGGAAGAGTCAGGAGCAATGGGAGAGACACCCGTGGAGGAGTGGTGTTTTAGATAGGAGACTGAGGAGAGCCCCAGGGAAATGAGCAGAGGCCCCGCCCACACCGATTCCTGGGTAAATAGGGCTCCCATAGTGGGTAAGGGGGTTGGGTAAGGGCAGAGTCCCCGATGGAGGAAGTGTGACAGGAACTAAGTTAAGGAAAGGAGTGCAGGAGGTAGTCAGGATACACAGGGCCTGGTGGTTCATGGCAAGGCCTCTGACATTTGCTCTGGAGAGATGCAGCCATTGAGGACGTGAGAGAGATGGTGCATGACCCGAGCTTCCCCGACGTGTACATCGCTATCACGTTCGATCACTTATTTCCTCATCACTCAACAAACATCTACCGAGAATCTGTTCCAGGCCTGCACAGGGATCAGAGACACTTGGCTCGTTCCCCAGTGTCACCCTCTGGGCTAAGTCAGCTGCCACGGGGCAGCAGTGCCAGGCAGCAGGGAGGGCTGGGAACTGTGGTACTAAAGTGTGGCACTAAAGTGTGACACTAAAGGGCACTCTGATCATCCTGGATGACTCTCGGGGGGGTGTGGCCAGCGGAGTGATGGGTAGGGTCCTTGTGTGCACCGAGGGCCTTCTGCACTTTCGGCACAGTGTAAGCATCTCTGTTGGTCCCTCCTCACAGGTCAGGACCATCACAACCTAGATCACGGGGCCAAGGACGCATAAACTGCGTACACTGTTCAGTCAAGCCCCCTAGGCAGCCATTCTGAGCTTGTACCCACGAGGAATTCAGTGCTAATTATCCTCCAGCTCGGGGCTTGTTTACCTCTGATGACTTCATGGTAAATTAGAGCTGACTCACGGGGCCGGCTCTATAATCAGATGCCCTGCGCCTCCCATGACGCCATGAGTGGGAATGGAGTGGGGTCACGGCTTGAGAAGAGGGAAGTTCCCAGAACCAGCGGCCTATTTTCCATCTCCTTGGGCGCCATGGGAAAGATTGGGAGGAGAGAGGCGCATAGCAAGGGGAATCCAGACACAGAGCCGCTGCCGCTGCCCGTGAGAGAGAGAGAGAGAGAGAGAGAGAGAGAGAGAGAGAGAGAGAGAGAGGTGGGTGTGTGTGTTGGGGACCAGACACAACATCAAAGCATCTTCACTGTGACAGTGGCTTCTCTGCTGGGTTCTTTACCCAAGGTGTGTCTGCAGAACCTGACGTGGAGTCTGAGGCGGCCACTTTCTCAGAAGTCCCTCTGGGATAGCCTCAGTGGCATTTGGGGCTACCAAATTCTATAGCAGACACCGGTTTGACTTGACTCAACACAATGGTATCTGAGGTTTTTGACCACACAGTCAGTCAGAGCCCCTCCCCCCCCCCCCCCCCCCCACCCCTGCCTGACTCTCATTGCATGTATGTAATGGATAAAGTTAAGCCAGTAACTTCACCACTTAAGCCAAGTGATCCTATCTTGAGAATGACAGTGGGACACAACCTTCTTGGTTCTAGAACCAACAGAAAATTCGAGGCTACTTCCAGAGAGTTAAGAGGGAAGGGACCACCGCAAGATGGGTGAGAGAGAGAGAGGTGGCCTCTAAGGAGAAGGAATGGGCCTCGAAAGTGCCTCTTCCCACCTACCTTAGGGAAAGAAGCCACACAGAAGGGCGGGGCTCAGTAATTCACGAGCCGGGACTTGTGGCTCCAACGTGGACTTTATTTTCATTCCTGTCTGGAACTGAGGGTGTGTGGGACAGAGCTGAAGCGGGTAGACAGGGAAGGGCAAGGCAGACAGATGAAGGGTTCCCCTGGACTCTTATCTGGATGTGACACCCGTCCCTCAGCCCCTGGCCTGCAGGACAAAGCACCCCGGGGTGGTAGGTCCAGCACAGTCCTGTCTGGTCCTATTGTCAACTCATCTCAAGTGCTCAGATTTAGCAAGCGTAAGATGGCGACACGGTAACACTCGCCACTCCCATGCTCGCTGAGCCTCCATCCCCCGCCCCTCCTCACATGTGTTAAATGGGTTCCTTTTTTGGAACCACCCAGTGCAGAAGAGGGTCTCATCCCTGTGGCACAGGGAGGCAAGGAGGCCCAGGATCACACAACTAGGTGGTTGGGAGCCCACAGTTTCTTCATGGAGGCTGTGGGCTGTCACCACTCCATGCCACGGACTCGCTGCTCCCTTGATCTGGAAGGCAGTCTTTGGCATTCTGTGTCCCCATGAGAAAGTGGAGAGGCAGGCCCTAGATGACCTTCCTAGGCTGAGTCTGTCCTCGCAGAAGCCCCTGCCACCACTTCTTCAGATCCCTGTCACGGCCAGATACCTCTAGGCCTGTGGAAAATGGCCCCGAGTCCTGCCCTGAAAGGGTGAGACAGAAGCCGGGCCAACAGCGCATTTGGAGTAGGCCAGCAGGGTGCCAGTGGTGTGGCTGGCTGGCCAGTGCAGAGCAGGATCCCCACATCAGCACAAAAACCACTAGCCCCAGGAGGGTGAGCTGTGTTTACCCTGTGCTCCTGAGCGCTTCTCCCCCCAATCCCCCCACCCACCCCCACCCAGCCTCTGCAGGGACCCCAGAGCTGTGTGAACAGGCACCAGCCTGTATGACCCAAAGAGCACCTCAGACCCACCAGGCAGGGCAGAAAGGCCAGGGCTCCCAGCAGTGTAAAATAGCAGGTTGCTCGTGGTGGGCTGAGCAACAGCAGACAGGCCAGGGACACCTGCTGCCTGCTCCACTACTGTCACCAGCTGGAACAGCCAGATGGGTGGCGAGATGGCCAGGCCCAGTATCCACATAGCCCCACAGAGCAGCAGGTGGGCACTTGGGCCGGCTGGGAGGGCCATACTGGGCCAGACCATGGCCGTGTGACACACAAGGAACAGATGGCAGGGTCCAGCAGCAGGGTAGGTACCATGAAGGGTTAAAAAGAGGTCTGACAGTACCATATTCACCATGAGGCTGGTAGTCAACACCAAGGGTGCGAGAGAAGCTTGGGGGTCACCAACACCAGTAGGAGCCCAATGGCCAGAACCCCATGAGCAGGATGAGGCCACAGAAGACCCCCTCTGCCCCCTGCTCCCCCTCCCCACCCAAGGCCAGGTGGAGCCACCTCTCCTGGGTGGCTGCCAGCCCTTTGTAGAGGGTAGCATTCAACTGGTGGATTCTGTAAATAATGGTATTTCTATTTAAGGAAGGAAATCTGAAAAGGTTTTCTGATTCTTTTGTCTGTAAAAGTCCTCATGGAAGTCAAGGGGATTGCCAGGAACTTCAGGGTTACAATGTAGACTCGCTGGGGACCAGTCAGGCTGTACTCTGCCTGTAGGCATTCTAACCAGACCCGGCCTGTGACTGTAACAGGCTCCAAAACTGGGACTCAGACACCCCAGACCAGACTCTTTTGGGTTATACCTGTTTGCAATATCTCTTTTTTTTTTTTTTTTTTTTTTTAAAGGTTTATTATTGTGGTATATAAATATTCTGTTTGCATGTACACCTACAGGCCAGAAGGAGGCGCCAGATCTCATTGCAGGTGGTTGGGAGCCACCATGGGGTTGCTGGGAACTGGACTCAGGACCGCTGGGAGAGCAGCCAGTGCTCTTGACTGCTGAGCTGTCTCCCCAGCCCTAGTCTCTCTCCTTTAAAAATATTTTTTTTTAAATTAATTTATTCTCTCAGTTGTTCCTCCCTCCTCTCTGGCCAAGCCCCTCCCCTTCTCCCTCCCCATTCACTACTCCCCAGTTTCTCTTCAGAAAAGGGCAGGCCTCCCAGGGATGTCAACTAAACATGGCCTATCAAGTTGCAGTAAGACTAGGCACCTCCCTCGTATTAAGGCTGGACAAGGCAACTGAGGACGACAGGGGTCCCCCCAAAGCAGGCAAAATCGTCAGAGACAGCCCCTGCCCCTCTGTTAGGAGTCGCATAAAAACAGCAAGGCACACAGCTTTACCATATATGCAGGAGACCTCCGTATTCTCACACAGCCTCCCTGATCGGCAGTTCAGCCTCTGCGAGTCCCTACCAGTCCAGGTTTGTTGGCCGATTCTGTGGGTTTTCTTTGCTGTCCTTGACCTCACTGGCTCCCACAATCCTTCCTCCTCCCTCTTCAGCCGGATTCTCCGCTGAGCTCCGGCACCTAATGTTTGGCTGTGGGTCCCGGCATCTGTTATCATCCTCTCTTTTGTTTGTTTTGTTTTCTTTGAGACAGAGTTTCTCTGTGTAGCCCCTGGCAGTCCTGAAACTCACTCTGTACAACAGGCTGGCCTTGAACTCACAGAGATCTGCCTGCTGGGATTAAAGGTGTGTGTGTGTGCGCGTGTGTCTACGTCTACCCATCCTCTCGGGGATCCCCACTACTACAGAGAGAGACACACCCACTGAAGAGCCTGAGTCTCTCTTCACTTCCCACCTCCCTAGTCATGCATTACTAGTCCAGAGTTCCTCCCCCTCCTGCCACTCAGGAACTGGAGACAGCCTGACTACACGAACTCCCACCTCCCCACCCCACCCCATGTCCCCTCTGCTCCAGGCACTGGGGGTTCGGCAGCAGCAAGGCCAGCCAGGCTATTCCACTATTCATCTCCTGCCAGTCCCTCCTACACTGGGGCCTGAGGAACCAGGTTCCCCCTGCCCAGCTTGCTGCCAGGTCTGTGGGTTCCCCAAGCCTCTCCCGCAGGGACCCTGACCTGGGAGCTCGTTTGGGTGTCTGTCCTGGCTAGTTTTATGTCAACGTGACCCAAGCTAGAGTCATTTTGCAGAGGAAATCTCAATTGAGAAAAAAGCCTCGCCGGATCAGCTTGCTGCAAGGCTGTGGGGCATTTTCTTGATGATTGATGCATGAGGGCCCAGCTCAAGTATGGGAGGTGCCACCCTGTTCTGGTGGTCCTGAGTGCTGTGAGAAGGCACACTGCACACGCCAGTGAGCGCCACCCCTCCGTGACCTCTACTAGGGTTCCTGCCTCCAGGTTCCTGCCCTTGCTTGAGTTTTCTGCACTGATTTTCCTCCGTGATGGACTGTGACTTGGAAACATAAGATAAAATAAACCCTTTCCTTTCCAAGTTGCTTTTGGGCCATTGTATTTTAAGGCAGTGTCTGAGCCTCACAGCCAGTGTGGTATGAGAGAGCTGAGGGGCAGTTAGGAGTGGCCTCCCACTCCCACAAAACTTCCAGGGGCTATAGGGGGCAGGGACGAATGAACACCAAGATGCCAAACGACAGGGCCAGTGCCATCCGGGTCACTTTCCTGACCAGGTGCCTGCATGCGGCCCTGCTCTGAGCATCCACATCTTCCTGTAAGAAATTCTGAATGGCCAGCCTTCAGCCCTGGGTGCTAGAGCCTAAGCTTCATGGCCCTGGGTGTGACTCGGTTGGTAGGGCTTGCTTAGTATGCACAAACAAAGCCCTGAGTGTTAACCCCACATGAACCAGGTGTCAGGTGGGGAAGCCAGCACCAGAGAGATGAAAGCAGGAAGATCAAGGTCATCCATGGCTACACAGTCAGTTGAAGGTTTAACCTAGGACATGTGAGACAATGGCTTGGAGAGGAGAGGAAAAAGTGGAAGAGATGGGAGGGAGGGAGGGAGGGGAAAGCTGAAGAAAAGAGTCCTCGCTTGGCAAGCCTAAGGGCCTGAGTTGGAAACCCCAGCACCCAGGTAAAAAGCAGTTGTGGCTGTCTGCAACTGCAACCCCAGCATTGGAGGGTGGACGCAGGTGGACCCCGAGAGCCAATGGCCAGCCAGCGTAGCTGAGATGGCAAGCTTCTGGTTCAGTGATAAAGCCTGTTTCAGCGTAGAAATCCAGAGAGAGGCAGGGGAAGACACCCAGTGTCTGGCTCTGGCCATTGCCTGCCCGGACATGGGCACAAACACCCGCACACTCACGTGCATGCACCACACACGGACACGAAAGAAAGGGAAAGAAAAGGAAGGAGAGAGGAACACTGATCCGAGGCACCATGGCGCAGGATTACAGGTGCTCAGGAGACTGAGGCAGGGGGATCCCAAGTTCAAGCCTGGGTTGCAGAGTAAGCCAGTATGGGCAACTTAGGGAGGGCCAGTCCCAAAATAAAAGGTCAAACTGGGACCTGGTGAGATGGCTCGGTGTGTGAAGGTGCTTGCTGCCAAGTCTAAAGACATGAGTTTGATCCCTGAGACCCACACGGTGGAAGGAAAGACTGGACTCCAAAAAGTGGTCCTCTGACTTCTACACTTGCACCATCCCCAACACACACACACATGTACACACAAATAATAAGTGTAAGTTTCTTACACTAGGGGTATAGCTCAGTGGTACAGCACTTGCCTAGCATGCCTGAAGCCCTCGGCTGACTCCCCAGAACCACAAAGAAAGTCAAATAGCTCTGCCCTTTTCTGGAAGCTCAGGAGGACCATGGGTATTGTGCCACCCTGGGATACATAGCAGGACTTGTGTCCTCAACAACAGAACACAAGAGCTGGGAATGCAACTCAGCAGTCTTGGGTCCATCGCCAGCACCACATAAACCTGGTGTATGATACCAGCACTCACCAGGTAGAGGGAGGATCAGAAGTTCAGGGTCATCCTCAGCTACATAGAGTTCATGGCTAGCCTGGGCTACATGAGACCCAGTCAACAAAGGAATTAACAATAAAATGTACCCCAGCCCATCTCATAGGGCGGCTATGACATAAGGTTAAAGTTGGGCGTGGTGGCGCACGCCATTAATCCCAGCACTCGGGAGGCAGAGGCAGGCGGATTGATGTGAGTTCGAGGCCAGCCTGGTCTACAAAGCAAGTCCATGACAGCCAAGGCTACACAGAGAAACCCTGTCTCGAAACAAACAAACAAAAAAATATAAGGTTACTTCTCAGAATGGCACCTGTCACACGGGTCCTGAGTAAGTAAGCAATGGCTTCGGGTTGTCCCTGCAAGGCCTTCTGTCTCACATTCCCCTTGGCTGCCATACCCTGAGAAATGAACACTTGCCTGGCAGTTCCCTCTGCCTCACCTGCCTTGTGTCCTGCTGCTGTTCCTTTGCCAACTTGGGGTTCCAGGTATCTGGTTGCTGACCTGTGAGCCCTTAGCAGCCCAGAAAGGCTGACTCCCAAACACGGTTGGGCTCTGTGCACATGGTGGACCCAGCTCGCAGCAAGCCAAGGTAAGCTTCTGAGAGGTGCCTCTTCCCCACACGATGCCTCAAGGGAAGCTGAACTGGAGCCTGACGTTCCTCACCCCCTAGATAAAAGTGGCTGGCTGCTCAGCTGGTTCCCAGGAGCCATGTCCTCTTACCGGCCTTGTTAGCTTCCTGGACCACAGAATGGAGGTATCTGAGCCTGCCAAGCTGGACCCCAGAGATGGCATTAGCATGGCAAGACCTGCCCTTCCCCCTTGTGAGCGCCATTGCCTAGAACTGCTGGGGGGTGAGGGGGGTGTCTGGAGGGAGGAGACAGTGAGGTGAGGGAAAGCCAGTGAAGGATCTAGGGAGAAAGCCTGGTGGCTGGGGTCACTGCATCCAGGCTGGAATGGAATGGGGTATTTAAGGGCATCTAACCCCATCTTTGGTGGCATTGGATACAGGAACCTTCCAAACCTGACCAGGTTATCACCGGCTACCCTGTGCCAGCTCCCGGCCTCTGAGGCCTCCCTAAACAGTCAAAAGAAAGTGCTGGCTTGAAGCATGGAGACTGTGGCCAACAGGTGGGAATGAATCCATGCCCTCCCCCCACCCCATCCTTTTGCCAGGACTCCCCTCCCCTGCCCTCCTCTTGGTCATCTCCACTGGCTCTCCACAACACTGAGGCTATTCCTGATTCAGCACCCTGTCTCCAAAAGGCTGCAAAGCCTCCATCCCCCACCCCCACCCCACACCTGTGGGCTCTGTATTCAGTGCTGAAATGATTATTGAGCAGGGTCGAGATGCGCTAACTCAGAGGCCATCCCCAGGCCCCTGGACCCCGGAACCAGCTTCCTTCCAGGCTTCTATGCTGCAGTCCAGACCCCACCACTCATAGGCAGCTAGTGGTCTCTGCAGACCCTAGACTTCAGGACAAGGAGCAACCTTGCTGTGACCCTCCATAGGAGGACCTGAAGGCTTATGGGAGCTGTCATAATGACACTGCTCTCAAGATTGAATTCTGCAAGGGGAAAAAAAAAACCCCTTATCTGAGAAGGGAAACTGAGGCAGCCACAGGAGTGGTAGGACCTGACAAAATGTGTGAATTCAGAGTTGGCACCAGACTCTCTGCAAAGTTTATTTCCTTCTCCACATCCGATCCCCTGACTGAACAAGGTGTCCCCAGAGCTGGGAGGCGGTGGCGGCGCACGCCTTTAATCCCAGCACTCAGGAGGCAGAGGCAGGTGGATCTCTGTGATTTCAAAGCCAGCCTGGTCTACAAAGCAAGTCCAGGACAGCCAAGGCTAACTCAGAGAAACCCTGTCTCAAAAAACAAATCACAAAAACAACAAGGCATTCCCAAGCACTGACGAAAATCCAAAAATACTCAAAAGGAAAAGTAGCCGCCCCATGTGTGTCCTTAGTTTTTATTATCAACTTAACACAACCTAGAGTCACCAGAAAAGAGGGAAACCTGTGAAGAATTTGCCTTTGCTAGATGGGCCTGGGGTGGGCGTGTCTGCGGGACACTGTCTTGATGGAGGATTGGCTCAGGAGGGCTCAGTCCACTGTGGGCGGGACCATCCCTAGGCAGGTGGGCCTGGGCTGCAAGCATTAGGCAGTGTGCGCGAGCCAGCAAGCTGTGGTCCTCCATGGCTCCTGCTTCAGTTCCTGCCCTGACTTCCTACAATGATGGAAGTGTAAGCCGAAGGAGCCCCTTCCCACCTCTGAGCCGCTTTTGGTCAGTATTTATCACAGCAGAAATTAAACTAGAATACCCTGTCACCTTGCCACCTGGGGTGAATGGGAGATTTGGGGATACTTTCCTTGGGAGGGGTTTCTAGACTTGCCCTGCCACCCACCCCAGCCATGTTTGCTCGGTGGAGCAGAGGTTACGTTGTCCCTTGCAGGGCCTCTCTGTCAAAGCTGTGTCCAGGAAGCAGGATGGGAACCACAGGAAGGGACAAGCCATGACGGGACCAGACTGGTGGTCAGCGGCAGCAGCCAGCTCTCTTGGGTGGCTGCTGGTGGGTCAAGTCCACCAGCGAGGCCTTCATGCGGTCTTCCTGCATCTTAAGGGACCTGTGTGACAATGTCCCCGGGTCACTCCTTCCCTCAGGACTCCAGGAGCAGCTTAGAGGGGGGGAGGGTGGCGGGATAGGGCCTCGGAGGCATCCACCCTTGTCCTCTCTCACAGCGGTGGAAAACTGGTGCTGGGGGACTGTGGCCTTCTGTCTCTTTTTCTGACCCACTAAGTGCTAAGCAGGGCACACACGCGCACGCGCGCGCACACACACACACACACACACACACATATACACACAAGCAGCTTCAACGAGAATAAAGAAATTGCATTCCAGGGCTTGAGGTGAGGGGATGGACACTCTGGGTGACAGCAGGGAGGATTGTTCCCTCAGAAGCCCAAACTCAAGGCCAAGAGCTAATCTGAGCTAGGAAAGTACAACAGATTATTTCCTGTAGGTACCACGTGTCTAACCGCACACTAGGGATGCTCGTGGGCTCCAGTGCCCTTCTTGACACCCATCTCAGCCACCCACTGAGCACCCAGTGCGTGCAAGGCCCCATAGAAAGAAGGGCTGAACAGACAGACGGACCCCTCTCAGCAAGAAGAAAACAGATGTAAAAAAACAAAACAAAACAACAGTCTAGAAGGGCACAGACCTGTGACAGGGGCACAGACCTGTGACAGGGGCACAGAGAAAGTAGCAGATTGTGGTAAAAGGCAGAGAGAGACAGAGAGACAAGAGATAGAGACACGAAGAGTCAGAAAGGCGCCACAGGGCAGAATGGCATTGGGGACAGTGCAAGCTATCATTCTAAGTCAGAGAAGTCACTAGACGGCCAGGCCAGGAACCTTAGGGACAAGCGGAGGACGGAGCATGGGCTCTGTTACCAGGGTCTGTCTTGGCCACTTCCTGGAGAGGGCAGAGCCGGGCAGGGCTGCCCCAGAGGACTCTGGGTATGAGGAGGCACTCACCTAGCCAGGTTCATCATGGGCTCCAGGATGTTGTGACCCAGGGCTGCGCTGCACTCACCAAAGGAGGCCCCCAGCTCCTGCAGCCACACAGAGTGCCTGAGAGGTCAGGTCCAGCACTGCCAGACCTCACCAGCCACCATCATGCCCCATATGGACCTCCGCCCACCTCAGCTGGCTGCAGTACATGGGTTCCATCTGGAGACTTCCCCCAGACTTGAAATAGAAGACAGACTTATTTACTGCTTGACTTGGGGAAACACACAGCGACTTTAACACACAGGGTTTTGTCTCTATGTTTTTCTATAATATTTCTAGGCTGGGGTTATACCTCCCCCCACACACACACACACATACACAATTGTCAGCAACACAAAAATAAAGCAAAAAAAAGCAAGTGGGGCACTGTGGCAAACGCCAATATCCTAGCACTCGGGGTGGAGGCAGGAGGATCAGGAATTCAAGGTCAGCTATGTAGCAGGTTTGAGGCTAGCCTGGACTACATGACACCTTGTCTCAAAAAGCCAAACAAAGCAGCAGGTAAAAGCGCTGAGGCCCACATGTGGAATCAGTTCCAGGGATGGAACTTAGGTTATCAGGCCTGGTGGCAAGCACCTTCACCTCCCCCCACCCCGGGCCATCTTTTTGGCCTTGAGACAGATGCTTTTTCTTTCCTTTTTCTCCATCTCCTCCCCCTCCTCTTTCTCCTTCTTCCCCACCCCCACCCCCTAACTCTGCCAAGACATGGTTCCTCTGTGTAGTCTTGACTGTTCTGGACTCTCTTTGTAGACCAGGCTGGCCTCGAACTCACAGAGATCCACCTGCCTCTGCCTCCCGAGTGCTGGGATTGAAGGCGTGCGCCACCGTACCCGGCCCCCTCTTCTTTTATGACCAAATGTCAGCCTCGTTTCCCTTCCTACAGTCACGGGATTTTGCCGGCTTGAAGCTGAGGAGGAGGTTAAGGGGCCACTGAGACCCCAGGCGGAGGGAGGGCATCCAGGTTTGAGGTGCTGACCATCGGTCTTAGCACAACCATTCCAGTGAAAACCTCAAATCCATCTGCTTCAGTGGGAGCCACACAGACACATTCAGAATTCTCTCTCTGACCCCACAAGACACCTGTGTCTGAGCACAGGCCCCTTGGTGGTAAACACTGGCCTCTCACATGAATCTCCAATAACAACACATAACCGCCCTGCTCTGCCGACGCCCTTATAAACAACACTGAGGAACAGCTTCCTGCGGCTCCTGAGTGCATGGTCTAGGATGGTGGTAACTAGGTGTTTTCTAGGGACCATTAACCCTCAGTCTTCTAGCAGGATAAATCCTCTGAGAAGGAACTCTTAAAGGAACAGACTACTGTTCCAGACAGGAGCTTATTTGCCCACCTGTAGTCACAATCATATGAGAAATGGGGATCAACAAAGAAGCTTGGAAACAGCCCTAAAGACTGTGTCAGGGCCAGGAGTGACTCTCTCCATAGGTTAAAAAAAAAAAAATAAAAAAAAAAAAAATATATATATATATATATATATATATATATATATATATACATACACATATATATATATATATATATTATACACATATATGTGCCTTTATTACTCTCTGGCTTTTCTAGAATGTGGTTAAATCTCGTTTATAAATAATAGTATCCCTGTCTGGCATCAGGGCTTTTGGTGTCATCTTCCCAAGGAAACCATTTGAGTCTTAAGATAGAATAAAGGAGAAGGGAGTATGTTAATTAGAGACCCGAGATAAAATGAAGATTTGATTGGGGATTTCAGTGACGCTTTTAAACCTGTTTTCATTCTGAAGATGTTTTCCCCTGGGTTGGGAATGTGTGGGAATCACTAATTCCACGCAGTGTTCAAGGCAGTGCCCGCCACTGGCACAGCCTGGATTTGAGCCCAGGGCGGATCCGCAGTCAGTCACACCTCTGCCCAGGGCAGGGACCGAAGGGCCCCCCCCCCGTTTCCCACCCACCAGGCGGCGGCAGTCCCGGTACTCACCTGAGCCAGTCTTCTGCCGGCTTCCGTGGGCACCCGCCTGTCCTCCTCGCAGTCCATCTTGTTTCCCAGCAGGACCATGACCACCCCATCCACACCTGCACCCTATAGACAGGGCACGGGCCCTCAGCTGCCTTCAGTAGACACCAGGCCCAAAGTAGAGTCTTCTGGAAGTTTCTAAAGGCTGCCAGGCTTCCTCTCACCCAGACCCTCTCTTCTCTTTTCTGCTTATAAAACACTTTGCCTGCTTTCAAGGCTAACCTCATGGGCAGCTTCCCCTGGAAGCCTGTCTGGATTGCCCCTGTCTGCTCTTCATGACTGTGTGCCTATGCTTGTGCAGGCTGCCTTGACACTTATCTCTATCTGCTTTTCTCTCTCTCTCTCTCTCTCTCTCTCTCTCTCTCTCTCTCTCTCTGTGTGTGTGTGTGTGTGTGTGTGTGTGTGTGTGTGTGTGTGTGTGTGTCCTCAGAGGCCGGAAGAGGGTGTCAGATCCCTTGGAGCTGGAGTCACCGGCAGTTGTGAGAAATCCAACATTGAGTGTGGGGAGCCTATCGCCCATGCTGTGGAAGAGCCAGCAAGGGCTCTCAACCACTGAGCTGTCTCTCAAGCCCCTTAATTTGCTTTTCAAATCATCAGCGTCATTATAGCTTCTGGCTGCTGACTGCTCACTTCCAGGTGCCAGAAGCAGTTGTGTGGGTAAATCGTCCCAGTTCCACCTTAACAAAACAGAAGTCGTCCACTGGACTAGAAACTTCTAGAGAGAAGCCACATGCTTCCCTTGGTACTCACTCAGCCTCATGCCCAGCAGAGTCCCAGCATAAAGATTAGGTGTGAGGGAGACAGTGCCAGACCCATAATGGGAAACCGCACCTAGGGGACATCTCAGAAAAGAGCTGCCTGCAAGATACATGGGCAGCTTGGGGTGCTGTACTGTGTGGTTGTGGTCTCTCTGTGCTACGGGGGCTCCCAGTTCGTCCACCCACGCGTCCCTCGGCCAGCGGTGCTACTACTCCAGGAGAAAAGAGGAATGTGTGTGGGTGGGCTCCAAGCTTCCTCTCGACTCCGAAACCTGGGGCCAGCCCGCAGCCCCAAATACGCTCACCTGCAGACAGTCGAGCCAGTAACGCACGTGGGCGAAGCTCTCTGGGGAGGTGACGTCATACATAAGCACCACCCCCTCTGCCTTGCGCAGCAACTGTCTTGTGAGGCTGTGGTACCTGGCCGAAGGGTCTGTATGAGGCCACCACACCCAGAGCCTGGGGAACCCCCCCCCCCCCCCCCCCCACACCCCACCCCGCTGCCCAGGGCAGCAAAGAATTCCTTAAGTCTCCGCTCTCGGGATCTCATTGTTTCAGTGGGTGGGTAGATCCTGTCACCCGGGTTGTGGCCCACCCTCCCCTCCCACAGTCTGAGCACAGCCCAGGTCCCTCACCCGCGGCTGGGACAGTCTGAATTACCGCTCTTGTCCGGCTGTGTCCCACAGCTGCAGCGCGAAGGTCTTGTTGTCTACCAGCAGGCTCTTGACTCGAAAATCCACTCCTAGGACACAGAAGAGACAGCCCCGGGGATAGCCAGCTCCAGGCGGCCCAGGTGTGTGCCCACTCCCAACTCCGGCCACAGAAGGGTTGGGGCCACACTGCTGGGCTCCTTTCTGCTCTCCAAAGGCCTCCACAACCAAGTGCTACACCTCCAAGCAGCCTTGCTAAGGTGGAGGGAGAGGACCCGTGGGCTCATGCTGTGTGCTCTGGGACTCTGGGGCTAGTCAGCTTCCCTCTGTGAGCCTCATTGGGCCCTCCCTTGCCCATCTGTAAGGTGGTATCTAAAAGACCCACCGACCTAAAGGCTCGGCAGGATTTCTGCTGGGCACAACCAAGGGGACTGACTTCATCTGCCATCCCTCCACAGCCTCTGGCGTCCCACAGCCCCACCCTTCTCTGTAGTCAGAGCTGCAGACTCTTTTAGACCCAGGAATGAGAAGATGAGGGTGGGGTTCTTTGCCCCTTCCAGCCAACCTCCACCTGTCAAAGAAGCCTTCTGGATGTGGGAGGGGCAGGAGTGGGGGTGGGACAGGAAGGCTGGCGAGATGGCTCAGTGGTTAAGAGGCCTTGCTGCTATTCAGGGGACCTGAGTTCAGGCCCCAGCACCCACATTAGGCAGCGCACCAGTAGCTGTAACTCCAGTTCTAGGGTACCAAGCACCTTCTCTATCCTGCTCTGCAGCACCTGCACTCAGATGTGCATACCTACACACAGACAGACACACAGACACTCGAAAAATAATAAATCTTGAAAAAGAAAAAGAATGGGGCTAGGTGTGATAGCGCACACCTTTAATCCCAGCACTCGGGAGGCAGAGGCAGGCGGATCTCCGTGAGTTCGAGGCCAGCCTGGTCCACAAAGTGAGTCCAGGACAGCCAGGGCTACACAGAGAAACCCTGTCTTGGAAAACCAACAAAGAGGGGCTGGAGGGATGGCTCAGAAGTTAAGTGCACTGGCTGCTCTCTTCCAAAGGTCCTGAGTTCAATTCCCAGCAACCACAGGGTGGCTCACAACCATCTATAATGAGATCTGGTGCCCTCTTCTGGTGTACATTCAGGCAAAATACTGTGTATATATGATAAATAAATAAATAAATCTTTAAAAAAAGAAAGAAAGAAACATAATGGGAGGGGATGCTCTGTCCCCACCCCCACCCTGTTTCCTGCAGAACCTGCTGCAGCCTGGCAGCTCCTGGCACCCTCAATGTGGGTGAGAGGTTTCTGTGAGGGCCACTGTAAGTATATGCTGCCTCCCCTGGTGGTAGAGTTCATACAGACCTCTAGTCTCCACCAAGAAGACTGACACCACCCAGTAGCAAGGGAGTTCCTGAGTAGAAAGTGATTTTCTTTGCAGCCCCTCCCTGAAGTTCTCAGGAGCCTAGGACCATAGGGTCTTGAGACTGTCACTTTTAGCCGGGCCTCCCACCAACAGCTCTGAGTCCTTCCTGCAACTGCTAGTCCCCCTTGATTTCTGCCCCCTCATCTACCCTCAAGAGACTCCAGGGTACCCCAAAACTCCATTCTGCTAAGCCAAACAAACCAACAGATATGCAAAGTTTGGGCTCTGCCAGGCACTACTGATTCAAGGGGGCAGCCCCACACATCTGTAACAATAGGCAGCAGAGCCACGTACAAAGGGGTCAGGCCTTCCCAGATAGGGCCTGAGTTTTGAAAGCAGGGCTTGGGGAGCCACTGAGCTTGGGGCTGAGCTAGGACTAGAAACTTCTTCTCTGCCTCAAATGCCCTGAGCAAGAGATCTGACTTTCTGAGGGAGATTGGGATGGGAGTGGGGGTGGGATACCTGGCTGGCCTTAGATGCAGGCCTTCTCTGTCTGAGTCTGTGCCACTGAAGTGTGTGGAACTGTCACAGACATGGCATCATGGGGCTGGGGAGATGGCTCAGGGCTTCGTCGCCTGCATGCAAGCCTGAAGACAGGGGTTCAAGTCTGCAGAACCCTACATAAATGCTCGGTGGGTGTGGCAGCCTCAGAGGGCAGACACATGGGCCCCAAGAGAAAGCTGGCTAGAGAGCAGCCATATTGGTGAGCTCTGGGCTTGATTGAGACAGCCTGCCTCGGTGAATAAGGTGGCAATCAATAGAGGACAGTTCCCCACATCAGACTTGTGCCTCCACATGCACTTGTGTGTGCACGCGCATACACACTTGGTACATACGTGGCAAAACCATGCTATAACCCCAGCCTCGGGGTGGTGGGGGACAAAGGCAGGCAGATGTCTGGAGCTCGTTGTGTGTGTTCCCTCTGAGTGCCAGAGCTTAAATCTATGTCAAACTCAATAAATTCTGCCTCTGCTTCTTACTGCCTCCTCCTGAAATTCTTTCCTGTGGCAAAGTCAAGAATCCCAGCTTCACCTGGGTTTGTTTGTTTGGTTGGTTGTTGTTTTTTTGAGGCAGAGTTTCTCTGTGTAGCCTTGGCTGTCCTAGACTCCCTTTGTAGACCAGGTTTTGTCTAGGTTTTTTATAGCAGCCATAGGAAACTAAGACAAGGAGGATTGTTGTAAAAGAGACAAGACATGCACAGAGGACACTAGGGTAAACGTGGGTGCTCAGCTAAAACAGCAGCTTAGGTGAAACAGTGGCTTTGTAGACCCTGTGGTCCGCCTAACAGCAGTCGAGGTCTGCCATGGGTCTCTCTTTTTCAAGGCCACTGAGTCTTTAACTACATCAGTGGAGTCCTGGTTAGATTTCATTATCAACTTGAAGAGGCTGGAGTCACCTGGGGAGAGCTGCTCCCGCCAGCTTGGCCATGCCGGTAGGCCTTACGGTATAAAACGGTGCCCTGAAAATTGATGAGAGAGGGCACAGCCCACCATAGACATCACCATCCCTAGGCAGGCTCCTGGGTTGCGTAAGAAACTGTGCTGGGCACGAGCCAGTGAGGGAATAAACAGCGTACCTCCATGGTTTCTGCTCCAGGTTGCTGCCTTGAATTCCTGCCCTGTCTTCCTTTAGTGTTGGACTCTGGCCTGGGAGTGCAAGCTGAACTAAACCTTTTCCTCTTCTGATTTGCTTTTGATCATGGTGTTATCACACCAACGGAGGTCAAACTAGGACACCTGGTAAGGAGTCTTGAGCAGAGAAATCCTAGAGCCTGACACAGGCCTCTCCCACAACAGGGGAGTATTAAGCCATCTGCTTGGCACGGACTCTTAGCCTGTACCCTGGAATGACATGAAGACACCATTCTACCTTTGTCCCTCTTATAGGAGCCATGGAATTATCATGCTCAAATATTTACCCATCATAAAGAATCCTGGCTCACATGGACTGAGCGTGTAATGTGTGTCCAGTGTTACTCTTGACATGCGTGAACGTGCAACACCCCTGCACGAAGAGGGGGCTACTCCCAAGTCTCCTGTCAGATGAAGATGTGGGAACCAGAGAGAACTGGACCTGGATTGTCCACCTACAAAGGCCCATGGATTTATGGTTTGGTACCCAGCCTGGTGCTATTGGGAGGCGGAGGAATTAAGTCATGAGGCCTAAGGGCTGGAGTGATGGCTAAGCAGTTAAGAGCTGTGCTGCTACTCCAGAAAACAGAGGCTGAGTTCCCAACCCTCAGACCGACTGTAACACCCTCTGCTAGCCTCTGAGGGCATCAGGCATCCATGTGACTAGACAGAACACCCACACACATAAAGAATAATTTGGAAGGCAGAAACAGGCAGATCTCTATGAGTTCAAAGCCAAGCTGGTTTACATAGTGAGTTTTAGGATCACAGCCAGGACTATACAGAGAGACAGTTTCTCAATAAAATTAAATTAAAAAGTGAGGCCTGCTGGCATTGACGTCTTCTGGTCATCAGGCGCATGCCTTCAAAGTGCATCATGGGACCCTGGCTTCATCTTCTTCCTTCTCTATCCACAACTCCCATCCATCTTCATAGGGTTTCTTGTAGCTGACCTCAAGTTTGCTAAGTAGCTAACAATGCCCTTGAACTTCTGATCCTCCCATCTCCAACCCCTGAGTACTAGGATTGCAGACATGCACCACACTCTGTGTATGCAATACTGAGATCAAGCCCAGGACTCTCTGCCAGGACTCTCGACCTCTTAGGCCCCTCTTTCTTTCTTCTCTCTCTCTCTCTCTCTCTCTCTCTCTCTCTCTCTCTCTCTCTCTCAAGATTTATTTATTTTATTTATTGTATATGAGTGCTTTATCTGCTGAAGAGGGCATCAGATCACATTATAGATGGTTGTGAGCCACCATGTGGTTGCTGGGAATTGAACTCAGGACCTCTGGAAGAGCAGGTGGTGCCCTTAACCACTGAGCCATCTCTCCAGCCCCTTACCTTTTTCTCTTACTTCCCTGCAGCAGAATGAGCAATCTGGCTCCAGCTTGTGTTTCTCACCACAATGTGCTGCCTTGTTACAGGCCCAAAGGCAACAGGACCAACTGTGACCCAAAACCTCCCAACTCTGAGCCAGCCATAGTAAACCTTCCTCCTTATAAGCCAATTGCCGTGTGGGGGGGGGGGGGGCTGTGTATGTGTGTGTGTGTGTGTGTCCGTGCGTGCATGTGCACATGCATGCACACCACAAAGCAGACAGAGGAGTCAAGATATCCAGGTTCGTAGGCCCAGTTAGTGGTAGTGCTAGGATTTGACCCAGGACCCTAGGGTTCTAACATGCCACACTCTGTATTCTATGTAAGACAGCCCCCCACTTGTGATTTCCTGCCAGGGCATGCAGGCAGACCTGGAGCATGTCGTGAGCATGTCCAGCTAGGCTCTGTAGGGAACTGCCTACCACGTGGGCGGAAGCTGGCTTGTTTTCACCCTCCACTAACACCAGGACCTAAATTGCACAGTGCTTTGCTGCTGTGGAACATCAGAAGCTAACCAGATCAATGCAGAGAAAGCAAATTACCTGTAATTAGAGACGATTAGTGAAATGCCAAGATTAGGCCCATATAAAATAATGCCTCGTGAGGGCCTGTGGCCAAGGCAGAAGCTGCCACTTCTCCTGGGATGGCTTGCTCTGGGCTTGCTGGCCCTGGCCTAGGACCTCCCCTCCAGGGCTACCTCCCCAGGAGACCTTACCTACAGTGGCCGTCAGCCCAGTGGCAAAGGCATCATGGTGCAGCAAGTGTAGGAACGAGGTCTTGCCCACATTGGAGTCCCCCAAGAAGATGACATGGTAGAGGTAGTCAGGGTCAGCCTGAGGCTTGCCAGCAGTGAGGTCCCCGGGAGAAGAAGTCGGCTCAGCCTCCTGGGAGTCTGTTCTTGGGTCCTCCAGTCTGCTTTCTGCCCCCGGCTCTGTGGGCTGAGGGGAGCCCGGCTTGCTCTCCACCTGAACAGGCATGGATATGGGCCTGGGCTGGACTTCTGTCTCAGTCAGGGTGAGGAGGGCTTCTGTGGTCTCTGGGGCTCTCACTGCAAGGCCAGCCCCTAAGAGGGGAGAGCCCCTTGGAGGAGACATTTTGCCAGGAGCAGGGACTTCTGCCTCAACAGAGGCCTGTGTTGTGTCAGAGAGGGGATCATTTTCCTGGATTGAATCTGTGTTTCTGGCTTCCAGGCCCTGAGCCTCATCGGCTTGTTCTGACCCTAGGTCCTGCTGGCCTCTCTTTCCTGAATTCCCTTCCTCAGGCCTGAGTCAGTCTTCAGGACTCTGGAGGAGGTGGGTAGACCAGTTATCCAGCCTAAGGACCTGGCCATGGGCTTCTTGGAAACCTCTAGGGTGACTCTCCTGCCTAGCCAGCCTTGCCTCACTCTGCACTGGTCTCTCTGTGGGTACCTGGCCCACAGGCTCCAGGCTCATCAGGGAGGGCTCTGTGGGCCCCTCAGGGAGGGCCATGGCCCCTTGGGACCCTAAGCCCAGCATCACGTCCTCTGCCAGGACATCACCTTCCTTAGGCAGCTTGAGTGGATCAGGCTCAGGCCAAAGGCTCTTGTCACTCAGATCTGGGGTCTGGGACTGTTTTCTGGACCCATCTGGAGACTGAGGAGGAGAGAGGCCCTGAGGAGGAGGCTCAGCCTCAGAAGCAAGTGGCACGCTGAAAGCCGTAACCACCACACTCCCAGATTGCCCGGCCAGGGCTTCCAGGTCAGGGAGGTCCACAGGCTGCTTAGAATCTCCATCCTGACCATCCTGCCCCTCTGAGTCGTCCACCCCTCTTCTATCTCTGGCACGGGGAGGCACTCCAGGGGGGCCTCTTGCCCCTGGGTCTGGATCTGAGGCTGGTTCCTGAGCAAACTGTAGAGCAGGCACCTCGGAAATGGAGATCTGTCTAACAATGCGGGGAGTCTGGGGGGTGGAGGTGCTGCTTGGGGTTGGGGGTGGGCTCCAGCAGAGCTGTGGGGTTCTGTGGGAACACTCTCCGAAGCTGTTCAGGAGCTGGTCCCAGTCGTCCTTATCGGCAAACAGCTCAGGCAGTGGGGCCTCCTCAGCAGGGACAGCCTGAGGGTCTGGGGCCATCTTATTTTCCCTGGGGACACTGGAAAGGAAGGGGGATGGAGTGAAGGTCAGGGGAGTAGCAGTTAGTGATGTCCCCCAAATCCTGATAGCACAGCTCTTCCTGTGGCTAACTCTCCTCTCGGGCTAGCTGAAAGCAGCTCCAAATCCCACTCTGTACCTCAAAACCCACATGAAGCCTCGCCTCCTCCAGGAAGCCTGCCCTGACTAGGCAAGCCTACTTGCCTCTGAGCTGTTAAAAACAGAGCAAGTACCTGATCTGGAGCTGTGTGTGTGTGTGTGTGTGTGTGTGTATGATTGTGTGGGTGTCTGTGTCTGTATGTAGTGTGTCTGTGTGGTTGTGTGTGATTATATGTGTGTGTGTGTATGAGTGATTGTGTGTGTGTGTGTGTCTGCGTGTGTCTGTGTGTGATTGTGTGTGTGTCTGTGTGATTGCATGTGATTGGAGGTCTAACCAGCTCCATGGAGTACACCCTTTCCTGGCTCCCAGAAGCCACTGCTCTCTACCCAAGGGTGGCTACTTGCCTTGGTTCTTCCTCTATCTGCCAGGACACTCGCCCCCTGGCAGAATCCAGATGTCCCTTTGTCACCTGCAGCTGGCCCCGCACCTCCTCTAGCTGCCCAACCAGGTCACGCTCAGCCTCCCGCAGCTGCACTGTCTCCCAGCTGGCCTCCTGCTGGGTGCTGCTGAGGTGCAGGAGCTGCGCCTCCAGCTGTGGAGAGAGGAAGAGATGAGGAGAGGGTTGGAATTGTCCTCCATGGTGACAAAAACCCTCCAAGATCTTGGTGAGACAAGGTCACCCTGTCCCCTGCTCCCTGCCCCCACTGCCCACCTCTGGGAGACCCAGCTTAAATTATACAATTGGAGGGGAGGTCCCCTTCAAGCATCTAATTAGCTGCCTTCTACCCCCACACAGGGAGACCTGTGACACGTGAGCAGTGGGGAGGAAGTCATAACAAAGGACAAAACCTCCTCAGAAACACCCACTGGGGCCAAGCCCTACAGCAGCAGCTGCTGTTCCTAATTCCATCTGGACTGCAGGGGTCAGACGGTTCAGACAGCTAGACCTCAGGAAGCACAGAGGACCACCTCTTCTACAGTGGCCCTGCGGTCCTCAGCCTCCCCCGCCCCCCCCCCCCCCCACTCTGCAGGCTCTGACATGTTCAGAACCTGCCCAAAGCAGATCAGATGACAATGGAGCCTGTGAGTGCCCGTGGTCCAGAACTTTCCTTTCTTTCCCCCATCCCTGCCCACTTCTGGGTCTCACGTGGCCCTGGCTAGCCTTGAACTCCCGCTTCTCCTACCTCCAAGAGCTGGGGTCACAGGTACATGCCACCATATGCCACCTGTCCAAAGCTTTTCCTTTTCCAGTTGTCCCCATGCACAACCTTATTTGACACGTGAGGCCAGAGAACACTGACAACCTGAGGCTAGGGTAAGCTCCAGGCTCACTTCCCAGAGTCGAGTCGGCTTGGCTTCCTTAAGGGACCTGATCTGACCCATGGCAGTGTTCCCTGGGCCCTGGCAAGGGAGCCCTGCTCTGGTAGCCAGGAGCCCAGGGAGTTCTTGGCTGCCTGTGGCTTCGAGGGACCTGTCCAGCTGGGAACCGTGAAAAGGTTGCCTGGGGTCTGGGCTCCCCAGAAGGCCTGTGCTCACCTCTCTCTGGTCCTCTGCCAGCCGTTGAACCTCTTGCTCCTTGGCCTCCAGAGCCTCCTGCATATGGGCACTGAGGGCCATGCCCCGGGAGTCGCTCTGCAGAGAAAACAGGTCAGCTTTGCCCTGCAGACTCCAGAGCCAGCTTGGCTGGGCTGGTTCTACCCACCATACCTCCACCCTGGCCTGAGATTCGAGAGCCAGAAGGTACCCACAAAGAGGACTTTTGGGATTCCCCATTTGGGCCTAGACTCTCACCAGGACACCGAAGTCAGTCCTGGGGAACACTGATACTCTACAGAGATGGACCACCTGGCATGCAGGCCTGGCCCATCTCCCTGGGGAGCAACAGCTGGCAAGGCAGGAGGTTCCCATCATCCTCTGCTGCCCTGCTTCTACTTAGCTAGTGGAAGGCACTCACCTGGGCCTGCAGCTGCTGCTTCTCCCTGCGGATCTGCTCCTCTGTCTCCTCATAGAGCTGTCTCACCTCGTGGAGGTGGTCAGAGTGTCTCCTGCATGGGCAGGAGGGGCGGGAAGCCCCTCAGGAGCTCCAGAACTCTAGGCCTGGTGTCCTCCTGCCTCCTTGCCCTCAGTGATCACAGGCCCCTGTCATGTCACCCTGGGTCTATAGTACTGGTCATGCCTCTATTGCTGTCCCAACCCTGGCCCAGTCTATTGTCCCCACTGTCCCAAGCCTCAGTCACCATGACTCAGGCCCCCATGACAGGGCTGTGACCCTGACAGTTTTAAGGCCACAGGAAACAGGCCCCTTGGGGCTTCTTCCTCCTCAAACTTGGCTCTGCTTACCCAGCCCCCAGCTACTCCAGATGGGAGCAGAACCCCTCACCTAGGATTCCACAGCGTACAAGGAACACCTGCTACGTCCCCACTCACTTCCTCAGTGCCCGCTCCAGCGCCTCCCGCTCGGCCTGAGCCTCCTGCAGACGGCTGCTCATCTTGCCCAGGAAGCCTTCCAAGTCGCCTGCCAGCTGAGGTTCCTCCTGCCGCAATTCCTGCCACAGCTTCCAGATCTCAGTCTGCCTGGAGGAACGGAAACCTCCAGAGATGAGATACAGAAGGGCCAGGAAGTGGGAGGGCTCTGGTAGCCCAGGCTAGCTTCAAACTTGCTATGTAGCAGAGGATAACCGTGAACTCCTGATTCTCCAGCCTCCACCTCCCAATGGCCAGGATTACTACGTTTTGTTTTATGTGGTACTGAGGCTGAAACCCACATATAGGGGTGTGTGTGTCCGTGTGTGTGTGTGTGTGTGTGTGTGTGTGTGTCCTAGGCAAGCTCTCTGCCAATTGAGCCACATTCCCACCCCTAGTCCTTAAATTTAATGGCAACTCTACTAGAGACATGTGGACCTGAAACACTAAATTCTATTAATACAAGCTTTGGCTCAAGTGTCACCTCTTCCTGGGACATTTCTTTATGTGAGCTGGCCCCATTGTGATTCAATGGCTAATGGGGCTGTGAGGGTAGGGGGAACCTTGAGAGCCTGACAGCTCAAGGCTTCCATCACCTCCTCTCTTCTCCCGTGTTCTGGAGTTGCATGGTTTCTAGCAAGCCCTTACCTTCCCTGTGCTCACTAGGAAAATACAAAGGCCAAGACTTGCCAAGCAGGATCGGTTAGGGAGTGAGAGACACGCTGAGCGTGAGTGCCAGCCGGGGGCCCTGCCCACGGTTGGCACTTGGCACATACTACTTTCACATGGACTTAATTAAGTCATGAAGACAGAGGCCCAGAGGGCAAGGGAGAAGGGCCATGCTGCCAAGTGGGTAAATGGCTCCCTGCTCCACCTGCTCTGCCAGCCTACGCCCCAGGTCGCACCCGGCCTGGCCCACAGCAGCAGCCCCACCCTCTGCACCAGATGGGAGCAATCTCATCCTTCAGAGGCCTGTGGGTGGAGGAGCAAGTGGGAGAGAGTGGGGGCGGGCAGAGTCCCTGGCTGTCTCTAGCAGGCCTCGGGCAGGGCCCCCTCTTCTCAGCACATAAGAGAACAGCCCCCCTCTTCCGCCCTCAGTGGTGATGCCCCAACTTTCTATGGAGTGTGGATTGAGGGGACCCTCCCAGCACCCACCAGGCTTTAATCTCTCTGCAGCTTTAAAGGTCAGGGTTCACATACTATCAAGTGTCCAAGCTGGGGTCTGCACTCAGCCCCACCCCCACCCCACCCCAGCCCATCCCCCATCCCCACCCCACCCCACCCCCGCCACTGGCTAACTGGCAGGGCCTTACTCAGAAAGGGAGTGGCCGGTCCCCATCTGCCCTACAAGGTCAAGGAAGGCCTCCTTCTCCTCGGCGTCAGCCTCCTCGAGGGCTGGGAAGCTGAAGGCCACAGATTGCTGTTGGGAAGGCAGTGGCCGCTTTGTGCGGAGCCTGCGGGTACCCGGGCTGGAGCCGAAGACATTTTCTGGGGGGGACAGAGGAAAACAAAGGGAAGACGAGTTTGTGGCTTCCCTTGAGCCTCGTCCCCCCCCCACCCACATTTAAGCAGGGGTACATTCATGCATTCGAGGCCTCAGATCAAGGCTGCGGGAGTCTCCTTTCACAGATCACCTGAGTCCTAGAGCTGCTTAGAGACGCTCTGCTCCGGAAGTCACATAGCAGCTCCATGGTGGCTAGCAGGTTTTACCCACTCAGGTTTTATTCACTGAGCGTTCACTATGCGCTGATGATACAGGTCACACAAGTCCCAGGCCAGACATTCTAGCTCAAGTGTTGAGAAGGATATGTCTCTCCCATTGAGAGGGAGAGGCAGAGGGAAGGAGGGAGGGAGGGAGGGAGGGAGGGTGTAAGCAAGCATGCATGTGCACCACAGTATGCATGTGGAAGTCAGTTCTCTCATTCCACTAAGTGGGTTCTGGGAATCAAACTCAGGCCCTCAGGCTTGGTGGCAATCACCCTTACCCACAAAGCCATCTTACAGGTCCCCTTTACTTCTTTTTCATAAAGCAAATTTGTTGGGTTCTGTTGGGGGGGTTGTTCCTTTGTTTGGTTTGGGTTTGGGTTTTTTTGGGGGGATGGGCGGTTCGAGACAAGGTTTCTCTGTGTAGCCTTGCCTGTCCTGGACTTGCTTTATAGACTAGGCTGGCCTCGAACTCACAAAGATCCACCTGGCCTCTGCCTCCCAAGTGCTGGGATTGCAGGTGTGTGCCACCACACCTGGCATATAAAGCAAATGTGTTAAGTGACCTCAAGGAAAAAAACTGGAACCCAGGAAGCAGAGGTGGAAGGATTTCTCTGAGTTCCAGGCCAGCCAAAGCTGCACAATGAGGCCCTAATTACAAAAACAAAAATGCGGCGCTGGAGAGATAGCCGAGTGGTTTAAGGGCACTGACTGCTCTTCCTGAGGACCTGGGTTCAAATCCCAGCACCCACATCACAACTACCTATAGTCCAAGATCTGACACCCTCACACAAACATACATGCAGGCAAAACACCAGTGCCCATATAATAAAGGTAAATAAATTAAAACAAACAAACAAGAATGTACCACCCACCTCCAATTCCAGGCTGGCCTCTCCACTCCAACCTCAGCTTCTCTGTCACCAAAATGTGGGTGACCCCAGCCTATGACTACTGATGCTGGCCACCTCTGCTCTCCCCTACACACTGAACTTTCGAGCCCTGTGGCCTTGAGAACCCAAGGTGACCATGTGATTGCTCAAGGCTGAGCTGTCTTTCTGAGGCCCTGAGAGAAGGCAACTCCCCTGTTCCTGTCCCACTGAAAGCCTCTTTAGGGAGAGTTGCCCTGTTGCCTGGGTCCCTTCTGAGAGGCAAGCCATGGGAGGTCTGTCCCCTAGCTACCATCCCAACTTCCTGTTCCTTTGCCTCCTCTCTAGCTCTCAGATGCCACCCTCTGGGGCCTGGGGCCTAGTATTGCCTTAACTGAGGCTGGAAAGTAACCCTCCCGGGGTGCGGTTGTAGCCCATGATCTCATATCAAAGCCAGCAAGCTTTTATCATCTCACACCTACATGAAACTACAAGGGAGGGTTCTAGGGGAGCAGTTGATAGCTCTCGGATGTAGTGGAGGGGTGCTGGCCCGTGACACAGCTTTAATGTGCTAGAAGTCCCCAGGACCCTCCCGGGACAGACGTACTGAGTCCAGAGCTGAATTCTTCCAGTGACAGGCGGCCCGTACTCCCGATATCCACCCAGTCGAATATCATCTGCGGCTCCTGGCTACCCAGGAAGCTGAACTTGGCCTCCTGAAAGGAAAGCGTGAGTCAGCTGGCCACTGTTCCTATAGGAGAGAAACTGGGCTCTGAACAGGAGAGGAGGTGTCCATCTTCAGGCACCCAGCTTTTCTTCTTTCCAGGGTCAGGGTCACTCAGGGCCTGACCAGCAGTCCCCCACAGCACCTTAGACATCCTTCAGGCAGGCTCCAAGTCACCTCCCTGTTGACATCCAAAATGTACATTTACATGTTCCCCCAGCCTTTAGTGGAATGGCTTTGAATGTCACCTGATACTTGTGTTGGGGCGGGGGGCAGGTTGAAATGAGGTCTTTCTATCACGCAGCCTTGGCTGTGCTAGAACTCACTTAGTACAACTGGGCTGGCCTCGAACTTGCAGAGATCCGCCTGCCTCTGCTTCCAGAGTGGGGTCAGAGACCTGCAGCAGCATGCCAGCTAGCCATCTGACTACACCCCCCAGTGGACAGGATGTCCTTCCAGTGTGATCCAGGGACAAGGACCAGGCAAGCTTTTGCAACTGTGGCTCTCGGGATGCGTAAGCAAATGAGGAAGTATCACCAAAACTGTGCTTGCTTGAAATCACACATTCAGAATCTGAGATGTTTCTGGCAGAGCTTGCCACGCTGCACTGTGTGATGTCACTTGCAGCCATAGTTCTGAACACACGACGTGCCCTTGTGTCACATGGCAGCAGTGAACACTTCCTGAAACATCATGCCTCGGAGTTGAGGCTCAGGGTGTCTTGAACTGCTTATCAGAAAAAACATTTGATCCCAGCACTCTGGAGGCAGAGGCTGGTGGATCTCTGTACATAGCCAGTCTGATCTACATAATGAGTCCCAGACCAGCTTGTGCTATACGGAGAGTGTCTCAATACCATCAGCAGCCCCAACAAAACAGAAAGAAAGGGGGAAAAGCCATAAAAGGGTTGTAACTATGGAAGAAAAAGACACTTAGCATTGCCCTAGCAACATTCTCTATCGGGTAAGTATCAAATCAGTATGTTTGGATTGTATTCTGTTAGAATGTTTCCTTTTAAGAAATGCTGTTGTGGTGGGCAGCGTGGTGGCACACACCTTTAATCCCAGCACTCAGGAGGCAGAGGCAGGTGGATCGCTATGAGTTTGAGGCCAGTCTGGTCTACAAAGTGAGTCCAGGACAGTCAAGGCTACACAGAGAGACCCTGTCTCAAAAAACGAAAGAAAGAAAGAAAGAAAGAAAGAAAGAAAGAAAGAAAGAAAGAAAGAAAGAAAGAAAGAAAAGAAAGAAATGCTGTTGTGAGCCTGGCAGTGGTGGCCCACACCTTTAATCCATGCACTTGGGAGGCAGAGGCAGGTGGATCGCCATGAGTTCAAGGCCAACCTGGACTACAGAGTGAGTTCTAGAACAGCCAGAGCTGTTACGCAGAGAAACACTATCTCAAACAAACAAACAAAAAACAAAAACAAAAAAACAAACAAAAGAAATACTGTTGTGAAGCTGCTGTGGATCTCTGAGTTCAAGGCCAGCTGGGCTACAGAGGGAGTTCAAGGCCAGCCTGGGCTGCAGAGGGAGTTAGTTCTAGGACAGCCAGGGCTACCCGAAAAAACACTGTCTCAAAAAACACAAAATAATAACAAAATTGCTGCTGTGGGCAGGAGAGAGGACTCAACCCCTAAGAGCCTGAATTGCTCTTTCAGAGAATTTGAGCTTGGCTCCCTGCAGCCTGAAGTTTGCCTGCCCGGAATTCCTCTAGCTCCGGGAGATCTAATTCTGTCTTGTGGAGTCTGTGGGCAGCAGCCCTCACGGGCACAGCTGTGCACGTGTCTGTGGAGGCCAGAGGACAACCTTAGCCTTAGGTCCCCAGGCATTACCGATCTTTTCTTTTTTTAAGTCTTAGACTGTTCTGGGGCTCTCCAAGTAGGTTAAGCCCTGGGGACCTGCATATCCAGGCCTCCCTACGGCTGGGACTACAGTGTCTCTGTAAATGTTTGATGTGTGCACCTATTTTATAGGCCTATATTCCCAGATACTGTAAAATATGTCTCTGGTGAAAGGAGCCAAGAGGAGAAAGCTTAAGGAGCGTGTGCTCAACCACGGAGCGCAGCTAAGTCAGTCACCTCACAGAACTGATTAAAACAGTCACGTGTGAGCTTGCAGATTCCATTCAGGACCTGCGGGGATAATTTCTGTCTGATGAGACAGATAGCTCCAAAATTTATGGCCTGTTGGACTTTCACTAGTTGTAAAAAAGAAAGGAAAAAAAAATCTAACTCAGGAATCTGGTACTAATCTGTCTTTGTTAAGTTGCCCAACTGTTTAAAGCACTCTTTGAACCACTCACAACGCTAATTAACGCATTAAATAAAACCTCTGAGGGCTTGGGATGAGGCTTGAGGACAGAGCACTCAACTAGCATGGAAAAAAAAAAAGCACCCGCTTTGACACAAGCCTGTTTTGTGTTTGCCTATAGGTCATGATTTTGCCTTTTTGAGCAATTATCCCCTCATTATCCTGAGAAGGTGCTCCACATTCCCCGCACAGTGAAGTCGGAAGCGAGCTGCTAGGCAACTGCGCCTCCCTCCAGCTTCTGAGCCCCAGGACTTCTTGGCTCTTAGTGGAGATCCCAAGCCATGACAGAGTTTAGGGGCTTTGTGGTTGTTGGTTTTTCCGAGGTAGAATCTCCTGTTGAGGCTAGTCTCAAACTCACTATGTAGCCAAGGATGACCTTGAACTTCTGAACCTCCCTGGCTCCATCTTGCAAGTGCTGAGACTACAGCTGTGCTGGCTAGCTTTATGTCAACTAGACACAAACCTCACTTGAGAAGATGCCTCCATAAACTCGGGCTGCAGGCAAGCCTGTGGGGCATTTTTTTAAAATTAGTGATTGCTGGGGCTGGGTAGAGAGATGGCTCAACGGTTAAGAACACTGGCTGCTCTTCCAGAGGTCCTGAGTTCAGTTCCCAGCAACCACATGGTGGCTCACAACCATCTGTAATAGAATCTGATGCCCCTCTTCTAGTGTCCTTGAAGACGGAACACTCATATACATAAAATAAATTTTTAAAAATTAGTGACTGACGGGAAAGGCTGGGGCCATCCCTGAGCTGGTGGTCCTGAGTTCTATAGTAGGCTGAGCAAGCCAGTAAGCAGCACCCTCCACGGCCTCTGCATCAGCTCCTGCCTCCAGCCCAGTCTGTGTTCCTGCCCTGACTTCCTTCAATGGTCCACAACTATATAGAAGTGTAAGCAAATTAACCCATTCTTCCCCAGGTTGCTTTTGGACAGTGGGTAGAGCAAAAAACAGTAGGAAAACTACATGGTGTGGAACACAGTGTACACTGGGGAGATCACTGATCTACAAGGATTGGTGGTTGGTTTTTTTTTTTTGTTGTTTTTTTGTTTTTTTGTTTTTTGTTTTGTTTTTGTTTGTTTTTTGAGACAAGGTCTCATTTAGCCTAGGCCAGTCTTGAACTCTCTGGGTAATAAGCGAGCAGTCATCTAACTGAGGTCCCCAGACCCTCCCCGATTTTTGAAGACAAGATTTCACTATTGCCCAGACTGGCTTTGTAGAGCATGTTGGTTTTGAACATGAGATGCCTCTGCCTCACCCATACTCGCCCAGTTGCCTAGGTTACTGGAGTGTGCCACTGAGCCTGGCAGTTAGTTCCTCTCTCTTCCAAAAGTGCTGAGAGACGTTTCCTCCTCCTGCGGTACCCCCCAGGAGACCTAGAGCAGGGGAATAAGGAAAGCCATTTCTAGGCAGAAAAACTGGCCAGATCTACGAGAGTCACGTGTTAAAGAGAATCCAGCTTCGAGAGCTCAGTTTGTAGCCTGAAGTTGGATGAAGGTTGGCGAGCTGCCCCAGAGTCAGCAGTCAAGGTCCCGTATTCCCCATGACCCTTCAGTCCTTGAAAGGCGAGGGACTGTTCTTTATCAACAGGACTGCATTTAGAATCACCTGGGAGCCAGGGATGGTGGCGCACGCCTTTAATCCCAGCACATGGGAGGCAGAGGCAGGAGGATCAGACATCAGTTCGAGGCCAGCCTGTTCTACAAATCGAATCCAGGGCAGCCAGGGCTACCACAGAGAGACCCTGTCTGGAAAAATAAAGTTCAACCTATGATTCCATATGGAAATGTCTAGACACGAACGAATTTTGTCCTAAGTGTTGATTTTGCATGTTAAATCTAAGGAGGTTCTTGTGGTTAATTTACACCCTGGCTTCACCTACAGTAATAGCCGAGGTCAACCCAATCATCCCTTTCATACATGGAGAAACATAAGGAAATTATAATCACAAGAAAAAGTATCTGAGGTAAGATCACAGTCTAAGATCATACAAAGGCGGGACTGGCCACACACCCTTTGGACCAGAGGACAATGTTTTTTTGTTTGTTTTTGGTTTTTTCAAGACAGGGTTTCTCTGTGTAGCCCTGGCTATCCTGGATTCACTTTGTAGACCAAGTTGGCCTTAAACTCACATGATCCACCTGCTTCTGCTTCCCGAGTGCTGAAATTAAAGGCGTGTGTCACCACCCCTCTGGCTAGCCTGGAACTCAATGTGTAGACCAGCATGGCCTCCTTGATGAAAATGTCTAGATTCAGGCCAGGAGATGGCTTAGGGGGTAAAAGCTCCTTCCCTGTGCTGTGAGACAGTCCCCTCAGAATCTAAATATCCTTTCCAGTAGACAGAGGGAGTCATGAGACCTCCTGGCTTGAGTCACATGTCCAGGAAAGCTAGAACTTGCTGAGCTGAAAGCGCCACTCTGGAGGGTCACTCCCCAGCTTTATAGGAGAGGAAAACAACCTCTGTGGGAGGAGCCACTGACCAGCCTGTGGCTGACAGATTCCTGGACTAGGCTGCCCGTAAACTGTGCAGAGAGCTCCAGCGTTGCTGCTTTTGTAAGTGGTCACCCCTCTCAGGGTGAGTCCTTTGATGATACAACTGGTACCAGGTCATCCTTGCTCCTTTAACTCCTCATCTCTGTTCCTGTTAGGAACCCCAATAAAAATCCATTCGTTCATCCCAGTTGGACTTTAGTCTGTGGAGGATTCCCTGTACAGATGGAACTAGTAGCTCTGTGTATGTGTGTGTGTGTGTATATGTGTGTGGTGTGTGTGTGGTGTGTGTGTGTGTGTGTGTGTGTGGTGTGTGTGGGTGTGTGTATATGTGTGTGGTGTGTCTGTGTGTGTGTGCATGTGTGTGTGTGTGTGGTGTGTCTGTGTGTGTGTGCATGTGTGTGTGTGTGTGGTGTGTCTGTGTGTGTGGTGTGTGGTGTGTGTGTGTGTTGTATGTGTGTGTGTGATGTGTGTGTGTATATGTGTGTGGTGTGTGTGTGTGGTGTGTGTGCGTGTGTGTGTGTGTGTGTGTGTGTGTGTACATATGTGTGTTGCATCTCCCCAGAAATAGTCTCTCACATACTACCAAACAAGCCTGAGGTGGTTTTTTTTGTTTTTGTTTTTGTTTTTGTTTTTGTTTTTTTTGATCTCTGGAACTCAGAGCTAGTTTTGGGTGGCTTGTCTATAATCCCAACACTTCTACTTCAAGATTGGAGAGAGACAGGAGACATGGTTAGACGCTTGAACAGCACAGAGCCGGAAACAAAAGTAACACACACACACACATACACTCACCCACCCATGCATGAATACACACACATCTTATTTTTAAAAGTCCCAGACTTCAGTCACTCATTAACTTGGGAGTTTCACCTAGGAAAGATGAAGTCAGTGTCTGGCCAGGACCCATGGGCTGTTGGACATTAGCCATCTTTTCAGACTGAACTCAGCAATCTTACCTAACTGCCTATGAGCACCCGAGCTCAAGAGCTCTGTGCTCTGGTCCTGACATTTTACTGTAATCCCTGGTTAATTAATAATAAATTAGATAAGATCTTTTTTTGGCTGGTGAGCTGGCTCACCAGGTAAAGGTGCTCACCTCCAAGCCTTAGCCTGAGTTTAACCCTGGTGGAAAGGAGAGAACCAAGTCAAACGCGCTGCCCTCTGACCTCCACACATGCACTGCGGCATGCCTGCGTGCTCCCACCTACCTGCTCATGCGCCCAAGATAGATATCTAAGTGTGCTTAAGTGTGCTTAATAGCCAAGGATGACTTCAAACTTCTGATCCTCCTGCCTATGCCTCCTGAGTGCTGGGATCACAGGTGTGTGCCTTCCACACCCAGTTTATCCGGTGTTAAAAACTGAACCTGGGGCCTTGTGCATGCTAGGCAAGGCCTCTGCCAGCTGAGCCACACTGCCAGTCCCTATAGCAAGAGTCTTGATAGGGAAAGGACAAAATGTGGAGCAGATCCATTGAGAGAAAAAAAAAACCCACACAAGGCCTTTTGCAGTGAATGAGAAGAAATCATCAGCCATCTTGGTCTGGACCACAGGCTAAAAGACTTTCACTGGAGCCCACACCTATGGCCACTTGGAAGTGTACACTCATCAACCATCAACATGCTTTGGTTCCTAGTGCTCTGACTCCTCTCCAGGACGAATGTCCCGGTTCCAAACACCTCAAATCAGGTGTGGTGGAGCCTGCCTGTCATCCCACGACTGGGAAGACTGAGAGTTAGGGGTCACCCTGAGCTACATAGACAGACCTTTCTCAAGAATCTCTCTCACCAGGGCTGGAGAGATGGCCCGACTGTTACTAGTGCATTCTGTTCTTGCAGAGGATTCATGTTTGGTTCCCAGCGCCCATGTCAGGTGACTGACAACTGCTTGTGACTCCAGGGACCCTCTTTTGGACTTTGAGGGTGCCTGCACATCACCATAAACATATATATATACACACACACATAATTGGGTGGTGTTTTTTGGGGGGGCAGGGGGTTTGAGATCGAATTTTACTGTGTAGCTCAGGCTGGCCTCCAATTCACAGAGATCCACTTGCCTCTGCCTCCTGAGTATTGGGGTTCAAAGCATGTGCTGCCACTGTCCAGCGTCATATTATTAAAAACAATAGAACCATCCAAGCATAGTAGTATACATCTTTAATCCTAGTGCTTGGAGGCAGTGACTGGCAGATCTTTGCGTTCAAGGCCAGCCTATATAGTGAATTCTAAGACATTCAGGGCTGCATGAAGAGACCCTGTCTCAACCATCGTCGTCATCATCATCATCAAGAGAACTCACACAAAACCGGGCGTGGTGGCGCACACCTTTAGTCCCAGCACTCAGGAGGCAGAAGCAGGCGGATTGCTGTGAGTTCAAGGCCAGCCTGGTCTACAAATCGAGTCCAAGACAGCCAAGGCTGCACAGTGAAACCCCGTCTCGAAAAACAAACAAATAAAGAATACTCACACAGCACCATTTGTGAGTGACTTTGTGACATAAAGTTCTCACCTTTGTTAAAATGGAAATGTTTCTGGGAAAGGGTAATGTATTAACCTCATCAGCCACCTATAGATGCTATGAACAAATGCTTAATGTTTCCTAAGAGTGAGTTTGTATGCAGAAGGCCATGAACAGGCAAGCTGAGCCTTGGTTAAAAATAAGAAAATTCAAGAATCTGCGCAAAAGGGATTCCAGGCGCGACGCTCACCGCCAGATCCTCTCGGGTGATGAAACCCCTCTCCTTGGCACCACAGTCCTGGAAGAAGGCCTGCAGCTCCGCATCCGCGTCTGAGGGCCAGGACTCGGGCTCTGAGGCCATGGGCGCATCCTGACCATCAGCTGGCTCTCGTGCCTGCCTCCGGCGGCTGGACGCCAGCTTCCGACCTTTTCTGGACACTCCCTTTCCTCTCTCCATGGTGCCTCAGACCTGGGGACAGAGGAGAAGTAAGAGGGCAGCAGGCCACTGAGTGGAGAGCCCCATTCCTGTGCCCATGGCTTCCCCTGCATGGCAGGGGTTCCCCCCCTCGCCCTGATCCGTCTGCCCACTGCCCTGCCCGTGGAAGGTCCCCTCAGCCTGGACCACCGCCTCCTCCTGCTGGTCTCTGTCCACTACCACTGCATGGAGGAACACCTGACAGGGAGGCTGGAGTCTCCGGGACTTCGCCGTCAGAGGCAGGAAGCTCTCTGGACATTGCTCGCTGTCCTCCCTCCAGCAGCAGCATGAGAGTCACTCATCTTGACCTCCAGTGTCACCAGCCTCATTCCTCCCTTTCCCTCTTCACAATATATTCTATGCGTATGTGTATATGTATGTGTGTCTGTACATATATATGTTTGTGTAAGTGTGTGTATGTGTGCATGTCTATGTGTGTATGTGTGTAGGTGTACGTATGTATTGGTGTGCATGTATGCACTGTATATCCATGTTTGTCTATGTATACGTGTGAACGTGTATATGTTCACGTAAGTGTATGTGTGTATGCCTGTGTGTGCATATTATATGTCTGTGCATATGTGTTCATGTGTGTATGTGTGTATATGTGTGTCTATGTGTATTTGTTTGTCTAAGTGTATGTGTGTATGTCTGTGTGTGTATGTATGCATATGTGCATGTGTGTGCATGTGTGTGCATGTGTGTGCATGTGCAGGTGCATTTTTAGCGGTCAAAGGAGGACACAAGCTGCCCTCACTGCTTTACTCCACAGAGACAGGATTTCTCACTGAGCCTAGAACTTGCTGTTTTCAGCTGCACTGGCCAGCAAGCCAGCCCTGGGGATCTTCTTGCCGGGCACTGCACAGTGCACTCTTACAGTGTCAGAGTCACAGGCCCCTGTGGCCAAGCCTGGCTTTTACATGAGTGCTGAGGACTGAACTCTGCTCCTTGTGCTGTGCCCAGGTGCTCTTACCCACTGATCCCTGGCTCTCATCTCTCGTGTCCCTGCCTGCGCCATTCTTAGGGCCTACATGGCACAGCCCTTCCTCATGTCCTCGTAATTCATGGGACCCACTATCCACCCACTGAAGGTTCCCTGAACACCAAATGTCCTCCCATCCCAAAGCCCCACCCCCATCTTGCTGACTAACGCCTTCCATGGCCACCTCACAGGCCTCCTCCTAGCCCTCTGCAGGCACCGCCTGCTGCAGACAAAGGCTGGGCCCCTGCACTAGTGCAGTGGGGGACCCTGTTCTCCAGGGTGTCAGGACATGAGCTGACTCTAGCTGAGGCTGCGGGTATTCAAGGAAGAGGATAGCATCTGCAGGAGGATGGGAGGGGGGGAAGCAGACTGAGGGACGCCTCAGTCAGAAGTCACAGGCAAGCTAAGAGGAGGCCAGAGGTCCTGCTTCAGGATGGTGGCCAATCCAGGGGACAGGAGATAGTGGCAGATCCTCTGAGGTCAGCACCCTACACAGCAGCACAGGGCTCAGAGAAAGGCCTGAACTTTAACAAAAGTGCTCTCTGTCTCTCTGTCTCTGTTTCTCTGTCTCTCTGTCTCTCCCTCTCTCTATCTCTCTCCCTCCCTCCCACCCTCCCTCCCTCTCTCTCTCCCTCCCTCTTTCTCTCTCTGTCTCTCTGTCTCTGTCTCTCTCTGTCTCTGTCTCTCTCTCTGTCTCTCTCTCTCTCTCAAGCTTACACTGCAGCAGCAACAGATCCTGTACCACTGGGCCTCTCCCAGCCAATGGACAGTCACAGCACACACCAATACTGATAAAAGAAAAAAAAAGAAAAGAGAAAAACAAAACAAAACAAAACTAAGCAAAGTTCCATTTAAGAGACCAAAGAGAAACAGGGCCTGTAATCCCAGCACTTGGGAGGCAGAGGCAGGTGGATCACTGTGAGTTCGAGGCCAGCCTGGTCTACAGAGTGAGTCCAGGACAGCCAGGGCTAACACAGAGAAACCCTGTCTTGTAAAACAAAACAAAACAGAGAGAGAGAGAGAGAGAGAGAGAGAGAGAGAGAGAGAGAGAGAGAGAGAGAGAGAGAGACTAAAGAGAAGTTAACCTAAATGTACCAGTTGCAGCTGGGCTCCCTAGGCAACCAGAGAGGGAAAAGTAGGATTTGTAGGCAGGTGCAAAGGCACATATCTGTAATCGCATCACTCAGGAGGCCAGGAGAGCAGGGCCCAGCACACTAGAGCACTTACTATGTAAGTGTGAGGACCTGAGTTCAAATACCTGGCACCACGTAAAAAATCAGAAAGGACTCTGAGCCTGTACCCCAAGGGTAGGGGAGGAAACAGGTGGACACTGGGAGCCTGCTGGCTGGACACCCTGCCCAAAACTACAAGCTTCTAGCTCAGGACAGATTTCTTTTCTTTTTCTTTCTTTTCTTTTCTTTTCTTTTCTTTCTTTCTTTCTTTCTTTTTTTTTTTTTTTTTTTTTTTTTTTTTTTTTTTGGTTTTTTTTTTTGGTTTGTTTCTTGTTTGTTTGTTAGTTTGTTTTTCTGAGGCAGGGTCTCTTTGTGTAATAGCCATAGCTGTCCTGGAACTCTCTCTCTCTGTAGACCAGGCTGGCCTCCAACTCACAGAGATCCACCTGCCTCTGCCTCCCGAGTGCTGGGATTAAAGGCATGCACCACCACTGCCCAGCTCTGCCATCTGCCTTTTAATGGTTACAATAACTACACAGACAACTGAAAGTGTGGGTGCACTGGGGCACATGGGTGACAAGTAAATACAGAGCGGAGTCTCCATCTCACAGTATGCTGGTCACAGCACTGTAACTTCAAAGTCTTAGGAAAAGACTTGGAAAAAAATTAAAAAGAGGCAAGAATGGTTCAGAGGGATGTCCTTGCACTCAACTGCCTGAATGTCATCACTCTTTGCCACATGTGTCACCCACCCCCTTTGATACTCCAACCAGTGACTGGGTATGTGCCTCTCCTTGGGCCACATCCGTCCACACCCAGAAAGCCACTGTCCACCTCCATGCCACATCCCCTTAGGAGGAAAGCCCCTCCCTCCATGGCCCCATGGCCCTCCGTGGCCCTTAGTGGGCAGCTCCACCCTCAAGGTCACATGCAATCAAGAAAAGACCCACTGAGTGCGGGTACCAGCAAAGTCAGGCCGTCCACTGACCTGGAGATGAGGGGAAGGAGGCTCCATGAGGAGAAACCTCTGAAGTGGGGGTGGGGGGCCAGGGAGCTCTGAAGTCAGGGGGAGGGGCCCTTTTTCTCCTGGCTCTGCTGCTCTCTGGCTAGGCAGCCTCAATTTCCTCACTACAAGCAGAGAAGTTTCTTCTGGGTGTAGTGATGCCTGACAAAAATCCCTGGGGAGGCTGAGACAGAAGGATCACTGGGCATTCAAGACTAGTCTACACACACACACACACACACACACACACACACACACACACACACACACTCACACACAAGATAACAAAAGAAATAAACCACACTAGTATCCACCACCAGGACCATCTGAGGTTAAGCAAGATAACTAAAGTTGAAACCACCCCACCCCTCCCCCAGCAAGTCGGACCCCTTTCCGGTTCCACTTTACCTCAATTTTCATTCTCAGAAACGTCTTTTACTCATTTATCCTGTGAATTCGAATCTCCTTTTACTGGACTTGGCATACAGCTGGCGCTTAGCAAATATTTATTGACTCTGATCAAGCACCGTGTCTGGCCCTCAGGGACTGCTGGGTGAAAGCAGCAGTGACAACCGTGGTGAGGTCATCAATGAGGGTGAGGTTCAAAGTAGTCCAAGTAACAGCTGGGTTCCATACAGATCCAACCAGAAACTGAAAGAGTCTCCTTGGAACTGGCTGCCCGCCTCATTCAGGACCGACCTCCCCAAGGCAGTTTAGGGAGCCATGACTCTACTTTACAGTGTTGGGGAGAGGGCACACCAGAGAAACAGCCCTGAGAGGGACAAAGACTTCATAACCAGCTGCCCAGATGTGGGCTAGCTGTGCTTCCTGGGCAGCAATGGCTGGGCCTGAGCTCAGAAAGGCAGGGCAGTTTCACAGTACTTCCTGTGAGCCAATTAATGCTAGATAAGGCTCCCTCCTCACAGTACAAACCCCCAGAGCCATGCTGTGGGGAGCCCTTATGAGAACCACAAGCCTTGCCAGCTGGGCTCTCACACAGTCAAGTGAGTTCGAATCCCAAAACCAGCTGTTGGAATGCGGGGTGCTCCCCTCTGCAGTGTGTTCCCAGCAACCTCCTGGCATTTCATAGGGAAGTGCCACCTGGGCTCATATCACTCAGCTCCACCAGGCGGGGACCTCAGTGTCTAGACCATGAGGAGACCCAGGGAAGGGAACCACACTTTGTCCTGAAGCCAGTGAGGGCTCCACTTCTGACAGAACTGGTCACCATAGGTCAGGATGTCTGTCAGTTACTGACCCCTTGCCCTAACTGCGTACCCTAAATCGGTCTGTGCCCCCTTTATGGGTAGGAATGGCCATTGAGAGACAGTGGGGACCTCCTTTGGTGAGTTCATAAATCTCTCTCTCTCCCTCTCCATCCCTCCCTCCCTCCCTCCCTTCTTCCTCAGTTATCATCCACCTGTTGTCATATTCAGCTCTCAGACAACACCTTTACCCTTCACTTGGTGCCTGCAAAGGACCCTTCTGTAGTCACCCAGAGCCCGAACCAGAGCCCTCAGGTACCCTCCGGCCCCATGCCCCTGCTTCTGCCGCGGCCTCCTATACACCCTGCACAAGGAGAGGCCTCTCAGCAGCCAGGTGTCTCCCACATTCCTCACCTAAGAAACCACCCAATGAGCCAGTGGGCCCGGCTACTAGCCACCCTCAGGAGCCAGCTCCCTTCAATGGGTCAGCCATGGATTTTAGCTAGTAGAGCAGGGCCCCGTGGCGGAGGTGGGGGGGGGGGGTGCGTGGCAGGACCACAACCTGACATCCACCAGAGCCGTAGGGCCTCCTTTCCCTACCATCTTGTCACAGAGGTGTGAGAAGCCCGGTCCGCCCAGCATGAAACTTACCTTAGGAAAGGACCTGAGGGTCTAAGAAGCCAGAAGACCCAACGGTGTCACAAATCCACAGTCAACTTCTCACTCACAGGAGATAACACACACACACAGCCTGGGCCTCTCTGGCAGACAGTACGGAAGGAGCAAAGCTCGGCGATGAGCCCCGCGCACAGAAGCTAGGTGTGTGGTACAGTCCTCGTACTCCAGAGGTAGAAGCAGGAAGAGCGAGAGTTCAAGGTCACCCTTGGCTACATAGTGAGTTCAAGGCCAGCCAGGGCTACATAGAGAGGGTCTATTGCAAAGAAGAAAGGAAGGAAGGAAGGAAGGAAGGAAACTTCACAGGACCCATACTACCATCCTCCCCCCTCCTAGCCCCTTCAAGCAGCAGCGTTGCTCGCTGGGGCGGCTCCCACCTCTCAGCGGCTGCTGCCGTGTGCAGTCCGGTGCTCCAGGACGCTGTGAGTAGGGGTTACTGTCTGCTGCCCACAGAGGCCTCGCACTCTGCAACTGGTAACAGCCTTGTCTCTTGCTCAATCGCCCCTTTCCGTTCCCTGGCTGCCCGATCTCCTGAGCTCATCTAGGGAACTTCCCGTTGAAAGGGGCCCTGGTTGTACCACCCTGTCTTGCCTGATGCCCTGGCTCCTGGAATTTGAGCAGGAGGCAGTGGGGGAGGGGCTGGAGAGGGGTTCTGAGCAGAGAGGCTCTGTGTGTGTGTGTGCAGGTTCCACACCCTACCCAGGCTATAGTAACAAGGCCAGGGCACAGCCCTCAGTTTCCTGCCAAAGTGTCCTCAGGCCCAGGAGGATGAAAAGAAACCTCTGTGACTAAAACTAATACAGAAAATGCCATAGGGGGACAATATCCCCTTCACCTTGAACCCTCACTCGAGGACAGAATATCTGACCAGGACGGCAGGCTTATATCCAACTCCCTTCTTAGGAAATAGACTAAGCTAATATCAGAACGCCATGGGCCACAATCATGAGAAAAATGTGAAATTAGAGCAATGAAGTTGGGTCGAGGACGCTGTGGAACGGGCGGGGCTGAGCCACGGGTGGGGCTGAGCCACGCCTGGTGCCACACAGCTGCCGTCCTAGAACTTAGAATCTGAGTGACGTCGGGGCATCTGAGTTCAGAGGCAGCCTGGGCTACATGGTTAGGTTTGTCTTGAGGATAAAAAAAAGAAAAAGGAAGTAGAAGATAGATTCGAATATGTAGGGAGAATTCTGGAATTTTGATTTCTTTAAAAACACAGAAATAGCCGGGTGTGGGGGTGCACACCTTTAATCCCAGCACTCAGGAGGCAGAGGCAGGTGGATCTCTTTGAGTTTGAGGCCAGCCTGGTCTACAAAGCGAGTCCAGGACAGCCAAGACTACACAGAGAAACCCTGTCTCGAAAAAAACAAAACAAAACAAAAACCAAAAAACACAGAAATATTAAACACATTCTTTTTGTTGGTGGTGGTATTTTGAGACAGGGTTTCTCTGCGTAGCCTTGGCTGTCCTGGAATCACTTTGTAGACAAAGCTGGCCTGGAACTCACAGACATCTGCCTCCCTCTGCCTTGCCGAGGGCTGGGATTACAGGCATGCGCCACAGCGCCTGGGTTAAAAACACAGAAATAGTATATGTTTTCGTTTTCATGTCAGGTGTGGGGAATATGGGGCTGCTACTGTCTGCAGCAGCTGACTGTAATTTGCCTCGTGCTCTAGCAGAGGCCTGGTTTTGCCAGCTGCAGATAGTTTTGCAATTGTGTGACACTTGGAATTCTGAGAAGAAGACATTAGATTCAAGGATCTCTCTCTCTCTCTCTCTCTCTCTCTCTCTCTCTCTCTCTCTCTCCCTCTTCCTCTCCTTCCCTCCCTCCCCCTCTCCCCCTCCCCTCTATCCTTTCTCTCCTATCTAATGGTAGGGGTGAAGCTGGGGGGAGGAGGGATAAAGGGTGAGAAAAGAAGTAGCCACAAAGTAGCATAGACCAGCTACACAGACGTGTGTAAGAACTTCATGAGTGATAAAGACATCATTTCAAAGAAGTGAAGAAACTGTATACTGAATTGACAGTTAGAAGAAATGGGTTAGGGCCCTGTGTAAGGCAGAGTGCTCTAAGTCTAAAAGGAACCCAGGTGGATTTAAGTTCTAGACATTTTTTAAAAATTATTACACTTATTTGGGTGGTGATGGTACATACCTTTAATCCCAGCACTCGAGAGAGGCAGAGGCAGGTGGACCGATGTGAGTTCGAGGCCAGCCTGGTCTACACAGCGAGTTCCAGGACATCCAGGGCTACGCTACACAGAGAAATCCTCTCTTGAAAAACCAAAAAGGGGAAAAAAAATTCATTACACTTCTCAATTTATTTATTTTGTGTGCGCAAATATTTGTGTGGGGTTTATGTATATGTGACAGGGTGAAGGTGTGTGTGGGTTTGTGTGTATGTATACCATGGAGGTCATATGTGGAGGTCAGAGGGCAACTTGCAGGACTCACTTCTTTCCTTCTACCATGTGGTCAGTCCCAGACCTTGCGGGGGGCATGCCCCGGTGCACACCTGCACCCTGGTTTGCAGGTGCAGTCAGAGAACAACATGAGGGGGTCTCTTTCCACCACTTGGTAGAAGGCTTCATGCAAGCCAGGCAATAAAGGTTAAAACCAAGAAATAATAATAATAATAATAATAATAATAATAATAATAATAATAATAATAATAATAATAATAAATAAAAATAAAAAATAAATGTTTTAAACTCCAGCATTGCTGCACTTGAGAATACAGAATGGAAAGAACAGACAGGAGGCCATGAGACCCCGTCACAGTTAGCAAGGTTTCCAGATTCATCTTCCGTTCCTCACAGCTGCTTGACTTCTTGTTGCAGGGTGGTAAACACTGGTGCAGACACCATCTGCTCTGGGGTATGGTGGAGAGAGCACCCTGGGTCCCCTCCTCCAGCTGCCAGTTCCAAAATATGCCTATCAGGAGCTTGTGTGGGCAGTAGGGCCACAGGAGATGAGGGCAGCCAGATAGCATCTGGGCAGCCTTTTCCGGAATATTGAGAAAGCCCGAGTTGCATCAAAGATTTCAAAGTGTCCCACTTGGTCCCCAGGAGTCCCCACTTGACATGGTCACCACTTCTCCTTTTCAGGTTTATCAAGCAGGCTGCGTGATCTGCAGATCTTTTGAAGGACCCCTCACACTGACACTCCCCAGGGCAGCAACCTTGGGCTTGGGGCGTCAATTTGTTCCCATGATTTTGTTTTGTTTTGTTTTTGTTTGCATCTGTGAAATAGAGGTGATAATCTCGGAAGGTTGGTTCAAATGGTCCAAACCATCGAAGACAGCTAGGCAGGAGGATCAGACTTCAATGCCAGCCTTGGCTACACAGCCAATTAAAAACCCGTCCTGCTGGGCGTGGTGGCCCGCACACCTTTACTCCCAGCACTCGGAAGGCAGAGGCAGGCGGATCAATGTGAGTTCGAGGCTGGCTACAGTCTACAAAGTGAGTCCCGGACAGCCAGGGCTACACAGAGAAACCCTGTCTCAAAAACAAAACAAAACAACCCCTCCTATCCAATATGTATTTATTGTATGTTCATGCATGTACACACACACACACATTTGGAGGTCAGAGGACACCTTGTGTGAGTCAGACTCTCTTCCCACCATATGGGTCCTAGGGAGGAAACCCCAGTCGTCAGGCCTGGTGGCAAGTGTCATCCTGCTGGCTCAGAATTTATTTTAACTCTAGTGGCATCTGACTTGATGACAGGGTCCTTAATGCCAACTACTCGGGAAGCTGAAACACAGCCACAAGTTCAAGCCTTGTCTAAGCAACTTACCAAGTAACATAGACAGTGACTTGGGGCAGTGAGCCGGTGAGCCACTGAGCTAGCTCAGTGGGTAAAGAACTTGCCACCAACTCTGACTACTTGAGTTCGATACAGAACCCCCAGGAGAGATGCACGTGTGTACTCAAACACGACAAACACACAAAAATAAAATTTTGAAAAGTGTTTACAGAACTATTTCTGTAAAATTAAATTGAAGATGAGAACTTTTCAAATGGGGGAGGGGGGAACCTACAAACTTTGTTTCAAATTTTTAAAAAAGGGGGGTGCGAGGGCTACAGCTCCATGGTGGAGTTCTTGCCTGTCATGCTCAAGAATGTAGGTTCAATTCCCATCACTGGGGGAAAAATTTTTTGCATTTGTGTGCACTTATAGACACACACACGCTCAAACACAGAGACACAGAGACACACACAGAGCAAACAGCCGGTCCCAACCGCTCCCCCCCGCCCATTTGTTCTAATGACAAGTCATTACAAGTTATCAAGAAGTATTTATTGAGTGTGAAGGCCTGGGGACAGTGCAGGGTGTGGTCCCTGCCACTGGGAGGTTTACAGTCTGAGTGGGGACAAGGAGGGGCCCAAAACACATGTTCTTGGGATGGGGGAAGACTAAGGGCAAACAGTGCAGACCAGGATGCTACAGAAACAGAGGTGTTTGGGGCTGGGGTCAGACCCACTAAGTGCTTTGACGCCCACAGGGGCTTAGAATTCAATACTGGGAAAGGGTTAACCACTGCTCTGTCTCCTGTTAGCCTGCTCCGCCCTCGAGGCACCATGTACAACTTCTATTCAAAGTACTAAGTCGCTGGGGTCCCCATCCCAGATAAGGCTACCCCACCACACATCAGTACCACAGGGGTGCTCGCTGCTCTGGGAGGCCTATCTCACCACCAAGGACCCACCCCTGAACCCCAAGGAGGGTGGCTGCCACTGGAGCTACCTGAGGTAGGACCAGGGAGCCCTACTTAGTGTACTCCTCCCCTTCCAGTTCACCGTGCTGTGGGGCAAGTGCCCAGAGATGCCTCCTGCTGATCTTGGGGTGTGGGGGGGAGGGAGGGGACAGCAGCAGAGGGCCAGAGGAACCCTCAAAAAGAGAAGGGCGGCTGGCAGAGAGACGGCGACCCACAAGGGAGGCGGGCTCCCCAGGAGTGGCAAAGGGGACCCAAAGTAGGGGGAACCCCCCTGTCTTCACAAGTCTGAGCAAATGCCAAGGATCAGGACATTACAGCTGGGTCCTAACCCAGCTACACCTCATCCCTGTCCTAGGATGTGACCATTTCATCGTCACCCTAGCTGGCCTTAGGCGTCCTACTCAGTTGGCCTCCCCCTTCAAAGTGCTATTCAGGTCTGAGGATCACCCCCATGAAACAATTGGCAAGGAACCAGGCCATTTTGGAGGCAGGGGATGTCGGGGGGTGGGGGTGGGGGAGGATGGGGGAAGGTGCGGATGGCATGAATCCAGTCCGACCTTCCTTCCAGGATAGGGAACAGAGAGTTTGGGTTGAGAGGAACTTAAATAATAGTGTACACAATAAAAATGCCCAGCGCTGAGGGCCCTACCATCCCTACTAATTTAGGTTTTGTTTCTTTTTAAATAACTCTAAGGTTGGAGGCTGGGAGGGGGCAGGCAGAATATATACAGGAAAAGTTTAAATTAAAACACAAATAATAATTAAGACACACAAAGTGAAGGCGAGGCTAAGGCAGCAGATGGGGAAAGCGCCTCCTGGCCCATGGTGGAAGGGGGTGAGGCTCCCTGGACGCATTAAGGCTTTCTCTTGCAGAAGACCAGTCGGCGCTTAGAGTGATAGAAATCTGTGGGGAGAGAACAAATGTCAGGCCAGAGGCCAAAGGTAAGCAACACCCTTCCCCAGGGTCAAAGGGGCAAGCAGCTCAACGTGGACGAAAGCATGGAACTGCACCTCCTAGTCAGAGGGCCTCCTCTGTCTGCCCAGATCTAAGCTCCAGAGCTGTTAGGTCTCCCAGATCTAGAGTTAGTTAAAAGCAGTTGTGAACCTCCCTGCTGCTGTGGATTGAACTCAGGCCCTCCGCAAGACAGTAAGTGCTCTCCTCCGCGGAGCCATCTCTCTAAGCCCCTCCCTTATTTATTTGCCAGCACACGAGGGAACCTACAGCGTGGACGAGCTATGCCAGCACTGATCAATTTCAGCTAATTGGGTCTGGCTGTGGACTTGTGCAATCCTCCGCAGATGGCCTCCCCTCTCCAGGACTCCTTCTGGATCCTTCCTTCCCTATACCTGTCCTTACCTGTCAGGCTGGTCTGCCTCCGTTTTCTGCCCTGAGATGTTCCGAGCCCACCGGGGGAGTCTTCAGGCCGCTCAGGGGGGTGAGATACCAGAGTGCAAGACAGGGACAGGGCCACGTGGTCCTCCGGAGCTGGCCCCTGCAGCAGAGCTGAGGAGGTACTAGGCCTCTTGTCTCCTCCTAGGTCATCACGGCCACGGGACCCAGGGCTCAGGTAGGGCTTGGGCAGCCCTAGGCCCCCAACACGCTCCCAGACGTAGTTGCCCTCCAGCGGCGTCTCAGTGACGAAGTCAAAGTTCCATCGTTCCCGGGCTTCCTGGAGGCAGCTAGCCATGAGTGCATCGCCATCACGGCGCAACTGCTCGCTGTCCACGGGACCGAAGAGCCGGCGGCACACTTTGCTCCTGTGTGGAGGAGGTGGTCGGACATCACGGTGATCAGACATGGTGCCTGTGACTGAAACACAAGACAGACCCCAGGTTACTATGGAAACCGCATCATAGTTCTCCTGCTACGTCTGGCTTCTCCCAGGTGCTCTCCCACCACACAAAGAGACCCAAGGTGAGTGCTGAGTTCAGCCAGCCCTTCACTCCAAGGTCAGGGCTGATGTCCACAGAGGCCAATACCTTGCAGTAGCAGGGATCACAGTCCTGTATACACCAGGACTACTATCAGCTAAAATCAATGTCTTGTGCTAAAGTGTCCTTCATGGGTGTGAACACCCCACACAAGTGTGAATTGCCAAGATCCAATGGTTTCCCAAATGCACCCCACTCCCCACCCCCCTGGCAGCTGGGCAGGCCTCAGTCCCCTAATCCTCCTACCCTTGGTAACACCATTCAGCCAATCAAAAGGGCCCCTGGACTATGGGATAAGACACATAAACTGCTATTTAGCACCACTTTTAAAAAAAACTGAGTGCCTGGTGGGGGTGATGCACGCCTTTAATCCCAGCACTGGGGAGGCAGAAGCAGGTGGATCTCTGAGAGTTCCAGGCCAGCCTGGTCTACAAAAGCAAGTCCAGGCCAACCAAGGCAACACAGAACAACCCTGTCTGGAAAAAGAAAAAACAGAAACAAAAAAACTGACTGATGGATGTGGTGGTACATGCCTTTAATCCCAGTACTCAGGAGGCAGAGGCAGGTGGATTGCCATGAGTTCCAGGACAGCCTGGACAGCCAAAGGCTACACAGAGAAACCCTGTCTTGAAAAAACAAAAAGAAAAGAAAAAAAAAAATGAAAGAAAAAAGAAGACTGTCTCTGTCCTCCGTTTCGTAGCCAGTGTGGCTGTGGCAGCATGCTCAAGCAGCTGGCAAAGTAGCTGGGAGGGAGGCAAGACCACTTCAGCCAGACCACTTAGGTCAGAATCAAGTCTTTGCTGGGTGACCACAAATATGTTTCTTAACATCTCTGGGCTCTATTTGAGGACAGAGAAGACGATGGAATAAATTAGTGTAGGAGACCCTGGGAAACGGAAGCTGGTTTCTCTGGCCCCAGTTCTGACAGAACCTCCTCCCCACCCCTCCCTGAGGGTGGCCTCCTCCTCCTCCTTCCAGACTGCACCTGACAGGTGCTATAGGCTAGAGAGAGGCCTTCCCTCAGGATGCCAGTAGGCCGCAGCCTGGGGGAGAGGAGAGGCTGAAGGAGAGGAACAGGGCTGCAGTCTCTCCTGGGTTGAGCCACACCCTGCCAGGCAGATCAGGTAATCTGCAGTCTAGACACCTCCCAGCCCGAGAGACCTGCCTGCAGCCTGTGCCCAAGGAACCCGTTTTACAGGCACAGAAAATCAAAGGTGGCTGGTTGACCCGGCCCCTCTCTGGGGGTGGGGGTGGGGAGTGTCCAGGCTGATCCTGCCTGCTCTGGCATGACTCCAACACTAGGGGCTACAGGTCCTAAGGAGGGGCTGGACTCTGCTGGGCACCGGTCCTGCCTTCCAGCCTTTGGGTTTGCAGGGTGTGCCCAGTGCCTTCCTGAGGCAAGAGGCCCTGGACTCTCACTGCCACTACTATCCCAGCTCCCCCAAGGCCTCAGGAAGAGTTTGCCCACAAGGGAGGTACTCACACTAGGATTCAAGGTAGGAAGCCAGAAGCCATGAACTGCCTGGGGCTCAGATGGCAAGGCCTGTGCCCAGCAGGCAGGACGCCATCCATAAAACCGGGCGTGGGGGCACACACTGGTAATCACAATAAGTAAGGCGGGGAAAGCAGAGGTTCACGGTCAACCTTGGCTACTGCACGGGGAGTGAGGCCAGCACTGTGGGCTAGATACCCTCCCAAAAAAACAAATAAATAAAACAGACCCTCTCCCCAAAACACAGCACTTGGGAGGGCAGAGGCAAGAAGATCTCTGTGAGTTCAAGGCCAGCCTGGAGTACCTAATGAGACTCTGGCCTCAAACACAAACAAACAAAACACAGGAATAAGACGTCCACCGCCCCTGAAAGGGATCTCATGGTGCTGTGGTAAGGACCTCAGATGGTCTCTACCTACAGGCAGGGTTTGGGGTCTACTCACATTTTTAGTGCAAGGGCTGCTCTGAGCAAACCACGCACTCCAATCCTCCTGAAACCTAGCTATATGCAGCAGTTCCTTTTTCTTTGTCTTCTCCCACCCCTCTGATGTACTGGAGGCAGGGGCTCACTATGTAGGTCACGCTGGCCTGAACTCACAGACGTCCTCCTGCCTCTGTCTCCCCTGTGCTGGGGTTGCAGATGTGAGCTGCCACACCTACTGTTAATAGATGGCACTATCGTTTCCCTTTTTTTTTTTTTTTCAGGCAGAGCTAGCCAAGGCTCAGAAATAATTAAATATGGTATCCAAGGTCACCGGGCTCACTCGTGGTGTCTCGGAGATTTGAATCCAGACCCAGAGTCATTAGTTCTAGTATTGAGCCGTTTTCTTCAGATTTTGAGGGCTAGAACCAAAAAGGTCCAGGAGGAGAGACTGAGCCCCTTGTTATGGTGAGAGCCTTTAATCCCAACACTCCAGCCAGAGGCAGGTGGATCTCTATGAGTTCCTGGCAACCGGGCCAGCCTGGTATTCATAATTTATACTGGCTAATTGGGGCCATACAGTAAGCTCGTCTCTCTGTCCCTCTGCCTCTGCCTCTGAGTGTATGTGTCTGTCTATCTCTGTCTCTGTCTCTCTGTCTCAGACAGAGAGAAACACCTATCAATATAGATATATAAATACAGGTTGGTAGAAAGGCCTTATTTCCCCAGATAAATTGAATCAGGGAAGAAGACAGGACAGTAATGCTCTCAATGCTCCTTAGTCACAAGGAAGTGCCCAGGGCTCCCCACGATGTCTCCGAAGAGCCACACTTCCCCCATAGTCCGTTCGCACTCCCTGCTCAAAACCACTTCTATCATAAGCCCTCATTTCATTTCACAAAGGCAATGTCTTCCTTCGCTGGCCATCGTGCGTATGTTAATTTCCTAAACACAATCCAGTCTGTGAATGCCTCTTTTTAAAAGGCGCGGTGGGGGTGCCAGCAACCCGTGGCACCACCCGCGCACAACCGGCCTTGCTGTTCCCATCGCAGCCCGGAGGGGGCGCTGCGCTCCCAGGAAATGGCGCGCGATGGGCGGCGCGTGGGCCGAGCAAGGCACGGTGAGTCAGTTTCCTGCCCGGCGCTGCCCGCCCGCCAAAACTGCATGGGCACCGGAGCTCCGCGTCACCCTGGGGTGGGGAGAGGAGAGGAGAGGAAAGGAGGGGGATCCCGGGCCACAAAACACGTCACGATGAGCCCAGGCTTCCTAAACTCCCGCCTATGTTGGGAAGCCAGCGCGCGCGCGCGCGCACACACACACGCACACACACGCACACACACGAGCAAAGTAAATGCTCTTAGCTCTGGCCCCCTCCACCTTGATCTCCACGCCCTAAGCACGCGATGAGTCAGATCCCTGGAAAATAAAAATAGATGAGGGCGAGGACAACAAAAACCGCTTGAGTGTCCTCACTGAAACACGGGAGAAAAGCTGCCAGCGCGCCCCCAAATGCAAAACCCAAAACCCAAGTCTTTCCCGCACGACCAAGGAGCAAGTGTGGCCCTTATCCCTAGGAGTTCCAACTGGAATGGATGCGCCCTAGTAGGTGCGCTCGGCCCAACCCTGCCCGTCACCTTCCTACACTGGGTGTAGACTGGGTGGGAGGGGGGCACAGCCCCAAGACGTCTGATATCCAGCGCCCGGTAAGCCTCACTCCGCTAGGATACCCGCTGCTCTGCAGTGCGGGCTCCTCTCGAACCCCGCGGCCACTGGTCCCGGTAGTGGTGGGCGCGGTGGGTGGGACCCTTTGCGCTTCCCGGGCTGGCAGGGTGGACAGGGCCCGCCCAAACTCCCTGTCCCCGAGGGCGCGCCGCGGAGCGGGGACCGGACACCGCGTCCTGAACCTTCCCGTGCCCCGGGTTCCCTGGGAACATACTGTGCCCGCCAAATAGGTCACTGTGCCGCGCGGGGGAGGGGACAGGGCAGGGACGAGGCTGTGCCCGGGCGAGAAAGGGGCTTCTGGGCTGCCACTGGTCCATCCCCAACGCGGGCGCAATTCTGATCTCAATCCGGTGCCCGGGGTCTCCTTGTCACAATGAGTCACCTCCTCGCCTGTCCTCCAGGACGTGCCCAGGCACGTTCCCGAGGGTGGAGGACACAGCTCGCGCTGACCTCAGCGCCCAGCGGGGTGGTGGCTACGGCGGAACAGGGCACCTGGACCACAAGGGCCAGGAACGGGCGGCACTCGTGGGATCGGGGAACTTCTCCGCGCCGGACCCTAGATGGACTCGCCGAAGCTTGTCCCTCCCACTCCGGGCCCCTCTCCGGACACCGCGACTTCGTTCCCATGCCTTTAGCGAGCCGCACCTGGAATCCCTCGACGCACCGGCAGCTAGAAGCGAGCACTAGGTAACCGATTCCCGACAGTCATAGCCCTGGCCGGGTCTCCAAAGACTGGGAGAGTGACAGCCGTCCCAGCCCCTGGAGCTCAGATTCCGAATGCCCGAATGCCCGAGCCGGCGACACAACCTGACCCTCACTACACTCCAACATACCAAGCCGGTGGCCACCGCGGACGCGCTCAGACCCCCACCCGTCATCCACCTGCCGCAGACACACCTGTAAATCTGGCCGTCACACACAAACACACAGGCCGGCGATACACCCATCACCGCAGACACATTCACACGAACGCTTCTAGGGACATCTAAAGGGCTCCACGCAGAGCTGCTCCGGGAAACCACTGTCCCCGGCCGCGACGCCCTCACCTCTGAATGTCCCGATATCGCGGTGGATCTGCGTCTGACTCTAGTTCCCTGGACTCCGACCCGTAGCAGCCTACACCTCTCCGCTGGTGCAGTTGGCGTCGAGCTGCATTCCCTTATAGCATCCGCCCGGCCGGCCCCGCCCCGGCCCGCCCCGGCCCGCCTCCGAGGCAGGACCCGCCTGCTCCTTCACCCCATCCCGGGGACGAGCTGGCCCGCCCTCTCCTCCGGGAATCTAAGCCCGCGCCGAACTCCGCTCGAGACAACACGAACCCCGCGCGCGCGGCAAGAGGGCGCGCCCTCCCCTCCCCCAACACCTGGCCTATTTGCTTGTCACGTATTCCACCAGAGCAGCCACACACAGCTATGAGCAGTACAGTTAGAGCTGGGCGTTTAGCAGTCTGTCCCTGACCAACTCTGAGAAGGACTGAATCCTTTTTAAATCACTCATGTTAGTAAAGAAAAACCTGGGGCTAGGGAGATGGATGGTTGATACAATCCTTGCCTAGCTAGCTGGAAGCCCTGGGTTGGATCTCCAGTACCCCATAGACTGGGCATAAGGGTTCAGTCTGTTAAAACAGCAATGGGAGGACCGGGTAGAGACGGGAGGACCAGGAGTTCAAGGTCGTCTTGAAAGCTACATAGCCAGATGGAGGCGAGGCCAGTCCGAAAAAATGTGACACTCTATTTCAAATATAAATAAATCGATCAATATCCAACGGAGTGATGGTAAAGGCCTGAAATCCTACACTTGGGAGACTGGGGAGGGAGGAGTGTTAGAGGCTCAAGACCCTCTCTCAAAATAAATAAAAAGTGGTCAGACTTTCTTTCTTTTTTTTTTTTTTTTTGTTTGTTTGTTTGTTTGTTTGTTTGTTTGGTTGGTTGGTTGGTTGACTGGTTTTTCCAGACAGGGTTTCTCTGCGTAGCCTTGGCTGTCCTAGACTCACTTTGTAGACCAGGCTGGCCCCTGAACTCACAGTGATCCACCTTCCTCTGCCTCCTAAGTGCAAGGATTAGAGGCATGTGCCTCCATGCCCTGCAGACTTTCTTTTAAATTCCAAGATGCCCCATTATTCCTAGAGACTTTCCCTCAGTAAGCCCCCTTTCCTATGAGCACCTGAGGCACCCAGACACCCCAACAGAGCATCTTTGGGTCCAGAACTCAATCTTACCCTCATTGTCTCACAGGTGAAAAAAAGGGACCACAGAAGTCAGGGTGCCACACTTTTGCTGTCAACTGCCTCCGAGAGGGGGGAGTTGAGTCCAGAGAGAGAGACAGGATACCAGGGAAAACATCGATGGTTTCTCCCTCTCACGTCTGCAGAAGCCAGCATTTGGACATTTTTTCACACAGCAACAGGCACTGCAAGTGTCCCCAAAACCTCTAGCTCAGACCACATAGCCAAGCTACTGCGTGGCCTCTGGTGTGCTGCCCAGAGCTCTCTGAGTACTGCCTTATTCTGGGTCCAAAATGAGGAAAATGACCAATTTTCTAGGAAAATGACCCTTAGTACAAGACAGTTCACTAAGATGACATCGATAGAAGGACAATTCTAGAAATATCTACTGATGACAGACATACATGTCATTAGTTCCCACCATCCTCCATGTTTCTGGTCTTGCTGTGTAGCCCAAGGTGGCTTCATACTCAAAGCAATCCTCCTGCCCTTAACCTCCTTCCTGAGAGCTGAGACTACAGATCTGAGCCGCCACACCCAGCCATTGAGGGTTTCCTTCAGGCAATCTTGTTATGTGGTCCAGCCTGGGCTACATAGCAAGCCCACTATCTCAGCTAGGCATAGTGGTACATGCCCGTAATTGCAGCATTTGAGAGGCAGGGGTATTTGGAACTCAAGGCTAGCCTGAGCAACATCACAGTGCGAGGCTCCATCATAACCAATCAGATGGGTCTGGGGTGTAGCTCAGTCCATAAGAGCTCTTGCTTATGAAGCCCTGAGTTCGATACCCAGTACAGCATCATTTGGATGATGGTGGTTATGTGACTATAATCTGAGCACTCAGGAGGTAGAGCACTACTTCATTAGGGCCACCCTCAGCTACATAGCAAGTCTGAGGCTAGCCTACATTACATGAGGCCCTGCCTCAAAAACAAAAATAGATCCCTCCCTAAAAACAAACAGAAACAAGAAAATCTTAGTTAAAAGAATAGGGCCCGGCGTGGTGGCACACACATGTAATCCCAGCACTGAGTGAGGCAGAGGCAGGTAGATCGCTGTGAGTTTGAGGCCAGCCTGGCCTACAGATCAAGTCCAGGACAGCCAAGGCTAAACAGAGAAACCCTGTCCTGAGAAACCAAAAACAACAACAACAAAAGAATAGAATCCTGCTTTGGAGTAGCTATAAGTCTTGATATCCATCTCGGATGTCTAGAAGTCACTGCCCGGGCATGTTCAGTCTTCCTCCTCCGATTTAGCTGACCTAAGGAGGACAGGCCTCCTCTTCTGCAGTGGAAGTCTGGGAAGGGTGTGGGGCACCCTCCCAAGCCCCTCAAAGCCTGGCTCCGGGTTAAGCCAGGACTAGAGACAGAGCTCAGGACCACTCCAACAGTACCCCAGCTTCTGAACGACCCCCTCCCTGCACCCAGGCCGTCCCAGGGCTGGGTTGTCACAGGCCAGCACAGGATGTCCAGCTGCCCAAATCCCCTTGGCCTCCAGGCATTTCAGATAGACGTGACATTGTCTGTCTGTTTACTTTGGGAGACAACAGTTTTAATAAAGGCTTGTAGTGAACTGCTGACTGCTGTGACCTCCTGTGCCTTTGCCCTGTTGACGTTGGAGAGATTTTTAAAATAACTTCTGGCTTCCCGGAGCGCCACAAAAGTACTCAACAAATATTTATTAAGTCTAGGACTGTTCAGTCTTTCTAACAAACAGTCTTGGCCTTGCACTTGAATATATAGTCAGGCACACAACGACACTTGAATGCATGGCTGGAGGTTGAATACGTGGCTGGAGGGATCCCTTCAGCCCCAAAACAAAAAAGGGGCAAAGCCATAGACAGTACCTGACCCTCAGGCACACACAGACACACGCACAAAAGCACCCTTCACCCGGAGCACATCTCAGGATACATGACGTCTTATATTCTGCTGGCGGGAACTCAGGCCTGCAGGGTGGGGCATCCTTGGCTGTCTGGGGTCTCTGTCTCCCTTCAAGTCCCTCCTCACCCCGCAGCAGATAGCTGTGTCTCATCAAGTCCCCGCCTCCCCATGCGAAGCGGCCCCACCTCTTCAGTTTCAGGGGTTGGACATGTCCAGACGTGTTCCTGAGGGCCAGAAAGCTAGTCCCGACCCACCACAACCTGCTGAGCTCAGCTTGGCTGCTGGAAGGAGAAGATTTGCAGGGCCCCTCTGAGGCTGATAGAAAAGAAAAGTGGGGCCGGGGCTGAAGGCAGATATAAGGAAGGCTCCCCGTGTTAGTTGCTAGAGCTCCCCAGGAAGAGAGAGGAAGTGTGGCCACCATATTAACCATTTCCCAGAAAAGGATGGGGAGGTGGGGAGTCCCAAACAGGGATGGTCAGATTTCTGAAGAATTCACCTCCACACAGACTCCCAAGAATTGCAACCCCAGAACAAACACAGAACAGAAAATGCCTTAAACAGGAGGATTGGCCGGGGAGGGTTATCAGATCCTTGAACCAATGCTCCTAAAATGTATCCAGAGCCGGGCGTGGTGGCACACACATTTAATCCCAGCACTCAGGAGGCAGAGGCAGGTGGATCACTGTGAGTTCGAGGCCAGCTTGGTCTAACAGAATGAGTCTAGGATAGCCAAGGCTAACACAGAGAGACCCTGTCTCAAAAAAAAAAAAAAAGTTATTCCAAGAAGAGACTCGATGCCCTATGAGCATATAAAGGGGGAGGAAGTCCCCCTCAGTCACAGTCATAGGGGAGGGGAGTAAGGGGAGAATGGGAGAGAGGGAGGAATGGGAGGATACAAGGGATGGGATAATCATTGAGATGTAATAAGAATAAATTAATAAAATAAAAATTTTTTAAAATAAAAAAAAATATTAATTTAAAAAGACAAAAATAAAACGTATCCAGCCCTGCAGGACTGGAGTTCCACCAATAGATATTTGCTTCTTTGAAGCTTAGTTGGCTGCAACCTGCCTTGCAAGTTCAAATCCCAGCACCCATAGGAAAGAGCCAGGACTGGCTGCTCTTCTAGTCCTAGCACTAAGGAGTTGCTGAGACTCCCTGGCCAGCCTGCCTAGCCTAGTCAGCTGGCTCCAACAAGTGGGCAGGCCAGATGGCAAGATGGCGTCGAGGATGTCTTGGTTAGGGTTTCTGTTGCTGTGAAAAAAAAGAAAAAAAAAAAAAAAAACATTGACCAAAAATGAATTTGGAAAGTGAAGGGTTTGTTTCATCTTACATTTTAGGGTCACACACCATCACTGAGGGAAGTCAGGGCAGGAACTGAAGCAGGGACAGCGGAGGACCGCTGAGTACCAGCTTGCTCTCACAGCTCACTCAGCTTGCTCTTTTAAAGGACTCAGGATCACCTGCCTAGGGGGGTGGTGACACCCATAGTGGGCTGGACCCTCCCACATCAGGCATTAACCAAGAAAAGACCCCACAGAGTTGCCATAAGGCCAAGCTGATAGAGGCCATTCCTTGTCCCACGTGGCCCCAGTCTGGGTCAAGTTGACGAAAAGCAAAACAAAATCACAGGTTACTTCTCCATTTTTTTAAATCCCAAGTAAATTGTGGGACACTCTGTTCCATAAGGTCTCTCAGGGATCCAGGCTGACACAGCGGCACTACACGGTGTAGTGACACCATCAGACTGTGTGTCCCTGCTTTTGCCGCAACTGTAGAGGACAGACAGGAAGGCTGGAGGCTGGTCTTGGCCCTGGCTTTATTGGTTGCAGTCAGTCATGTAATCTTATCTAACCTTCACCAAGAGAGAGCTGGGGTCTGTGGGCGAGCCCCTGGAGGAGAGGAAGGGCTTTGTAACCTAGGCCATGTGTGGTACAATAACTTTTTTTTTTTTTTTTTTTTTTTTTTTGGTTTTTCAAGGCATGGTTTCTCTGACTATCCTGGAATTTGCTCTGTAGACCAGGCTGGCGTTGAACTCACAGCAATCCGCCTGCCTCTGCCTCCCAAGTGCTGAGATTAAAGGCGTGGGCCACCACCGCCCTGGCTAAGACTCTAACTTTCTGACACTGTAAGTACGCCCCAATAAACTTTTTCTTCTATAAGTTGCCTTGATCTTGGTGTCTTTTTGTTTGTTTGTTTTGTTTTGTTTTGTTTTTCGAGACAGGGTCTCTCTGTGTAGCCTTGGCTGTCCTGGACTCACTTTGTAGACCAGGCTGGCCTCGAACTCACAGCCATCCATCCACCTGCCTCTGCCTCCCGAGTGCTGGGACCTGGTGTCTTACCCAGCAATAGAGAAGCAACTGAGATGGGCGTGTAGAGGGGCCGGGAAAGGTCAATTTGACAGGCAGAGAATAGAGGTGGAAAAAGTTGGCCAGGAAGCCTGGGCTCAGGAAGAAGGAGTGATATGTGGGCAAGTGGAAAGAGCCATGTATATGGACAGGTCAGTTTCCCGGGAGGCCGCCAGGCAACAAGCCGGAAGTGTACGCTTCTCCACCGGTTGTCATTGGTCTCCAGGTGGAAAAGGATGAAGCTACGGTTCGTGCCGCAGGGTTTCCGATCCAGCTGGAGATGTGGGGGGAAAAAAGATTCCGCGCCGTGCCCCCCCCCCCCCCAGCAAAGTGTTTCGGCTCTTTTAGTGGGACTGCCAGCAACAGACTCCAGCGGAACTCCTGCTTTGGGAAGGACGGAGTTATGGCTCTTTGGCTCAACATCTACTTTAGCGATTTAGCGTACTGCACCTGAGACCAAGCCAAGCGGAAGTGGAAGCCCGACTTGGCGTGGGCGAACAGAGTGGCTGCTTCAGGCGGCAGCGGTGATCCGCGCTTACTCATCAATGAACCCCAGATGCCTGAGACCTCTGGGCGAGCTTCTCAGGTGGCCACTAAGGTCCCGCAGCGTCAGTCAAGTCCAGGGGTCCTGTGATTAATTCTTTGGGGGAGGGGGGGGTCCCTTCTTTCTCCTATGTTACAGCTCAATAAAACAGCCAGTCGCAGACAATCTTTGGTGAAATAGATGGTGCGCGCTTGTGCTTTAGTTCATGTGAAACTTATAAACCTTGGGCAGTGGGGAGGGTTTGTTTTGAGGATGCATGCACTTCGTTGGCTGGCACTAGGATGCTGGCGATGCTGTGCTTACTTGAGGAAAGATAACAGGTGACAGCTTATATGACCACCTGTAGCCACCTTGGGGTTGTGTCACGTGCTCCTGAGGCAGGCACGGGAACAGGCACAAACACCCTCAGGATGAGAATTTAAATCGCAGATTCGAGCTCTCCGGGTTTGAATGTGCTCCGTCTACCTAGTCCCATGCCAAGACCCCTGGAGGCCAGTCCAGGAGCCCCACAGCAAGGAGTGGCATGTCCTTCACCCCTCACCTCTGTTAGTCCCTGAAGGGTTGTGACAGACTTCCCAAAGCTTTGGTTCTGGTTCGCTGCAGAGGCTGCAGGGAGGCGGGCTGTGTAGCTGACGCCTTCTTCAGGACTTGCCTCAAAGAGGACCGCTCTCTGCTTAGGGCCCCCGCCTGCACTGGAGATGCACCCGATGACAGATGAGATTTTAAAAACAAAACAAAACAAAACAAAAACCGAGGCTGCTGAGCCTCTCTGGAGTCTCTGGTCTCTGTCAGAGCTCATCTCCTCTCTCTGCCTCACTTGATTCTCTCTAAACCCAGACAGATGTGCACACTGCAAACACACACCATCCCCCATGTCCAACCACTGGGGGTTTAAGTGGATTCCAGGGGCCCCTCTCCCTGGGAGCATTTAATAATAATAATAATAATAATAATAATAATAATAATAGTGTTTGTGGAGATTTCTCTGTACCTGGCTTAGCTCTTTGCCTATGTAACCTTACTTAACGAAGACTAGAATTTATGCCAAAGGAATCAACTTCTTTTTTTTTTTCCCCTGTATGGGTGTGTGTATGTGTTCATGTGTGTAGGCGCAAGTGTGCAAGTATGTGTGTAGGTTTGTGTGTGTCATGCCAGGCCAACCTTGGGTGTCTTTCCTCAGGTGCTGTCCTGTCCACTTTCTGTCTCTTGTTTGTTTGTTTGTTTGTTTGGGACAGGGTCTGTCTGCATAGCCCTAGCTGTCCTGGAGCTCACTATGTAGACCAGGCCGGCCTCAGACTCAAAGAGATCCCCCTGCCTCTGCCTCCCAAGTGCTGGAGTCAAAGGTATGTCCCACTGTGCCTAGCTTCAGCTTGTGTTTCTTTTTTAAATATTTTATAGCTTTACTTGGTGTGTGTGCATATGTGTGCCCATGTGTGTGGATGCATGTGTTCTGTGGAGTGCATGTGGATATCAGAGGACTCAGTCTTCTCCCGTCAGACGGGTCCTGGGGGGATGGAACTGTGCTGGCCAGCACCTGCCTCTGCTTCCTGGGCGCTGAAATTAAAAGCCAGCATCCCTACACCCCTTTGCCTCCTTATTTGTTGTGGTGTGAGGACCAAACCCACACCACTGGGCTTTAATGTGGTCTGTTAGGTAGAAACACGTAATTTAAACGGAGCTCAGTCGGGTTTTGGTTTTTTTTTTTTTTAATATCTAATTATATACTGAAGATGTAGCTCAGTCAATAGAGAGTTTGTCTAGCATACACAAAGCCCTGGGATCCATGCCAACGCTGTATAAACTGGGTGTGGTGGCACACACCTGTCATCCTTGCACCAGGAGGTAGGAGGAGAAGGTTCAGAAGGTCAAGGCCTTGGTGCTAGAGGGACGGTTTTGTGACTAAGAGCCTACAGTGGTCTTGCAGAAGACCTGAATTCAGTTCCAGCATCCGTGTTGGGAAACTCATAACCACCTGTAACTCCAGCTCCAGGGGCTCTGACGCCCTCTTCTGGCCTCCTAAGACACTTGCACTCACGTGCGCAAACCTCACACACATATACACATAATTAAAACCTAGATATTTTTGTTAAAAGAGAAGAAAGAAACGTAAAACCATCCTCAGTTACACCCTGAACTACGTGAGCTACTGCTTGAACAAAACAAACAGCCCTCGAGATACCTTCCCTCAGGACCAGCTTCCTGCGTGATCCCCAAGGAGAGGTCTTGGCATTCTTTAGTATTTTTCTTCCCTAACAAATTCTTTTAAAGCCCTTCCCAAGACAAGCCCCAGCGCACACCATCAAAGTGCTAAGGATGTGGGGCTTGGAGCCTCTGATTGCACAGTGAGGAAATGGCCTCAGAAGTTCAGAATCACGGCCTCCCCCTCCCGCCCAGGACAGGTGCTGTGACCCTGGGAGCTGCTGGCTTTGGCTGGAGTGACTCAGACTGGGGTCAGGCCAAGTCCATGTCTCCACTGTGATTCTTCCCCTTCCTCCTCCTTCCATCAGCTCATCCTTCTCTTTGCCCTAAGGTGGTCCTGGCTTCCTCTGGGGTCATATGGGCACCAGAACCACCCTGGAACACAATGGCTACCACTCTAAGCCCCAGTGAAGGTGGCACCACTACGGCTGCAGACCCAAGAGGGGTGTGGTACCCTCTGACTATCCTCTGTGTCTTCTTAGGGTCCTGCACCTGTGGCAGGACCAACTGCCAGGTCTCTCCTGCTAGACACATCCCAGCAGCTTAGGACTGGGCTGACAGAGAGTGAGTGGGGCAGTAACCATGGAAACAGACAGACTGTGAAATGTGACAAGGGTGTGCTTGGTGGCACACTGCTATAACCCCAGGCAGTTATAAGGTACATAATAAGATCCAGTCTAAAACAAATGGCAGCACATGCTTGTGATCCTGACACTCAGGCAGCAGAGGCAGGAGGATTGCCACCAGTTTGAAACTAAAGTAGAACAGAGCTGCCCAGTTACTTTACTAATGGCCTGAGGGAGGGTATTACACTCATGAATACAGGAAAGGTAGTTTAGGTGACAGGGGACCTCTATGTGGTGATTCAGGGTTCCAGGCCTTTCCATCCTATAGATGGATGGTCTGGAGGTCTCTTCCCAGTGTTGGAGGAAGAAGGGTCTGAAGAGCATGTATGCACTTTGTCACCTGGCTCAGGAAATTTTCAATCCCCTCCCCCACACCAGTCCATAGGTGAGAACCCAATGGTGGCCTCCCCATGGCTGCACAGGTCTCTAGAGTCCCTGGCTGGGGCCCAGTGATTAGTTGTAACATTCGATTCAGGGCCTTCCCTGGCAACAAATGACTTGCTTCTCTCGCAGAGTCTGAAGGAATTGTCTCCCCAACTTCAGTGAACAAGTTGTTGTGACATCTTGCTGCCGCCCATCTTCCTGGGCTCTTTCTGCTGAGTCACCAGACATAGTTGAAAGAGCCCTGTGGAGGTGCCAAGGAAATGGGTTCTTTCATATGTGGGATCTTCCAGCTCCCCAAGAAATGAAACCATAAGGTCCACACAGGAACAAAAGACAGTGTACACTGTCTCGTCACACAGCAGGCAGGACCCCACTTCCTCCTTCTGGTACAGTTTTTAAAGAAAGGAAAAAGAAAAAAGCTTAACATCAAAGCCACGGAGTCGCTAGGCCCACGAGCAGGAAAATCCCTCTTTCTAGGAGGCAAATCCTTCTGAAAACCCCTGGGGGCCTAGGAGAGGGATCACTAAGGAGGCCCTGGCATTTCTTACAGCAGTTTCATTGTGCTCAGCCTAGATCTGGAAGGGTGGGGGCTCACTCCCTGAGACCTCAAGAAAGGTCCAATTTTCCCCTCTGAATTTTAACAGGCTGGAAATGGCTCATCTGCCCAGGCCCCGCTGCCTAAGCCAACGTTTCTGAACAGAGTAGGAGAGGTGGAAAAGGACCTGCCTTTGGGAAACTGCTCAGGTTGTCAGGTGGTGGAGTCTGAGGCAGGAGGATGGGAGTGAATTCAATGAAGTGAATAAAACCTTGCCTAGAGAGGTAAAGAGTAAAATAAAGTCTCTGTGGCAGGAGCACTTACTTGCCTACCACGTACAAGGTCTCAGAGTCAACGCTCTTGTACTGTAGCAAAGAAATAAAAGAAAAAGAAAACAAAAACCTCAGGGGTTAGGAAAAAAAAACAGCTTCTATGCGGGCAGTGGAGGCACACACCTTTAATCCCAGCACTCAGGAGGCAGAGGGAGGCAGATCTCTGTGAGTTCGAGGCCAGCCTGGACTAGAGAGAGAGTCCAGGAAATCCAAGGCTACACAGAGAAATACTGTGTCAAAACAAACAAACAAACAAAACAAAGAAAGAAAAAAACAGCTTCTTTGTAGAATGCCCAAAGCCCCAGGGTTTGATCCCACCGTACTACACTGGGTGCGTCGGCATAGGCCTGTGACCCAGGCGGTTGGGATGTAAAGCCAGGGAAGATCAGGAGTTCAAGCTCATCTCTGACTATGCAGGAGTTCTTGGGCTATATCGACGTTATCTTCAGGACAAACAGAGGCCAGATGGCTTGTAGGGTAAGGGTCCCTGCCACCTGTCAGAGCCAAAGGAAGCTCTGCTTCCCCAAACACTGGCCGTTAGACAAAGGCTAGCAGCAGTGTGCCTCAGTAACTTGCAAAGCCAGTTTCCCTCTACAAAGGAGCCATTTCCCTTAGCACTGGTAGGAGGGACAAATGGCTGTCCGCAGTGCCTATTAGATACCAACGCGCACTCGCGCTTGCACGCACACATGCACGCTGGCCTCCTGGCTCCCACAGTATCACAAGTACCTGTTACACACTTCAGAGTCCACGCTGGCATCCTGGCTCTTCTCACCCCACCCCTACTCTCAACTCCCTCAGCTACTCCCTGCCCTTATAACTCTACTATTTCTGCCCTGCTCCCTCTTTTGTCCTCCCCCCTCCTCCTCTGTGTCCGTCTCCCTGCTCCACCCCTCCAGTATGCTGGCCATGGGTGTCCAGTCCTGCTACTCAGCCTCCCCCATGCCCTCCCCTGCCCCCGCTCTGCTTTGGACTCTTCCAGATGCCTCTAGCTTTTCTCTCACTTGTGTCTACAGTAAAAACCTTCCACTTGGGAGGCAGAGGCGGGCAGATCGCTGTGAGTTCGAGGCCAGCCTGGTCTACAAAGAGAGTTCTAGGATAGTCAGGGCTATTACATAGAGAACCCCTGTCTCAAAAACCAACCAAACAAACAAACAAAAACAACAACAACAAAAACCTTCTCCTCGGGGCTGGAGAGATGGCTCAGAGGTTAAGTGCACTGTCTGCTCTTCCAGAGGTCCTGAGTTCAATTCCCATCAACCACATGGTGGCTCACCACCATCTATACTGGGATCTGATGCCCTTTTCTGGCCTGCAGGTGAACGTGCAGGCAGAACATTGTATACATAATAAATAAACAAATCTCTTAAAAAACAAAGCAAAACGTTCCCCTCAACTGTACCACAGCACAGTCATTTCACCACAAGTCTAAGGACCCGAGTCTGAGTCCCAGAAGCTACATGTGGCAGGAGGGAAATGGCTTCTGGAACTGTTCTCTGTCCTCCACCTGAGAACCTGGCATGTGCATGCCCACATCGCATATACACACATGCACATGACAAAATAAATAAATGTAATTAAAAAAAAATAAAAGTGGGGAAAAAGAGCCGGGCATGGTGGCACACACACCTTTAATCCCAGCACTCGGGAGACAGAGGCAGGTGGATCACTGTGAGTTTGAGGCCAGACTGGTCTACAAAGCAAGTCCAGGACATCCAGGGCTACATAGAGAAACCCTGTCTCGAAAAACCAAAAAGAAAAGGGGAAAAAAAATCTCAGGTCCTGTGTATATGGAGACACTGCTCAAGAACAGACTAGAAACCAGGACAGTGGGTGCCTCTGGGGGGAGGAGCTGGTCTCCAGCACTGCTGACCACCAACATGCAGGACCTGCCTTCACATATGACGTGCACAGATGTACACGGAGGCAAAGCACCTATACACATAAAAATAAATATTAAAGAATAACTAATATCCTTCTATTCTACTAAGGTTTGTTTGTTTGTCTTGCTTTTCATGACAGGGTCTCTCTGTGTATCCTTGGCTGTCCTGGACTCACTTTGTAGACCAGGCTGGCCTCAAACTTACAGAGATCCGCCTGCCTCTGCCTCCCGAGTGCTGGGAATAAAGGCGTGCGCCACCACCACCCAGCTATTCTACTATTTTTTTAAATGGCATTACTTCTTGTGTGAGGACACGCACTGGTGCAAGCGCACATTAGCGGAGGTCAAAGGACAGTGTTCTGTTCAGGGGTCAGTTGTTTTCTTTTGCCACCTAGGTTCTGAAGATCAAACTCAGTAGCAAGCTCCTTAGCCCCATGAGCCATCTCGCCAGCCCTTAATATCTTTTAAATGTACTAATTAACACAATTAAAAACAGATGTGACGGTGCAAGGCTACCATCCCAGCACTTGGGTGATGGAGGCAGGAAGTTCACAAGTCCAAGGACATCCTCCTCTACATGGTGAGTTTGCGGCAAATGTCTCCAGGTGAGTACAAACCCACGCCCCATCCTCAAGGTCTGCTTTAATCTCACAGAGCAGAAGCCCAGGTCTCTGGCCTCCAGTTCTTCCCGGATTTTAACACCCTCAGGAGAGAGAGTGGAACTCAGAATAGAAGCTGTCGCTGCACAGGGCTGGAGGAGGGGAAGAGAGGCGGTGTCTTGAGGTGGAGCCAGGCTCAGCTTCCCCGGGGCAGTCTGACCCACACTCCCCATGCCGGCGGCCTGCGGGCTGCCCAGTTGCCTGAGCACCACAACCACAGCACTGCGCCGGCTTTGCCCGGGCTTGCCTTTGGTTGCATCATCTCCCAGCTTTGCCAGGGGTGCAAGAGCGAAGCCACCCACTCATTGCTGGAAAAACCAGCTAATTATATCACCAGAGACCGAGGGCAGGAACCTGTGGACAACTTCAGCTGGCCTGGCCTGCTCCACTTGCTCTCCATGGGTGTTTTGGGCTTATTTATTTATTCTCTCTCTGAAAAGAATAACACTAACAGCTATCCCACTAGGGAGAGATGGTATAGCCTTTTATTTCCAGCACTCAGGGAGTTTAGGCAGGAGGATATGGAGTTCAAAATCATCCTCCACTACATAGGAAGTTTGGGGTCAGCTTGGGCTACAGAGACCCCGTCATAAACAAAAACAGAACAAGCAGTTGGGGGGTAAAGCTTGACTGGACACAGGAAAGCCTGGGTTCCATTCTCAGCACTGCAAAAACCAGGTTTGGTGGGTAAACCCTGAACTCCAGAGGTGGGGGCTGGGTGACCAGACATTTAAGGTTCTCAGCAGCCACATAACTAAGGTTCAGACCTGGGCCTGGGTTACAGGAGACCCTGTGTCAAAAGAGCCAAACCAAACAACGTTAATAGCCACATAAAACAAAACAAAAACAAATCGCCATTGGGCTGTGGGACTTTCTGCAGAAGGAAGAGACACCCCCCCCCCCCGGCCGCCCTATCCCCACTTTCTAGCTTTTAGGAACCCCTAGCCCAGAGCCTGATACTCCCCTGCCTCCAAGCTGCTCCAGGCCAGGACACTGGAGTCAGCAGGCTTGAAAAGACAGACAAATACTGCTTTGACACCATCAATAGCAGCTGCTTGTTCATTTCTTTTTTCCAAATATCTTTAAGATTCTATTTGTACTATAGTCCAAAGTGCAGTTTCATTTTTCCATAATTTCCTGTATTTATTTTTGTTGAGTCCGTAATACATTCCCAGGAGTCGCAGTCAAAAGATGAAAAAGGATGTTGGTTTAAAAAAAAAAAGTCTTTCCTGACCCCAGACAGACTCCAGCCCTCCCAACCATCATTCCCTCCCCAGAGGTAGTGGTTGCGTGGCCTGTGTCTCCTTCCAGAGACAGCCATCCTGCTGAAGCCCTTAGCTTGTAGAATCTAGAACTTTCCCTCCATGTCAACACTATTATTATGTACATATTCATTAGGGGAGCAGGTGTGCCACAGCAAGCTTGTGTGAAGGTCAGAGGACAGCTAGCCAGAGTCACTCTCCCCTCCATCATGTGGGCCCCCGGGGGTCGAACTCAGGACCTCAGGCTTGGCAGCAAGCACCTGAACTTGCTAAGCCATCTTGCTGATCCCCACGAAAGCTATTTTTAGAAATAGTTATTCCAGGAAACAGTTGTTAGGATTCTGCCCAAGTCTGCCTACCAGTGATGTCATTGCCTACCTGCAACTGGGCGTGGCCCTGCCCAGGATATAAAAGGACAGACCTACCTCACCCCTCCCTATTACTTCTCTTACCTCTCCCTATCTCTTTGTTTTGTTTTGTTTTGTTTTTTGTTTTTTGGGGGGGTGGGGGGTTGGTTTGGTTTGGTTTTAGTTTTTTGAGACAGGGTTTCTCTGTGAAGCCTTGGCTATCCTAGACTAGCTTTGTGGACCAGGCTGGCCTCGAACTCACATCGATGCACCTGCCTCTGCCTCCTGAGCTCTCCCTATCTCTTACCTCTTCCTTCTTTACACCTCTCTCTTCCTTCCTCTCTCTCTTTCTCTCTCTCTGGGGTGCCCCCTTCCTTCTCGCCCCATGCTTAGATAATAAACCTCTCAATAGCATATCTGCTGTGTGGTACATATTTTATGTTTCATATTTTATATTATATCTCATATTACATTAAAATTTAAAAGTGGGTGCAGGGCATAGTGGCTCACGCCTTTAATCCCAGCAGTCGGGAGGCAGAGGCAGGAAGATCAATGTAAGTTCGAGGCCAGCCTGGTCTACAAAGGGAGTCCAGGACAGTCAGGCTACACAGAGAAACCCTGTCTCGAAAAACCAAAAAAAGCTCTTTCCGCCACCTTTCCGCGCCGTCACCATGGGGAGCATGAATGTCCTAGCAGATGCTCTCAAGAGCATCAACAACGCCGAGAAGAGAGGCAAACGCCAGGTCCTCATCAGGCCGTGCTCCAAAGTCATCGTCTGCTTCCTGACTGTGATGATGAACCATGGCTACATCGGTGAACTTGAGAATATTGATGACCACAGAGCTGGGAAAATTGTTGTGAACTTCACAGGCAGGCTCAACAGTATGGCGTGATCAGCCCTAGATTTGATGTGCAACTTAAGTACCTAGAAAAATGGCAGAAAAATCTGCTCCGGTCCCGTCAGTTTGGCTTCATTGTACTGACAACCTCAGCCGGCGTCATGGACCATGAAGAAGCAAGATGAAAACACACAGGAGAGAAAATCCTGGGAATCTTTTTCTAGAGACGTAAAACATAAATAAAAAGCCTCCATGGACTGTGAAAAAAAAAAAAGAAAAAAGAAAAACCAAAAAAAATTTTTTTTTTTTAAATTTAAAAGTGGGTTGCACCCAGCACTAAGGAATAGGGTAGAAACTTAGAAGGTCAAGGCCAGCTTAGGTTACAAAGAGAAACTCTGATCCCAAAGGGGAAAAATCTAAGGAAAACCAATCAAAGAGAGCAGGGGAGGGGCAGAGAGAGGCTGAGCAGTTAAGGGCATTGCTTGTCCTTGCAGAGGACCACCCAGGTTTGATTCCCAGCACCCACATGGCAGCTCACAACCATCTCTTAACTCCAGTAGCAGGGAATCCAGTGCCCTCTTCTGGCCATCACAGGCCACATATATACATGTATGCAAACACTCATATACATAAAATAAATAAATCTCTAGCAGGGCAGTGGTGACACATGCCTTTAACCCCAGCACTCAGGAGGCAGAGGCATTGGTATGAGTTCCAGGCCAGCCTGATCTACAAAGCCAGTTCAGAACAGCCAGGGCTTGTTACATAGAGAGACCCTGTCTTGAGGGGGAAAAAAAGAAATCTATCATGTAGTCTGTAGAGTCAAGAGGATCAGAAATTTGAGGTCAGTCTTGGCTATACAGTAGATTTGAGGCTAGCCCATATGATGGATGCTGCCTTAAAAAAAAAAAAGAAAGAAAGAACGAGAAAAGAAATGAAAGAAAGAAAGGGAAGGAAAGAGAAATGAAAACAACTTATGTTTCTATTACTGGATTTGTCAGTTTCCTGAGAAACAGAATCAAAAGGAGAAGAAAGATGGAGAGAAAGAGAGACCTAAGAGCACTCTATTTTGAGAACTGGCCCTCCTGATTGTGGGCTGGCAAGTCCATAATTTGCAGGGCTGGCTGGCGGTGCTGCCTGGTTTTGGCCCTGGAGGCATCTGAAAGCCGGCTTGCTTCCTTCCTCTGCCGGCAATCTTCCTAGTGTTCCCCTTTTGGTTGTTTTTCCCTTACAGCCTTTAAGGGGCTAGGCAAAGGCCACACACTGTCAAGGGGAACCAGCTTGTTGCTGTGGTGTGAGTGGGCAGTGTGGCCCAGAGGCTAGAGCATTGGAAGCTGGTGGCACTCTCTGTGAAGTTAGGGTCAGGGTAGAGGAAGTGGGTCAGTGGGGGCTGGCCCTGGAAGGTCGCCCTGGTGCCCTGGTTCTGTGTCTTCCTTGCTCCTTACTTTTTTTTTTTTTAAGATTTATTTTTTATGTGCATCGATGCTTTGTTTTGCCTGCATGTCTATGTGAGAGTCCCAGACCTTCTGGAACTGGAGCTACAGACAGTTGTCAGTGGCCCATGTGGGTGCTGGGAATTGAACTCGGGTCCTCTGGAAAAGCAGCCAGTGCTCTTAACAACTGAGCCGGCTCTCCAGCCCCATCCTTTCTATGCGCCATGAGATGGTGAGCCATGCGCCTTATGCCATGATGCTCCACCCGAACACATGAGGCGGCAAGGCTCACTGTGACCTGAACCCTCTAAGTCTATCCCTCCCTTGTGTCCCTCAAGTGTCAGTCACCTCAGCAATAAGAACAACTCCAATCAATGCTTCATGTTAGTCAACAGTTGAAAAATAACCTTACTGGTGGCCGGGCAGTGGTGGCGCATGCCTTTAATCCCAGCACTCAGGAGGCAGAGGCAGGCGGATATCTGTGAGTTCAAGGACAGCCTAGTCTGCAAAGCTAGTCCAAGACAGCCAAGGCTACACAGAGAGACCCTGTCTGGAAAAACCAAAACAAAAAAGAAGAAGAAGAAAGAAAAATACCTTACTGACAATGTTTATGTCAATTGCCTGCCTAACCAATTGAGCATCTTGGCTCAACCCAATTAACATTGCTTCATGTTCGGCTCTCTTCAGCCCTGAACATTTCTCCTGTGTGATTGTGGATGCCTGAATCTGCTGTGCCAATGAAAAGTACCTCAAGGAAGCAGGGAGTGGACCATTCACTGTGAGGTTCTGAGCCCTTCCCCTGAGCCCTGAGCAGCGGCCAGCTGGGCCTGTAATCCCCACACTCCTGAGGCTGAGGCAGGAGAATTGGGAGGGCAGCGGGCTAGATGGCTCAGTGGGTCAGGGTGCCCACTACTGAGTTTAGTAACTTGGGTTTAATCCTGTGGCGAAAGCCACTCTCCGTGTGTGCCCTGCCCTGACATGTGAGCACCGCCCCCCCCCAGTAAACAAATAACATGCAATTAAAAGTTAAGAAACCAACTATTTGGTCCCTCCCCAGTTTTATGTGAGTTTTGGGGATCTGAGTAATGCCAGAGGCTCTAACCAAGGAACCATCTTGCCCAGCCAAGGGCCACAGTTTAATCCTAAAGGGAGACCAGCTGAGATGGCACAGTGAGAGGAGGTGCCAGCTGCAGAGCCTGAGGACATGAGCTCAATTCCCAGCTACCCACACGGTGGAGGGAGAGAACCAACCTCTACAAGAACGGCTTCGAGCACCTCACACTCACACCGTGCCAATTCACGGACACACACTAAATAAAAATGTAAGTGCCCCCCCTGCACTCGGGAGGCAGAGGCAGGCGGATCACTGTGAGTTAGAGGTTAGCCTGGTCTACAATAGGACCAGAAAGAGGAAAGAAAAGGAAAAGGGGGTGCTCCCTCATGCACCCACACCCTGACTCCACACAAGATGCTGCGTGGCTCCTCATCTTTCCACCTTCCCCCAACATCAAAATAATAATGGTGTTGATAATGGAAAAGCAGTTCCCACTTGCCAGGCACTTTCCATTCACAAGGCTCTGTTCTAAGGACTCGAGGTCTTGGTTAATTTTCCCCTTACTCACCCTGTGAAGGAGGTATCATGACTTTCATCCCCATTTTACAGATTAGGAAATTAAGGTAGAGATAAAGATGAAGTTATTTCCCAAGCCAGACAGAGACTGAGCAAGGATTTGAACCCAGACAGGCTGGCTCCAGCAGCCCAGCTCTTAACCACTAATGACAGCCTCAGCTGATGCTCAGGCAGCCATTAGTGAGTGCCCCCGCCCCGCTTCCAGCTGAGCCTCGGAGAGCACACGCACATGCACATGCGCAGCAGCCCAGGTGAGCTTTACGAGAGCAGGCGGGGCGGGATCTTTGCAGTTTACGAAGGAGACAGCCAAGACACAGAAAGGCTGACCCACTTGCCTGGTCACATAGCCGCCACAGAGGACAAATCTGAATCCAAACAATGTGGCCTAAACTGCAGACCTGTGCTACAGTGAGTGTGGCTGCCCTGGCTTGTGTTTTCTACATCCTAGGTTGTGCCCAAAGTGGAGAATTTGACAAGGACTCAATAGTCGGTGAACCCTCTTCTAAATATTTTCGTGATAGTTAATGATACTTTATATGCAGCTCTGATGGCACAGTGTCTGCCTACCATTCAGCCAGCAGCTCCTAAGCTAGACAGGAGGTGCAAGCCTCTAATCCTAGCACTCAGGAGGATCAGAAGTTCGAGGTCATCCTTGGCTACCTACTGACATCCGGGCCAGCCTGAGAGCACCAAGAGTGCCTGTCTCAAAAAAATAAAATTGTAATGCCGGAGTATTTAGAGGAACCCTGACCTGGTGCCCACACGACCCTGTGTTCTGTTCCCCTAGCTCTGTGGAAAGAAATCATGTTCCGAGATCATTGTAGAAAGTGCAGGAAGGTTCCAGAAGAAAGGCCAGTCCCCCTGGAGGCCACAGAGGACAACAGTAGCCTCTATTTTTCCAGCCAGTGTTACAGAGCGCTGGCTCTTTGTCCTGTGTGTAGCCTTTCTTCTCCCGCATCAACAGGTCATGTTCTCTACGGCAAGCACTGAGCTTCCAGAGTTGCCGTGACACAGAGTGACCCTCTAAACAACCTCCTCCCAGACACAGACCCCGACTTGCACCTTTACAGTCCACCCTCTTCCATCTCCTGGCATCCTAGGACAGCCATGCCAGCCCCCTCTAGGGTCCTTTTTCTACCCATGCCAAGGGTGTGTCCCATTCATGCCCCTGCCTCCAAATCAGTATGTGCCTTTCTGCCATCCTGTGCTCTATCCCTACAGGACCTAACGGGGGTGGTTCCAATCCCTCAGGCACGCTGGCTTTCTGCCAATGTCTGTGCAGAGGCTTGAGTGACAACAATACAACAACGGGAGAGGGATGAAGGCTCTGACAGAGGTGCATTTAGAGCACGGACCTTTCCAGCTGCGCAGACCTTTCCGGCGGCACGATGCTTTTTACCTAAAAGAACAGTCTCCTAGTATAATTTCAGGCTAGCAGGCAGGGCCCCAAGAGCTATTTTAGTAAGAGGAACTCTTTTGATGTGCCTTAAACAGCTCCAGGAAAGCTAATCCCGCCCGAGGGTGGGGCAGCCTGGGCGCCTGGGCCCATTAAGGCAGAAGGAGAAGCTTTTGAAGGTGGTGGCTCAAGACAGGTGGTCTTTGGTTCCAGCCACAGTGTCTCAGGCAGGATGGGAGAGTTTAGGGGTGAGAGAGATGTTCAGATGGCCTGCCAGATGGAGAAGTCTGGGCAGAGGAACTCAGGGGACAGGGTTTCTCTGTCTGTCCTAATCACACCTCTGCTAGCCCATCCCACTGGTTTTTAGTTTTTTGTAAAGGATCGGGTGAGATAGTGCATTGCTCAGAGCAAAGCCCCCAAGACAGAGAAAGATACAAGTAGGCCGGCCTATGGCTTTCTATTGTCTTTTGTCTTCCCTGGGTCTGTGAGCCACAACACCCCTCTGGACAAAGGGGACAAAGGGACCAGTGACTTGGCACCCCTGTTTTCCTTGAGCCTCTGGGACCCCCAACTCTGTCCCACCCCCTATCCCCGAAGCTCAGAGTCAAGTTACAGGGACCCAGCCCATGTGAGAGCACTGTGCCAAGCGAACACTAAAAGTCCCAGATTAGCAGGGGTTGAAGGGATTTCTGGAGTTCAGGAGGTCCAGCACTCCGATGATCTAGGCCCCCAGGCATGCAGACATGCTGTTCATGTCAGGCTGACCCAGTGGCAGGTCAGCCATGGGTGTGGTGTCATTGGGTATGGTGGATATATGTTGTGTGTGTGTGTTGAGGTGCACTATTGGTGTGATTAGATGTGCTTGTGCACAGTGGGTCTGCTGGATTTCAGTTGTCCTCTGTCCTCTGTGGCAAGGTGTGATGTGTCTGTGAGATACATACAGAGAGGGCTGGATGTGTGCACTTTAGTCTGGAAGAGTAATGCTGTCAGCTTCTGGAAATGTGCAGGTCCTCCCTGTCCACCACCACCCTGCCCCCAATAGGGGTGTAAACGTATGTAGATTTTTGTTTTGGTAGCATGTACAACGTACATACAATTTGATTGTGTGGAAATACAACAACATGCATGCTATGTATGTGTCGGGGAGCAGGGCTTGGTGTGCAGCGAGCCATGAGGTCTCTGGCCAAAACCCAAGCTGTGTTTTTCATGCAAGCGTGATGCACTAATGTGTGTGGCGAGTGTAAAATGCTCACTGGCTGTGGTGATGAGTTCTTTGTCCGGTGTGGGGGCTGAGACCTGCAGCTGGTTTGTGCTTGGCGCATGCTCTGTGTAGCGCGGCCCGTGGGCTTGGTTGAGGATGGGAGCGTGAGGCGTGTGATTTATGCCTCCGGCACAGAAAGGAGTGTTGAGTGTACAGATGCTCAGGGGAATAGGTGGCGCACGTGTGTGATGCCGTACACCTCTCTCATGGGATGCTGCACAAGGGGAGGTAGGAAAGGGTAGTGCCTCTGCCCTCTAAGCTGAAGGAGGCTGGCCACGCCCACCACGGGCCGCGGCCCCACCCCTGCCCCCCACCCCCGGGGCTGCAGCATCAGGCCTGGTATCTCGTCTCCTGCTGGTGGTACTGGCTGGTTATATTGTTCTAATTTAATCATGGCTCCTTTTGGTGCCTGAGAAGACTCCTCTCATCTCCCCAGAAAGTCTCAAACGCACAATCCTGGATACTCGCCTAGAGATGCCTACCTGGGTCACTGATCCCCCACCGCCACCCCCACGGGCAACAGGCACGGTTTAAGGAAGGCAGGCGGCTCAAAAATGTCAAGTATGAGAGCCCCCAAACCTGTCAAAGGTGTAAGCTGTGTTTTCCTCCTCAGAAGCCTGTCTGTGTTTCCTGCCTGTCAGGAAAAAGGAATTGTGGTTTATTCTACTGCAGAAACAGAAACCGGGCTGGAGAAACGGGGAAGTCCACGAGGAGGCCGTCGGGATGGGACACCTCCCAGAAGCTGCGAAATGGAATCACACCAGCGGTTCTCATGTTGTGGTGAGGCACCCCTCCCCCCAAAAAAAACTATTTTCATCGCAACTTAATAACTGTAATTTTGCTACTGTTGTGAATCATAAATATCTGATATGTGACCACTGTGAAAGAATTATTCTAACACACCAACAATCCCCCACGGGGTCTCACCCCACAAATTGAGCTGCTGCATTAAAGCAACAGTGTGTGTTACTTTCCTGGTGAGGAAGGAGTTACTTTGTCTCAGTTTGAGCAGTTGGCTTGACCCATCATGGTGGAGGCAGGAGCCTGAGGCAGCTGGCCACATGGTTTCCAAAGACAGAAAGGAAGCCGGGCGCTCAACTTGCTGTTTCTTCAGCCCCTGCCCCCTGCCCCCCCCCATGATGGTACAGCCCACAGGAGGGTGGTTCTTCCAGTACCAATTAACTTAGACTAGATCATTTCTCACAGATAGGCCCAGAGGCTTGTTGCATCCCCTCAAGCTGACTCTCAAGATTAACTATAAAATATCTAATTGTCAACCTTACAGTTAAAACCCATCAAGTAAATAGCCTTTCAATGCTGAACGGTCACCTTTCGCTTTTGTCCCGAGTGGGGAGCTGTCCCCTCCTGTCCCACTTTCTTACCCTTCACCCCCTTTCTACCACGGTGTCATGCATATGTGATCACTTTAGTATGATCAGTTGACACCTCCTTGGTGTAGACCAAACCTGGCCAAACACTGCTGACGTCACACATCTCACCTGATGCAGTTGTTTGCTGCTGTGATTCTGAGCGTGCTGGGCAGACCAGGAAGATGGCTCGTAGGTGAAGCCGCTTGCTGCCAAGCCTGAGGACCTGAGTTCAATCCCTGGAAGGTGCGTGGAGGACGGAGAGACCGGACTCCCACAGGTTGTCCTCAGACCCTCCACACATGTGCAGTGACATGTGCAAGCACGTGCACTCACACAATTAATAAATATAAAAATTCTTAAACAGCAAGAACAACAAAAGATTGAGAGTTCACGAGCCATCGAGAGGGGGTGATAAACAACTTCAGTGGTCACAGGTGAAACCTCGGGGATGGATTATGGCAGTTCATAACTCAAGTGCACTTCAGTTAATATTCATTAAACATTTACCATATGTCAGGCTCTGTCTGAAAGACTTTATATATATGTTAATTCATTTGACCCCGCCCCGCCCCCCCACAATAACCTCCTAGGGTGGGAAACGTTCATAGCCTCATCCTTTTTGTTTTGGGATAGGGTCTCCTGTAGCCGAGGCTAGCCTCAAACTCAGTATGTATCCAAGGACAACCTTGGACTCCTGACCCTCCTGCCTCTGCCCTTCGTGTTCTGGGATTAGAGACACACACCACCATCCTGAGTGGGATGTCTTCAATCTACAAATGGAGACACTAGGATTCAGGGAGCCTCAGTAGCTTGGCCACGGCTGTGACAAGAAAAAAAAAAAAAAAAAAGTTGACTTTGGCTTCGTCCCCATCCTATATCCATGCCCAGCTGTACCACTCAGCCTGCACTGTAGCTGTCAGGCGGGATGCTGGTCCCAGCCCCCAGGTCTCTCCACGCCTTACAAAAAATAAAGGCTCATTGTTGCCCATGTTTGGCAGGTGCTCAGCTCTGGAGCTGCCTGCCTGACATGGCTTGTCCGGGGCCCTGGCTGAGAGAGAAGCCCCTCTCATGGGCTTTTCCCTGAAGAAAGAGTGAGGCTGTGGTCACATGAGGAGTTGGCAGTGCGGCATCCGGGACTCCGAGGGACATTCGGTTGGTGGGAGCTGGTCCCGTGGCTGTGCTGTGACTCAGTGAGAGCTGAGCAGGTCCCCCTCCTACAGGGAATCACATGGCCATCTGCTGAGTGGTGAATAGTTAGAAGTATGTCAGGTACCCCAGAAGTGGACCCTGAGTCAAGGGTTTGTGGGCAAGTGATTTATGCCTAGGAGAATCCAGAAAGGGGGTGGGGACGGGTAGAGCCGGAGAGAGGAGGCGGAGCCAAGAAAGGTTATAATTTGTGGCAGAATCCTGAGCTCAGCCTGACTGGAGTATAAATTATGCCTTGGCGTTTACCTCACTCAAGGCTAGAGAGCTGGGCATTCATACGTCCACAGGCGTCAGTCACAGCTCCTTCTTGCCCCAGGCCTCCTGACTTTCTGAAGCTACCCCCCCTGCCCTTCCCACCCACCCCCCACCCTGAAGCTGTAAGGAGAGTGGTAGGTGCGTGGCTCTTAGGCCACCACACAGAAGGCAGGAGCAGGAGCTGAGAGGCCTGAACAAAGCGCCCATAACCCTCTTTTTATACTAATTGGTTCAGCATCAAAGAAATTACATTTTATTCTCCCATGGTTAATGCCCTAGCTTTCATGCCAAGCCCAGAGGCCAGGGGTGGAGAAGTGGGGGAGGCATGACAAGTGCTTCAGTAACCTAGTGTGGCACTGACTGAGCCTAACACTGGCCTCTTTATACAATGGAGAAAGACACGAAACGGGCACCGTCGGTGCGTGTCTGCAATCTCAGCACTCGGGAGGTAGTTCAAGGTCATCCTTGGTCATACATCAAGATTGAGGCTGGCCTCTGTGTCTCAATTTTTTTTAAAAAGCATAGGAGATAGGGAGGGTAGGAGTCTAATGGGACAATAAACTGGGCCAGGGATTCACAATTAGCACTGGAAATAGAGACAGTTGGGCCAACAAGATGGGTAAAGGCTCTGGCAACCAAGCATGACAACCTATGTTGAGCCCTAGGGCTCACATGTTAGAAAGAGAGGAACAACTCCTCACAATTATCCTCTGACCTCCGTAAGCACTCAGTGGACAGGCAGGCAAGCAGACAGACAGACATACAGATGCGCACGCGCGCGCGCACACACACACACACACACACACACAATGTAATAGAAAGTTTTTCTTTGTTTTTCCTATTTTTTAAATAAATCTTATTTATTTAATGTTTATGAGTGTTTCTATTTTCGTGCACACCAGAAGAGGGCATCAGATCCCATTACAGATGGTTGCGAGCCCCCATGTGGTTGCTGGGAATTGAACTCGAGACCTTTTAATTGCTGAGCCATCTTTCCAGCCCTGAATAGAAAGTTGTTTTTAATATATCTTAAAATATTTTTAGTTTTTTTTTTTTTTAACATGTCTGAGTCTTTTTGCCTGCATATAAGTTTACCACACGCATGTGTGCTGCCTTGGGAGGGCGTTGGCTTCTGGAACTGAGGAGTTACAGGTCGTTGTGAGCTGCCACAGGAGCTGCTAGGGACTGAATCTGGGTGTGCTACAATAGCCAGGGCTTCTTAACCTGAGAGCTCTCTCTCCAGTCCCAGAGATGGCTCAGCAAAGAAAAAAAAAAGGCTCTCCCCGGACACAGAGGGCTAGTGAGGTAGAGAAGGAAGTGCAAAGGCCACAGATAAAGGGCATAGGTAGCGGGGAGGGGGTGGGGGCTGTCTAGCTGACCACCACAGCTGAAGCCCCGGTCACACCCACATCGGCCTCCAATCATGTGAGTGTGCGCGCGCACGGGCAAAGCTTCAGAGGGTTCCAGGAACAGCCTTTGGGCTTCCCCTGACCAAGTGAAGTGGAGTAGGGAAAAGCCATGCTTAATTATAAGACTCTGAGGTGGGATCCCCTTTCTCACTACAGTGGATAAGTGGACCACTCTGGTACGGAAAAGCTGGGGGAGGGGGCGGGGAAGGCGCTTATGGGAACCAGGAGGAACCGGAAGTGGAGTAGATGTGTAATCACAGCTTCTCTGCACATATATTTTCTTATTACATAGGTTTGGTTTGTTTATTTTTTTTTAGCGCAGAAATGGGGCATCAGGTCTTTTCTTTCCCACTTCCTGGCTGTATCCAGCCCTCTCCTGATCCAGCGACTGCTCCACCCATAGGGACCAAGTTTTCAAATGTATGAGTGTATGGGGCGGGGGGGGGGGGCAATCTCATTCAAATCACTCCACATACAATGTTGTTGGGGCTTTTGGGGGTTTTGGTGGTTTGTGTTTTGGTTTGGTTTGGTTTTTTAGGTTTTTGTTTGAGTTTTTTGTTTTGTCTTATTGTTGTTGCTGTTGTTTTGGGGGGGGTTCGAGACAGGGTTTCTCTGCATAGCCATGGCTAGCCTAGACTCACTTTGTAGACCAGGCTGGCCTGGAACTCACAGTGATCTGCCTGCCTCTGCCTCCCTAGTGCTGTTTTTTGTTTGTTGGTTTGTTTTGGGTTTTTGTTGTTGTTGTTTTGGGCTCCCCGCCCCCGAAACAGGGTTTCCCAGTGTAGCCCTGGCTGTTCTAGACTCGTTTTGAAGACCAGACTGGCCTGGAACTCACAGCCAATCCCCCTGCCTCTGTCTTCCTGAGTGCTGGGATTACAGCGTGGCCAAAGGTTTAGTGGAGAGCGTAGCAATTCTCTCTCTAAGTGTCCTGGGAGCCTCAGGTGCCCTATTAGACGTCAGTTGAATGGAGGTTCTGAACACAGCCACAGGACAGTGACACTGACACTGCCAGGCAGTGGTGGCCAGGGTGACCAAGATGGCTCAGTGAGTGAAGGCACTTGCCACATGCACCCAACCCTCAAAACACACAGAAGAGCGGCAGAAGAGAACTGGCTTGCCGATGTGCAACATGGCACACGCACACCCCACGGAAAGAGCTGAGGAGGAGAGGGGAGGAAAGGAAAGAGGGAGGGGGAAGGGAGGGGGAAGGGAGGGAGGCAGGCAGGGGAAGCGCAGCAGCAGCAGCTCCCCCCAGCCTTGGTAGTGCATGGCTGAAATCCCATCGCTCTGGGAGCAGAGGCAGGAGGATCAGGAGTTCAAGGCTACTTAGTGAGTTCAAGGTCAGCCTGGGCTATGTGAGAACAGTGCAAATATTAAGGGGAAAAAAAAAAAAAAACACTGCAGGAAACCTGTAGGCAGAACTTGGTCCCCTGGGACTCTCCTGTCCGCAGCAACTTGTGGTGGCAGTTACTGACTGCCCGGAATGATGAATCAAATCCCAGAACAAGCTTGAGGCCCAGGAAGACGCCTGGAGTTCAGCCTTCTTTCTGCAAGTCCTCGGGGCGGGGGGGGGGGCACTTTTACTCTCTGAATCGGGGCCTCCACTCAGCATTCAGTTAGGTCTGACACGCACAGACCTCAGGATGCATGAGTCCCTCTGGGGCGCAGAGAATGGAGCACTCGCCCGCCATTGTGACGCCCTGGGTTCCATCCCTGGCATCTCTTAAACAGGAAGATGGGTCCACAGCCATCTACAGGACTCCTTCAGCTTTCTGTGTTATCCAGAACCAGCCAACTGGCCAAAATATAATAAATGGAAAATTCCAGAAACAAACAATTTCTGAGTTTTAATTGTGCCCTAGTCTAAGTTGCACGAAGTCTTGCGCCATCCCTCTGTGTCCCACTGGGGCTGTGAATCAGTCCTTTGTGCAGGTTACATGACACCGCCACAGGACAGCATTAGTCACTCAGTGGCCAGTTGGCTTATCAGACTGACAGCCACAGCATTGCAGTACACAGGCTCAAGTGACCCTGATTTTCCTTAATCACAGCCCTAAAGAGCTAAAAATAGAGATGCCGACACACACACACGCACTCACACACACGCGCACGCACGCACGCGCACGCACGCACGCACGCACGCACGCGTGCACACACACACACGCACACACACGTGCACGCACACACACGCGCACGCACGCGCACGCACGCACACACGCGCGCGCGCGCGCGCACACACGCGCGCACGCACACACACGTGTACAGGCTGAGTGTGTGGGGGATGTGATTATATAAGCCCAGGATTTGGGAGCCTTGCTGCAAAATCAGTCAAGGGCGGCCAGAGCTACAGAGCAGAACTCTGTGTGTGTGTGTGTCTGTGTGTGTGTGTGTGTAGATAGGGAGGGAGAAAAAGAGAGAGAAACTATGTAGCCCTGGATGGCTTAGAACTTGCTATGTAGACCAAGCTAGCCTTCAAGTCACAAGAGATCTACCTCCCAAATGCTGGGATTACATCTTCAATGTCAGGCTTTAGGGGGAAGGGAATTTTGCTTTGTGAATGTTTGGGGCTTGATGGTTCTCTTATCTCTGTCTCTCTCTCTCTGTGTCTTTCTCTGTCTGTCTCTGGGTCTCTCTCTCTCTCTCTCTCTCTGTGTGTGTGTGTGTGTGTGTGTGTCTGTGTGTCTTTCTGTCTGTCTTTGTCTCTACCCAGGCACTATATTCCCAGCCCCAGCTCAGTGACTCTCTAGCTTTCTGGGAGAGAAGCAAGACGGATGGACTCCTGGAAACAGCCGACTGGGCCAGGCCCTGCGCCTTGGATGGGCACTCTCAACTAAACTGCTGCTTCTTGACAGAGAGGGTAGAGCTGCCTTTGGGCCTCATAGCACTGTGGGGTGGGTGGAGAAGGGACAGGCAAGGAGGCCTCTGTAAGAACCACCTACTCCCCACAGAAAATGGAAGGGAGGAGGGCCAGAAAAAAGAGAGGTGCACCCCGCTCGTGAATGACTGTTTATCTGTCCCTTGTAGTTCAAACAAGAGTAAACCAAGCGGGGGCTGGAGAGATGGCTCAGCGGTTAAGAGCAGTGACTGCTCTTCCGAAGGACCAGGGTTCAATTCCCGGCACCCACATGGCAGCTCACAACTGTCTTTAACTCCAAGATCTAACATCCTCACACAGACATACGTGAAGGCAAAACACCAATGCACATAAAATAAAAATAAATTCTTTAATTAAAAAAAAAAAAAAAGAGTAAACCAAGCTACCCACTTCCCGAACACTCCCTTCCCCCTGCAGTTCCCACTGTGGGTCTCCTGAGATGACTGAATCAGCAACTGGGACTAGAACTCCAGAGAAACAATGTTCTCTGATCTAAGTGTCCAAGGGGCGACTTATTCACATCACGTTCATGGTCATCAAAACAGCTCCTCACTGTCGCCCCACTGACAGCCAGAGTGACTTTGGCCGAACTGGCTGACTAGGCATGTGTCCCCTTCCTCCCTCACCAGAAGCTGCAGGCAGAAGAGGGTGCTCCTTCCCCACAGAAGAGGCCCGTTCTTCAGTCAGGGCTATATGAGCAGTGGTGTTCCCCTTTCAGCGCCTCCAGGGAAGCTTTCAAAATGTCACATTACCATTGCCTCAAAATTCCCTTATCGCCAGGCGCGGTGGCGCACGCCTTTAATCCCAGCACTCCGGAAGCAGAAGCAGGTAGATCACTGTGAGTTCGAGGCCAGCCTGGTCTACAAAGCGAGTCCAGGACAGACAAGGCTACACAGAGAGACCCTGTCTCCAAAAACAAAACAACAACAACAAAAAAACTTTTCTAAGGGCTAAAAGTGGGGTCCATAGTACAGCACTGGTCTAGCATGGCCAAGACCCTGGTTTGAGGCCTGTCTTCCCCTGCAGAAAGAAGGGGAATGAGAAATGGGAAGAGAGGAAGACAAAAGGAAGAAGAGGTAGGTATGATTTCTTCCTTCTCACCCACCCTGCCCTGGTTCAGAATGAGCTCTGAAATCCTGGACATCTAATCCTTTTGATGGTTGATTGTGAAAACAGTTTGTTGTTGAGACAGGGCCTCACTCTGTAGCCTTGACTGGTCTAGAACAATTGCAAGGGTGGGGCTGGAGACATAGGGCTAAAATTTAGTTCCCAGCTCCCTGGTCAAGCAACTAACAACTATTGACAACTCCAGCTCCAGGGCAATCTGACACCCTCTACTGGCCTCTGCAGGAACTGCATGTGCATGTTGCACATAAACACATGCAGGTAAACATACACACAAAATTTTTAAAAAATAAATAAATCATGTAACACACCATACACACATACATAATGAAAAATAATAGAGAGATAAATCTTTACAAATAAAAAAGAAACCCTCGGGCTGGAGAGATGGCTCGGAGGTTAAGAGCACTGACTGCTCTTCCAGAGGTCCTGAGTTCAATTCCTAGCACCCACATGGTGGCTCACAGCTATCTATAATGAGATCTGGTGTCCTCTTCTGGTGTGCAGGTGTACATGCAGGCAGAACACTGTATACATAGTAAATAAATAAATATTTTTTTAAAAAAGAAAAAAAGAAACCCTCTATCTACTTTCCTTTCTGCCCTCCCCACCCCAGGTGGTTACTCATTGGTTTAGCCTATTCTGGTCATTTCACACAAAAGTCATCACACAATACCTTGTCTTTGTCTCTGGCTTGTTTCTCACACTCTAACATGTTCTGGGTTCATCCATGTTGCTATGTGAATCAGCACTTTAGTCCTTTTATGGCTGAATAATATCCCATTGTGCGGTTTAATTTTTTTTATCCATTTTACTTTATTTCTGTGTGTATATTTATATGAGTGTATGTGAAGGGCGTGGGGTGCCTGTGGAGACAAAAGTGGGTGTCAGATACCCTGGTGCTGGAGTTATAGGCGGTTATGACCTGCCCAGTGTGGGTGTTGGGCCTCTGGGAAAACAGGAAGTATTCTTAACTGCTGAGCCATCTCTCCAGTTCCTAAAAGATACATATTATTCCTTGCAAAAGTCTGCCTTTGCCTGCAGGGTTTGGCTCCTCTCGGACCCCCTCAGCACCCTTGGAATGCCAGGGGAAACTGAGCCAAAGGCTGGCCAGGGACTAGATCTTGCCACCAGTGTTCTTGTGGCACCTAGCCCCAGCCATCAGGGCTCTGGACATGTCTGCTGGAAAAGGTATTTTTAAGTGGTAGAGAGTACGCTAGTGTCCTTCACTTTGTTACATGTAGCCCAAACTGGCCTTGAATCCCCTAGGTAGCCAAAGATGACCTTGAACTTCTGGTCTCTCCTGTTTCCACCTCCTGGGTGCTGGGATCCCAGGCACGCAGCACCGTGTCCAGTTCAAGCACCCTAGCAACTGAGCGGAATCCTCAGCCCCACTGGTGTTTTCCTTTCTCGCCATGACTTGTCACCAGTAGCAATTTCCCAGCACCCGAACGGCCCCTTGGGCCCTGTTAAGCCATGGGGAACATTGCCCCTTTATCTGCCTGTGGCAGAGCTGGTTTTGTTCTGGCTAAAATAACATCAAAACCACATAATGAGAAGTTTGGGCAACTGAACAAAAGCAACAGAAATGACCCATAATCTCACTCCCTGACATGGCCATCATTTCTGAGGGCTGTACTTGGTCACCCCCTTCAGTCACAAAAGTAGCACTGGGCCATTTTAATGTTAGAATCACCTATATTCTCACTTCAGAGGCAGTCGCCGAACGGTTTGGATTTTCCCCTCTAATCTGTTTCTTTTATTTTCTTTAGAGACAGGGTCTCACGTATTCCAAGCTGGCTTTGATGTCCCTTAGGAGCAAAGATGGCCTTAGATTTCTGAATCCCAACCCCAGATCTTTTTCCCCTGAGACAGGATGTCACTGTATACCCCTATGTAGTGAATACTTCTAACACAAAAAATAAGGAAATAAAGATGGTGGGCTGAGACGCTCAGTCTCAGGGTCCTGCCATCAGAGGCAAGTACCTACCTGGCTGTGACCGGCAGCGCACTGGGGGTCGGCTGCCCACACCAGTCAGAGCAGGGACCAAAAAGTCTGCAAGGGTGAGATAGGCCTCTCCAGTGTCCTCCGTACCATCCTCATCGTCATCCTCATCCTCTCTTCCTGTCCCCGTTGGTCCATCTGTCCCCATCCTGTCCTGTCCCATGCTCCCATGATGTAAAGATTGTCTTATGTAGCCGGGACAGATCTCAGATTCACTCCATTGCTGAGGGAGGAGGTGGCCTTGAACCAGCCTCTCCTGCCTCCGCCTCCCACGAGCTGGGTGACAGCTTCACTTTCACCAGTCCAGTGAACTCTGTGCCTTTTCTTTGTAAGAAGAACATTGGAACTTAGTTTCCAAGTGTGAAAAAAAAAATCACATGACGTCTCCCACGGGAGCCTTCCTCAGGACAGGTGGAGCGTGCGTGTTTGCTTACCATTCTGCAGGTTTGCTTAAGTCTGTTTATTTTAGAGACAGGGCTCTGTTGCCTAAGTCAGCTTGAAGTTCTTGGGCTCGAGTAATTCGCCAGCTGCTCCAGTCTCTAGAGTGAATGAATGAATGAATGAATGAATGAATGAATGAATGAATGGGCTACTCCCTCTAAGGGGCCCTCCCCATGGCCTTCTCAATTCTGTATTCTAATCAGTTGCTTAGAGCTGTCTCTGTTCCTCAGTTTCCCCATCTGTAAACAGTAAATGAGTTCAAGGCATGGTGTGTTTGGAGCAAGATCGATACCATCCCGGCAGAGGCATACATGCTCTGCAGGGACACGTGCGCCCCTCCCTTTGGCTAGCTAAAGGTTTTCCTGGAATTGGAATCTTCCCCCACAGCCTCACGCTTAGAGAAGGAAAAGCCTCAAACCTGTTGTCCCTCAACCCCCACCCCAGAGGTGGTGGTGTCTCCCAGGGAAAAATTTCCACACAGGAGAGACTGGAGCCCAGACTGCGCTGGGCCAGTGACGGAGGACATTGCTCTGTGATGGGACAGCCTCAGTCTGAAGATGGGTTTGGGGGTGGGGATGTCACTGGGCCTCTTTACTTGTCCCTTTATTTCTCAATGTGGCCATATTGAATACGTCTCCTACCTCTCCTTTTCATTAACTTAGCTCCTTTCCTGTCTTACCGGGGGAACCATGGCCACCAGGACCCTGCCTCTGATAACACAAGAAGAAGCAGTTAAGATTTCCAGGAACCGTGGGTGCGCCTGTTGGTCAGTGTCTGTAGAGATCAGGGCTGTGGCCAAGGGCGTTCAGTAAAGGCTTAGTGATTGAACCAACAATGTCGGGACCGGTCCTGCCTAGAAGAAAAATGGAGAAATAAGAGTGTGAGCCTGCAGGTGAGGACAGAGGGTAGGCAGAATGGGGGCAGCCAAACACTATCCCTCTGTCTCCCAACCTTAGCAATGCCAGCAGAAGTCCTGGAGAGGGGCACAGTTGCTTCCAATTGGCAGCGCCCCCATTTCCCAGCATCCTTTCAGAACCCAGCACCTGCTGAGCCGCCCGCTGACTGTGTCTCCAGAAGGCAACTCGCCAGCCGGTCCTCAAGCTCTGGGCTTTACCACCAGCCTTTTCCCTTTCCTTCTCTTGCCCTTGGGGATCTCTGAAAGCTCGGCTGTGTTTGGGAATACCATGACACCTCAACACCTCTGTGTGCCCCGCCCCCCAGTGTCTAAGCAAGTCTTCCTGTTACTGTCTCTCTGATAACATAACTGATTCAGCTTCTGCCTCGTGGGCTTTATCTGTCTCCTGCCGGGACTTCAGCTGATCAGCAGCTCTCAGACTTCTTAAACCTGAGGCTCAGAGGCACACGGTGAGGAGCAGGAGGCCGGTCCCTGGCTCTGGTTTGCCTGAGCAAAGGAATCTATTGCTTGGGCCACTCTGTTAGAATCCCTCGGAATGACACCTAATCAGGCTTGGAAACTGGACCAACAGTTAAGCCACACAAAGGAACTAACCGCAGCTCTACTCACAACTGCCTATTTGGCAATTGCCAAGACAAACAGCTGTGGTGTCTGGGCCTTCCCGGGGCTGCAGTCTTCCTGGACACTAGTGGAGGCCACTTAAGAAGGGAGTACCTGAGTGGGGTGTATGTTAGTCGGTAGAATGCTTGCTTACTTTGCATGAAGGCCAGGATTCCATCTGTGCCATGGACTAAAACCAGATATGGTCTGCACCACACACCTGTAATCACAGCAGCTGGGAAGGGACAGCAGGACAATCAGAAGTTCAAGGTCATCCTTCACTTCAGAGAGGGCTCTAAGGCACATATGACCTAGTGGCACATAACGACCCTGTCTCCAAAAAGAAAAGGGTCCTGAACTCTCTGGTGTTTTCTTTATGGACTCCAAGTCTCCTCCTCATTCACTCCAGGATTTTCTGAATCTGCCTATTCTCTTTGGCTATATTCCAAAACATTCTAGTCAAAGCGCAGAGAGTATAAAGGCTTATTGCCACCCAGGTATGGTGGCACACGCCTTTAATCCAACACTCAGGAGGCATAGGCAGGCAGATTTCTGTGAGTTCAAAGCCAGCCTGGTCTACAGAGTGAGCCCAGGACACCCAGGGTTCTTGTTCCACAGAGGAACCCGGTCTCGAAAACAAACAAACAAAACAAGCCTATTGCCTTTAGTACAAATCAAAGGCGATGAGCATGTTAGATTGGTGGAGGAGGGTCTAAATATGCTGATTCTAGGTGGCGAACTGGACAGTGAAGAGCACTGGCTGCTTTTGCAGAAAACACACCTACTCCTGTAGATCACAGCACCTACACAATGGCTCACAACTGTCTAACTCCAGCGAGGGCCCTCAAGACGGAAAAGAACACCCTCTAATTAGACAAGACTCCTAGTGGAAGAATGAGGAAACCAACCCACCCACAAAAACTTCCACCCAAAACTATCCACCCTACAAGACATGCAGGGATAAAGATAGAGCAGAGATTGAGGGAATGTCCAACTGATGCCTGGTCCAACCCAAGACCCACCCCATGGAAGGGAACCATCCTCTGACACTATTAACAATACTCTGCTATGCTTGCAGACAGGAGCCTATCAGAGTTGGGGGGCGCGGGGAGCCAGCCTTGACTGCCTAACACATGCAAACCGGCTGTTGTTGTTTCAAAACATGGAGCCGGGCGTGGCAGCGGCACAAGCACAACTTTAATCCCAGCACTCGGGAGGCAGAGGCAGGCGGATCACTGTGAGTTCCAGGCCAGCCTGGTCTACAAAGCGAGTGCAGGACAGCCAAGGCTACACAGAGAAACCCTGTCTCGAAAAACAAACAAACAAAAACATGGCTATTTATTGATAAATAGTAGTTTCTTTTATTTATTTATTTATTTTATTTTTTGGTTTTTCAAGACAGGGTTTCTCTGTGTAGCCTTGGCTGTCCTAGGCTTGTTTTGTAGACCAGGCTAGCCTCGAATTCACAGCGATCTGCCTGCCTCTGCCTCCTGAGTGCTGGGATTAAAGGCATGCACCACTACCACCTTGCTTTTTTTGTTTGTTTGTTTTATGTACATTGATGTTTTGACTGCATGTATGTCTGTGTGAGGGTATCAGATTCCCCTGGAACAGGAACTATCGGTGCTGGGACTTGAACCTGGAATCTCTGGAAGAGTAGTTAGAGCTCTTAACTGCTGAACCATCTCTCCAGCCAAACAGTAATTTCTTTCTTTTTGTTTTTTTTTGAGACAGGGCTTCTCTGTGTAGCTCTGGCTGTCCTCTGTAGATCAGGCTGGCCTCGAACTCATAGAGATCCACTTACCTCTGCCTCTCCAGTTTTGGGATTACAGTCATGCACATTCACCACACCTGGCTAACAAAAGAAAATTTTAAAACAGAACCACAAAAACGTGTCTCAGCCAATCCTAATTTTAAAATTCCTGAATATCCCAGGTTCAAATCCCAGAACTGCTGAGACATGACCTTTGAACTGAGAGCTGTAACAGATTATGCCTCCGCTCATGCATGGCTGGCATGGCTGGCATGGCGGAGCAGCAGTCTCAGCCCCTGGGTTAGAGCGGGAGTGGGAGAGGTTGATCACCTTGAATAAGAAATAAACCGGAACCCTTAGTGAACTTCTCATCTGGGAAACAAGGTTTACAAGGCACGGGCTCAGCCCACTAAGTTCACACACGGGCCTCGGACGCCTCAAAGGAGACCCCTCCGGACGTGTCCACGGGGAGAGAGTGGAAAACCCTGCAGCCCAGGAGGGACTAGCTTTAGAAAGAGGTTGAGCCGGGCATGATGGGGAACCCTACTAATCCCAGCTACAGTGGGTGACTCTCTGGGCGGTCCAGGCCACCCTGATCTACACAGCCTTAGTTCTAGGCAAGCCAGGGCTGCAAACAAAGAAAAGGAAGAGGAAAGCACCGCGCTTGGTTTCGGAGCCTGACATGTGACATAGCTGACATCTGTGCCCCAGGAGCAAGTGAAATAATGCTACACATGTTCCTGAGAGGGGATCCCAGCGCCTCCCTACAGCTGCCCACCCCCCACCCCCGCGCCCCCCAGCTCACTGGTATTTCTGCAGGGAAAAGAAAGGATATGGTTGAAGGGACCAAAGCTGAGTGATCAAAGCTTCCCTCCCCAGCCCCCCACCCCCACCAGGTGCCCCTTCGTCCTTGATCTGTCCTCCTCTCCCAGCTGCCACCCACACTCCTCCGCCCACCAGTTCCAGGGAGGCAGGCCGGCAGCAGCTGCCACCCACAAAGCCTGAGGAAACAGCTGTTCGGCACAGTCAGGCGCTCAGTTTAGCTTCAAGCCGCCCCAGTTCGTCTCCCAACACTGGCTGCTGGATTGCTTAGCCAGCTAGCTCCCTGGGCTCAGGAGTTTCATGACTTTTGCATTTATAAGGTACTGGGGGAGGGGCTGTGGCATGCAGACTTGTGTCCGCAGCACTTGGGAGGTGGAAACGGGAATTCCAGGCCATCCTGGCTGACTTAGGGAATGTAAAGCTAGCCATTGATTACGTGAGACCCTATCTCAAGCCAAACAAACAACAGAGCCCCTTACTAGGAGGGTGGAGCTACAGTTCCCTGGTTACTCACACAGCTCTTGGGGGGGTGGGGGGGACACACCCAGTTCCCTTCCCAGTAACAATTTCAGGTGGCTCACATCTCTAACTCTAGCTCTAGGAAATCCAATACTTTGGACCTCTTTGGGGACCTGCACTCGTGTGCACAGACCCACAAACAGAGAAACACACATCCATGTAATTAAAAATAATAGGCTGGAAAGATGGCTCAGAAGTTAAGAGCACTGGCTGCTCTTCCAGAGGAACTCAGTTTAATTCTCAGCAACCACAATGTGGTTCACAACCATCTATAATGTGATCTGATGCCCTCTTCTGGTGGGGAGGCACACATGTAGGCAGAACGTTGTATACATAATAAATACATCTTTAAAATAATAATAATAGAAATATCTGGGTGTGGTGGCACATGCCTGTAATCTCAGCACTTGGGAGGCAGGAGGATCTGAGTTTGAGACCAGCCTGGACTACAGAGTCAGTTCCAGGACAGCCAGGGCTGCACAGACAAATGCTGTCTTGAAAACCCAAAGATAGATAGATAGATAGATAGATAGATAGATAAAATAATAATAAAGTGTGGAGAATATAAAGTATCCAAGAGGATTACAATAAAACAAAAAACAACCAGACACAAGGTCAAGGTCTGAGGGCGTGGGTTTAAAAAGCTGGAGAGATGACTCAGAGGTTAAGAGCACTGGCTGTTCTTCCAAAGGTCCTGAGTTCAATTCCCAGCAACCCCATGGTGGCTCACAACCATCTATAATGAGATCTGGTGCCTTCTTCTGGCCTGTAGGTATACGTGCAGGCAGAATACTGTATAAATAATAAATAAATCTAAAAGAAAAAGAAGAAGAAGGAAAGCTGGAGGCCGTTGGCTGTAAGGACTCAGGCTCTAGTGGGTGAGGTAGGGGTAACAGATTTGACCCAACACATGGACACTTTGGTACAGTGAGTTAAAAAGCTTGAAGCAGGAAAGTTCTGACCCATAGGAGCAAAGAAAGAAATCTGTCCCAGGCCGGGCATGGTGGTGTGGGCCTTTAATCCCAGCACTCAGGAGGCAGAAGCAGGCAGATCGCTATGAGTTTGAGGCCAGCCTGGTCTCAAAACTACTCCAGGACAGCCAAGGCTAACACAGAGAGACCCTGTCTCGGAAAAAAACAAAAACACACACACAAAAAACCCAGAAATAATATATTTTCGTTTTAATCCCAGGTGTGGGGAATATGGGCTGCTTTGCAGCAGCTGACTATGTTTGTCTCGTGCTCTCACAGAAGTGTGGTTTTGCCAGCTGCAGATAGTTCCTGTGATTGCGTGACATTTGGAATTCTGGGAACTTTTCAGAGGGTACATAAGTGCTATGGCGTGGTGGGTTGTTGCTTGTTGTGGTTTAAGTAGTCTTACTTATAGAGGGACCAAGACGGGCTAGAGAGATGGCTCAGCCATTAAAGGATAGGCTCACAACCAAAAATATAAGAAGAAACAAGAAGCTGGGTGTGGCGGCACATGCCTTTAATCCCAGCACTCAGGAGGCAGAGGCAGGCCGATCACTCTGCGTTGGAGGCCAGCCTGGTCTACAGAGGGAGTCCACATCCCCACACAGTTCCACAGGCGCCTTCCAAACGTCTGCTTCCTGTGCCCTTCTGTACTGTGGGACAGCAGCCAGAAAGTCTACCAACTTAAGCTAATGTGTCATCTCCCACGTATGAGATGAACTTTTTTTTTTTATATTTAAATTTTGTTTTGGTTTTTGGTTTTTTCCAAGACAGGATTTCTCTGTGTAGCCTTGGCTGTCCTGGACCAGCTTTGTAGACCAGGCTGGCCTTGAACTCACAGAGATCCACCTGTCTCTGCCTGGGCTGGGATTAAAGGCCTCATTTTTTAAATTTCTTTTTTTTTTTTTTTTTTTTTTTTTTTTTTGGTTTTTTCGAGACAGGGTTTCTCTGTGTAGCCTTGGCCATCCTGGACTCACTTTGTAGACCAGGCTGGCCTCGAACTCACAGCGATCCGCCTGCCTCTGCCTCCCGAGTGCTGGGATTAAAGGCGTGCGCCACCACACCCGGCTTTAAATTTCTTTTATGGGTATGTGTGTGAGTGCTAATGTGCCAGACAGCTCAAGAGTAGAGGTTCCAAGCTGGGTTCAGTGGCACACGCCTGTAATCCCAGCACTCGGGAGGCAGAGGCAGATGGATCGCTGTGAGTTCGAGGCCAGCCTGGCATACAAAGAGAGTTCAGGACAGTCAAGGATACATAGAGAAACCCTGTCTCAAAAAAATAAAGAGACACAGAGAGACCCTGTCTCAAAAAAATAAATAAATAAATAAATAAATAAATAAATAAATAAATAAATAAAGAGAAAGAGACAGACAGACAATAGAATAGTTTCTAGGATAGTTTGCAGGAATCAGTTCTACTTTTCCACATTGTGGGTCCTGGGGCTCCAGCCCAGGTCAACGTTGGTGGAAGCTGCCTTTATGCACTGAGCTATCTCAAAGGCCTCTTAATCTTTAAAATTACATTTATTTATTTACTTACTTACTTAGATTAACCATTTTGTACGTGTGTGGCATGCCTGCGCTCTTGCGCCCACACACGTGCATCCGGCTGTACCATAACTCACCTGTACAGGATAGAAAACAACTTCCTGGAGTTTGATTCTTTCCTTCCACCATATGGATTCCAGGTGTGGACTCCGCTTGTCAGGCATGGCAGCAAACGTCTCTCTGTGCTGGGCCATCTTGCTGGCTCCAACAGGGGCCTTCCTGAGGTGACAGGGGCCAGCCTCCCTTAGGTCCAGAGCCCACAGCAGCCAGTGAGATCTGGAGTTTCACAAAGACAAGGAGGCCCCTTGGCAGGCTTCGTTTTCTCTGCCTTTGACTCCGGTTTCCTCTTGTGTCTCACCCCCTCCCACGGCACTGCTGACCTAGGCCGTAGCTCCTGACACAGCACATGCCAGGCCACCACCCTTCAAGCCAGTCCTTGCTACCATACTGAAAGCGAAAGGAGGATTTGGAACTGAACAAAAAATAATAATAATAAAACTGGGGAAAGGGAAGAAACAGCTGTCAGAATATTGGAAAAATTCCCAGGCTGGAATTCCCAGCCCTCAAGGGCTTGCAAGGCTGAGGAAGTTCTTCAAAGACAACCTGGAAACTCCTTCTTGACACTGTTTCTCGACCGTGGTAGAAGCACTGCCCAGCCTTCCTGCCACACATGCCTGAAAGCAGAGCTGAGTTTAGAAGGTCACCTATAAGCTGGGTGATGGTGGCGCACACCTTTAATCCCAGCAAAAGCAGGCAGACGTCTGTAAGTTCAAGACCAGCCTGGTCTACAGAGAAAGTTCTAGAACAGCTAGAGCTACACAGAGCAACCCTGTCTTGAAAAAACAAAACATTTATTTGTATGGGTGTTCTGTCTGTGTGTCTGTGTACCATGTGTATGCCTAGTGCCCAAAGTGGCCAGAAGGGGGCGTCAGATTCCCTGGGACTGGAGTTGAGAGTTTTGAGCCACCATGTAGGTGCTGGGAATTGATCCTGTGTCTTCTGGAAGAGCAGCCAGTCGTCTTAACTGTTGAACAATCTCTCCAGCCCAATAAGAAAAAAAATTTATTATTATTATTTTATTTATTTATTATTATTTTTTTTTTTTTTTGGTTTTTTAAGACAGGGTTTGTCTATGTCGCCCTGGCTGTCCTGAACTCACTTTGTAGACCAGGCTGGCCTCAAACTCACAGCGATCCACCTGCCTCTGCCTCCCAAGTGCTGGGATTATAGGCGTGCGCCACCATGCCCGGCTTAAGGCTGGACATCTTTCATGGCTACCATGTCCTCTGGCTGAGCCTGGCACCCTCAGCACCCCTCTCATCCTGGATTATAGTTCAGAGAGACGTGAGCTGTCAGTCTTCTTCCACCTGAGGGATAGCTCTCTCTCTGCCCAGTCTTCTCTTATCTGCCTTGTCTCCTCACACCCCTCAGAAACACTGGCTCCCTGCTCCCTGCACAGACCAACCAGCCAGACCCACCCTACTCTCGCGAAAGCACCAAGGACAGACCTCAGGGTCTGCCTGAAAATTCTCCCTCTGGCACTCCAAGCCCATAGGATGGGGACGATAATGACACGCGTCACCTTGAGTTTCAGCGCTGAGGGTGGAATGAGTAAGGAACTTAAAATAGTGCCTTGGATTGCAGTGTGGGTGTCACTCGACAATGGAGTTTGTGCTGACTCAGCGTGCAACAGAAAAAACAAAAAGAGTGTCTGGTATCTCTATATTTTTAATTCCTTTTGGGGGGGACGGTTTGGTTTATATGTTGAGCGTTTTAACTGCGTGTGTGCATGTGCACCAAGTATGTGCCTGCTGCCCTTGGAGACTGGATAAGAGCATCAGGTCCATTGAAACTAAAACCACCGCGTGAGCGCTGGGAGCCAAACCTAGGTCCTTTGCTAGTGTTCTTGACATCTCTCCAGCTGCCCACCACCACATTTTTTTTTTTTTTTTTTTTTTTTTTTGAAGGTAAGGTCTCACTACATAGTCTTGGCTGGCTTGGAATTTGCTATATAGACCATACTACCCTCAAACACACAGAGATCTGTCTTTCTCTGCCTCTGGCATGCAGGGATTAAATCATGTTCTACCACGCCTGGCTCTGTCATAAACTCTTATATGTGTTAGCTAATAGTATCTTAATCCCAGTGGTGGTGGCGCACGCCTTTAATCCCAGCACTCAGGAGGCAGAGGCAGGCAGTTCACTGTGAGTTCGAGGCCAGCCTCGTCTACAAAGTGAGTCCAGGACAGCCAAGGCTACACAGAGAAACCCTGTCTCAAAAAACAAAAACAAAGACTGTATTACATTTTTATTGTGCATATTGTGTCTGTGGCTCCGTATGTGTGTGTGTGCATGAGTGTGTCTGTTTGTGTGTCTGTGTGTGTGAGGACTCTGTGGATGCCACAGCAAATGTGAGGTCAGAGGACAGTCGCAGGAGTACATTCTATTGTGTGAGTCCTTGGGTTCAAACTGAGGTCATCAGGCTTGCTGGCAAAGCACTTTTACTCACTGGGCCATCTCTCCAGTCCGTCTAGTATTATTTCTATTCTTTTTCTTTTTTTTTTTTTTTTTTTGGTTTTTTCAAGACAGGGCTTTATTTCTATTCTTATTCCACAGTTGCATAGAAGGATTTTACCAGGAGTGGTAGCGCACATCTTTAGTGGCAATATTTGGGAGGCAAAAGCAGGCAGCTCTCTGTGAGTTCGAGGCCAGCCTGGTCTACAGCCTGAGTGTAGGACAGCCAGGGCTACACAGAGAAAGAAGAAGGATTTTGTCTCATTTACCAACTTCAGAGGCTGGAAAAGTACCAGCCACATAAGAGACGCTCAATAAATGTGTTGGATTTTTCCATTCTGTGATCTCTTCAGGGCAATTGCTTTCCTAGCACACCTAGGTATCCAGCACACACATTTGTACACACACCACACATGTATGGTGTACATACCACATACACAGTCACAAACACACACTATATACTCTCTCTCATATACACTACATTCTCTCTCTCTCTCTCTCTCTCTCTCTCTCTCTCTCTCTCTCTCTCTCTCTCTCTCTCTCACACACACACACCATTGCTCTTGCAATTCTTTTTTTTTTTTTTCAATTTTAATTTTTTTTTAAATTAATTTATTCTTGTTACATCTCAATGGCTCTTGCAGTTCTTATCTCTTAAAGGGCCAGATGCCTTTGGTTCCTTCCAGAGCTTTCAATTCCGGCTTCAGCCTCCCTCCCCTCCCCTCCCCTCCCCTGCCCTCCCCTCCCCTCCGCTCCTTTTCCCTCCCCTCCCCGGCCTCAGAACCTGCATCAAAACTCCCAGCCACAAGCCACAGGCTGGAGTTTTGAAGCTTTCCCAGCTTCCTCTCTGACTTGGCACTCTGTGTTGCCACCTCTGGGGGCAGCCAGGGGGAGGGCTGCTATGAAGAAGTGCTCTAGCTGCTGGGACTGCCCTTTTTTTGTATAGTTTTGCTGTTTGGGAAGGGCTTCTCAGGTGAAGAGCTCAGAATAACTAGACACAACCACTTTCCAGGCTCCCTGACTGTGAGATGAAAGGCAGGCAAGTGTCTGCCCAGGAAATCCGAGCCAGGCAGCTCGGTGTAACAGGCGTCTTCCCGCCCTGGCTGGGGGACAGCTGCCTACAACCCGGCTGTTGACACACTAAAAAAAGAAATTCCATGGTGACCGGTTGACTCTGGCCAGCGCCTGATGGAAGGCGGTAGTTTGAAAATAATCCTTAATGACATCCAAAGCTCCCCCACCCAGTTCCCAACAAAAAGAGAAACAGGACTAAAAAACGCAAGCTGGAGTTTTCAGAAACCGTGCCCCCCCCCCCCCCCCGCCTCCGGATGCTCACTCAGCTGCCAGAAGCCCTGGCAGAAGCTGGGCAGAGTCGGTCTCCAATACCACCAGGATGGCAGCCCCTCCAGGACGGCTGGCGCTTACAAACACCCACACCCTGGGATAGCAGGTTCCTTATAGCCAGAGGGCAGTGGTCCCTGGAAGGCTGGGCTGGCAGAGCACTTGACAACCCACAGCCATGGCCTCCAGTGCCGCGCCAGGCTCTGTGTGGGCTCCTCTCCTGGCCCCTTGACCACACTGCCACACGGGCACCCATCCCACAGAAGGCCTCCTTCTGAGTGCAACGGAGCAGAGCCCTCTCACGCTATGCACGGGGTCTGGAAGGGTGGACGCAGCCTTCTGCCATTTAACAGGTGTGGAAACAAAGCCTGGGAGAGGTCAACTCTCATGCCACTTTCATAGGAAATGGTTGGGCTCTTTGGGCACCACGAGCTGCTACATCCCAGACCTAGAGGCTCAGTGGAATTTCCCATTAGGACTCCAAGTGTAGGACCCCCCTCCCCACCCCCACCTCCTCTTCTTCACTACCTTGGGCTCCCAGCACGCCTATCTGCATGGACTTTGCCCCCTGCCCTTGTGGACCCAGCAGAAGGACTCCGCTGATAAGGGGCCTTTGCCCAGGTTTATAGTTTCCTCCCCGCCTTTCTGGCGACACCTGAGCCTTCGGATCCCCACCCTCCCCTCCCCCAATCATACCGTGGCACTCATCCATATTTAGTCACAGGGGCACATCCCATACAGCCAGTCACCCGCACAATCTCTCTCCCTCTCCCCCTTCTCTCTCTCTCACACACACACAGAGTTACATCACTTTTACCCAGACTTAGTCACAGGGGCATGCCTCACACACTGCCAGCTACGGGACCAGTCACACATGACACTATAGTCTTACACATAGGCGTGTAGTCACACCTTACCTGCATGTGCTTGAGAGTACCCTCCCCCAACACACACACACACACAATGGCAGAGCACTAGCGACTATAGAGACTCAAAGGCCCTTACCTCCTGTGCCTTGAAAGCCTGATGACCTGAGTTCAGTCCCTAGATCTCACATAAAGTGGAGAAAGAGAAAACTGCCTCCACAGACTCGGGTCTTTATTATTTTGTTTTGTTTTGTTTTGTTGGTTTATTGGAGACAGGGTCTCTCTGTGTAGCCTTGGCTGCCCTGGACTCGCTTTATAGACTAGACTGCCCTTGAACTCACAGTGATCCACCTGCCTCTGCCTCCTGAGTGCTGGGATTAAAGGGGTGCACCAACACGCCCGGCCTTTATTTTTTTTTTTAAGATATATTTACCTTTATTTTCTGTGTATGAGTGTGTGTGGAGTTACAGGAAGTGCTGGGGATTGAACTCAGGGTCTCTAGAGGAGTGACAAAAGCCAAGCCATCTGTCCAGCCCTGTACTCATGTTTAGTACTCCTGGCTGGGATGTGACTCCACTGGTAAAGGTGCACAGACACCTAGGTTTGGTTGCCAGCACCGCACAAACCAGGCTTGATGGGGGCTCTTGCCTGAAAACAGCACCTGGGAGGTAAAGGCTGAGCATCAAAAGTTCAAGGTTGCTTGTTGGTCCAGGGAGAGAGGTGCACACCCTTAATCCCAGGACTCAGGAGGCGGAGGTGGACAGATCTTTGTGAGTTTAAAGCCACCTGGTCTATATAGTGAGACCCAGGAACACCAGGGCTACATAGAGAGAACCTCTCTCTCTCAAAAAATAAAAAATAAATTAATTAATTAAATTAAATAAAGCTGGCCGTGGTGGCACATACCTGTAATCCCAGCACTCGTTGGGTAGGGGTCGGGGACACAGGCAGGCAGATCTCTATGAGTTCAAGGCCAGGCTGGTCAGCCAAGGCTACACTGTGAAACCCTGTCTCAAAAAACAAAGAGAGAGAGAGAGAGAGAGAGAGAGAGAGAGAGAGAGAGAGAGAGAGAGAGAGAGAGAGAGACAGGAGGGAGAGAGAGAAAGAGAGAGAGAGGAGAGGAAGAGGGACAGAGAGAGACAGAGACAGAGAGAAATAGAAAAAAGCTTAAGGTCACCCTTGGGATATAAACCCTATTTCAAAAATAAAATATACAGTAAATGAAACAATAATAAAATAAAATAGCTCCTTTTGAAGTATTTGTTTGTCTGGAACTGCTTGCTGCTGCCACCTTGTGACCTGAGGCGGCACTGCAGACTCTGTGCCCAAGGACAAGCTGTGGCCACGTTGGCTGTGTACCCTCTTCTGCAGAGAGAAGCACACGGACTGGCTGAAGGCAGGTTCCTCTTCCACCCTCCCACATGCCACCAGACACTACAGGGGAACCCAGGCCACTGTCATCAGTTACAGGTTGTTGGCTGGCAGCCTCTTTATCTTCCTGGCATCTTGATAGGGTGGGTGGGTGAAGCCACAGCGATGAAGACCCCCCAAGGCAGAGACTGTGACCTTTGATACTCTCCAAGCCACCCACCCCTCACATCTTCCCTCAGGTCTTGGAGGTCTGCCCAGGGCATGGATCTGGAGCTGACCAGCAGTGGGGGTGGCTAACAATCCTCACTCTCCAGGAGTGTTCTTTAGGGCCCTGCTGTGGGGAGACACCTAGAATGTGTCACCTTTGAGCCCAGAGCCGATCTGCTGCCCCCCCCCTTTTCCCCTCTTTTTCTCTCTTATTTTATTCGTCTGGGTGTTTTGCCTACATGTATGACATGTACCCTGTGGGCTCCTGGTGCCCCTAGAGGACAAAGGGGCATGCCAAACAATTATGAGTTGCATTGTAGGGCCTGGAATTGAACCTTGGTCTTCCGGAAGAGCAGCCAGTAACCACCATCGCCTCTTCCCTCACACACCCACACCCACAGGGTTTCTCTGTGTAGCCCTGGCTGTCCTAGACTCGTTTTTTGTAAACCAGGCTGGCCTCGAACTCACAGAGATCCACCTGCCTCTGCCTCCCGAGTGCTGGAAGTGACTTCCAGGATGCCCCCGTGGTCCCCTGGCTCGTGGAAAGCCGTTAAGATAGACCCTTCTGTGTGCATGGGGTCCTGCTCAGTGTTTGGGAGGCATAGAGTGCCACACAGCATTGTACGGCAGCATCCATCTTCCTCTCCCTTATGTAGCTAAGAATGACTTTGAATTTAATGTTTTAATGACGTTTGGAGGTGACGACATTTTGTGGCTCAGCATATTCCCTAGAATATACACTCTAGGTTGCGGGCCATGGGCACCCTGAGTTGGTGTGGTTGCTAGAGACACACAGGTCCTCAGCTCAGCTCCGCCAGGCTCAACAGGACCATAAGGCTTACACCTCCTGAATCCTGTGCCCTCAAGAAAGGTTACACGGCAGCTTTCCTGGGAGCCCTTCTACCTCAAATTGTCCATGAAACTCAACTCCATCTTCAACTGTGGCCGAGGCAGTAAGTACAAGCCTGTAATCTCAGCAACTGGGAGGGTCAAGTAGAAGGGATCATGAGTTCATGAGTTCAAAGGCAACCTGAGCTGCAACAACTAGACCCTGACTCAAAAAGCATTTCAAAGGAAAAAAGTAACCAGACATGGCAGCTCATACCTAGACTCTCACAAGGCAGAAGGCAGAGGCTGGAGGTTCTTTGTCAAGGCCAAGGCCAATCTAGTTTACATGGAAAGTCCAGGATAGCCTGGGCTCCATAAAGAGACCCTGTCTGAAAAACAAAAACAGGGTCAGTGAGATGGCTCAGCGGGTAAAAGTGCTTGCCACCCAGAATCTATGGTGGAGTGAGTGAGTGAGTGAGTGTGTGTGTGTGTGTCCTATTCTCTCTCTCATACACAACTAACTAGCTAATGTTCCTGAGCTGTGCTGAGCAGATGAACTGTTAGGACAAGTGACCAGTGTGTAGCCCCTACCGAGTACACGCTGAAGGTTATAGCTGTTAGATCTAGTCACAGATTAAGGGAGTACAGGGATTTACCTAGGCTTGCATAGTGGCTGTCCCAAGCCAAACACAGGTCTCTAGAGGCTGAGCCATCCCCAGCTCCAACACCTGTGCACAAATTGACCCCAGCGGGCCACGAGTCACCTGTCCTCAGCTTTCTTGTTCTATACTACAAACTGCAATGAACCAGCTTTCTAGAGGTTTTCAGGGTGCCCATGGTCACCGGCTTCTGTGTACTTGAATGGACATCTGAGTACACACACACACACACACACACACACACACACACACACACACACACACCACAACACCAGAACAGTCTACCTGGGACCCTAGTCCTGGCTGTAACAGTCTCTTCTACAAGCTTTAATTTCTTTGTGTGCAGTGAAGGTAGGCACTCCAAAAGAGTTCTGTGAAGATTTGAGTTTTTCAATTTTTGTTAAGATTCCAAGCTGGATGTGGTGGCGCACGCCTTTAATCCCAGCATTCCAGAGGCAGAGGCAGGTGGATCTCTGTGAGTTCGAAGCCAGTCTAGTCTACAAAGAGAGTCTCTGTTATACAAACAAACCTTGTCTCAAAAAAACTGGAGAGAGAGAGGGAGGGAGAGGGAGAAAGAGACAGACAAACAGAGACAGAAATTGATTCTGTGTGTTTAAGTGTGGTAGCACACCCCTTTAATACCAGCACTTCGGAGACAGAGACAGAAGGATCTCTGTGAGTTTGAAGCCAGCCTGGTCTACATAGTAAGATCCAGGACAGTCAGGACTACATAGAGACCTTGTCTCAAAAAAGATTGTGTGTATGTGTGTGTGTGTGTGTGTGTGTGTGTGTGTGTGTGCACAGAGAGGCCAGAGGACAGCTTGTGAGGGTGGATTTTTGTTACAACAGGCAAACCATTTTTTTGTTAGTCTTTCAAAACATGGCTACTTATTTATTGAGAAATAGTAATTTTGTAATAAATTCCACATAGTAAATTCTGGGCCAGCTTGGGCTACAAAGACTCTTTCTTTTTTCTCAATACATGAGTGAGTCTCTGAGCTCAAACTCTGGTTGCCAGACTTGGCACCAGTAGCGGCTTCACCCGCTGAGCCATCCGCCTGGCCCCCAGGTTAAGTTTTAAGAGAATATTGCAAGCTTGGCCAAATACTAGCTAGTATGGTGCAGGTTCCATGAGAATCAAAGCCTACCACTGTTTAGCCCAACCCAGCCTATGCATCATCACACCAGACATGTCTGTAGACCCGCCTTATTTTTTTCCCTGAAGACCCTGAACCCTAGGAATGCTGGTTGGGGGGGGGGCAACTTTGTAGCCCAGGATATCTCCTATCAGGGGCCACATCTGGCCTGAAGTGCCAGGCAATATTGACATGCCATCATCATGTGCTCAAGTGGCAGTAAGGAGAAGGGACAGGTGTGATCTCTCACATACGTGGTGTCATCTCAGCCTGTCTCTGCCCACAGGTGGAAAAGTAATCCTCAGGACCACCGGATTGGACCATCCACAGGCACAGGAAGGTAGGGTGGGGATGCCACTTGTTTGGGCCCCTGAAGGGACCACATCAAAGCGATGACATAGCTACTTCAGTCAGGCTTCCTGGATACTGTCTCTTTGGCATTCTGCATGAAATAGATCTATAGACACAGCTTGCCGGCAGCCCAGGTGCAAATTTTTTTTTTTTTTTTTTTTGGTCTGTCTTTGTTTTTCGAGGCCAGGGTTTTTCTGTGTAGCCCTGTCTGTCCTGAAACTCAGATCTGCCTGTCTCTACCTCCCAAGTGCTGGGATTAAAGGCGTGGGCCACTAAGCCTGGCTATCTACGTGCAATTTTAATATAGGATTATGTTTAGTACTAGAAGTGTGTGTTTGCTTCCGGAAACAATGGCAGTACCTGCTGGGAACCCCCAAAACAGGCAGGCAAAAAAACAGGAAAAGGCAGAAAACAAAGAAGCAAAACAGCCTTGAAAGCAAGGGGAAACACCATGGCTTCGGGCAGACAAAGGGCAGTCCCAACCCAGGATTCCCAGGGGAGGCAAACCAAGGGCCTTGAGACCCTACCTCCTCAGAGGGTTGCACAGCCTCCCTATTCTCAGAACTTTTGTTTTGTTTTTCCCAGACATGGTTTCTCTGTGTAGCCTTGGCTGTCCTGGAACTTACTCTGTTGACCAGGCTGGTCTCAAACTCAGATCCACCAGCCTCTGCTGGGATTAAATGCGTTAACCGCCACCATGACCCCCACCCCCGCCCCCAGCCGCCCAGATTTTTCATACCTTTTTTTGCTTTATTCTCTGAATTTTAGGACAGGACAAACACTGAAGCAGGAGCTGGGGGCGGTCAAAGGATTCCCACAGCGAACATGGCGTCATGGGTTTTCAGGGCATGTGTAGAGAGCCAGTGGTGTGCTCTGAGGCTCCTGGGCCTGATTCTAGGGTACAGGGCCTGGACTCAGAAGTTGTGGATTTCCAACAACCTCCCTACTACCTGAGTGACCCTGCGAAGGAACCTCCTCTTTCAGGGATGCTCCTTCCCCATTTGAAAGTGAAGACAGGATATCACCAAACACCCTCGAAGCACACATGAAATTTCCCAGAATAAAACACACACACACACACACACACACACACACACACACACACACACACACACACACACACACACACACAGGAAAATGGATGAGCCCAGCTGCCCCTGGGCCCCTCTGGCTAGACTGCTGATTCTTCTTTTATGGTCAAATGGATTACCTTTGAATGAAAAGTGGGTGATTAATGAGGGTGCAATAGAGCGGGGAAAGGGAAACCCAGCTAGCCCACTACCGGGCTTCCTCGGTGCCTGGTGCCTCCCATATGTCACCTTGTTGGCTTTGTCCCAGCAAGCCTGGAGGAGCATGTGGTTTCCAGGTCACAGCTGGGTGACAGAGGTTGAGCAGGAGAGCCCCCAAATGCACAGCGTGAACATGGTGGCCCCCATCTGTGATCCTAGCACCTAGGAGGTAGAGACAGGAGGACTGAGTTGAGAATGGAGGCCACCAACTAGGCTACATAGTGAATTCTGGGCCAGCTTGGGCTATAAAGAGTCTTTAAAAACAACAACAAATGCTTTACGTTTTGTAGTCTTTCTCCTATTCAGTTTTCTAAAAGGAAGGAAGGGGGAAAGTAGCCAAATGTGATGGGACACTTTTTTTTTTTTTTTTTTTTAGTGGGTAGGGATTGAGTCTGGATTTCTCTGTATAGCCCTGGCTGTCCTAGAACTTACTCTGTAGACCAGGCTGGCCTCAATACCAGAGATCTGCCTGCCTCTGCCTTTCAAATGCTGGGACTTAAGGAGTGTGCCACCACGCCCGGCTTTTTGTTTTTATCGATTGTTTTTGGGTTTTTGTTTGTTTTTGTTTCTCAAAACAGGGTTTGTGTAGCCTTGGCTGCACTGGAACTCACTCCGTAGACCAGACTGGCCTAGAACTATCCCTGCTTCCTGAGTGCTGGGATTAAAGGCATGCACCACCCAGCCAATTTATTTGTATGAGTATTGGTCTTTGGCTACATGTATGGCTGTGTAAGGGTGTCAGAACTGGAATTGCAGACAATTGTGAGCTGGGAATTGAACCCGGGTCCTCTGGAAGAGCAGCCAGTGCTCTTAATCACTGAGCCATCTCTCCAGAATCCATAGGAGAGCTCACTGACATCTGTAACTCCAGTTCTAGGGGATCCAACTTCTTCTTCTGGCCTCTGTGAGCACCTGTCCCCCACATAGCACACAGACATACATGCAGGCAAAACACCCATACACAGAAAATAAAAATGAAATATCCTTTTTAAAAATAAATTAAGAAGGCTGGGTAATGGTGGCGCACGCCTTTAATCCCAGCACTTGGGAGGCAGAGACAGGCAGATTTCTGCGAGTTCGAAGCCAGCCAGAGCAAGTTCCAGGACAGCCAGAGCTGTTACACAGAGAAACCCTGTCTCAAAAAACAAACAAACAAACAAACAAATAAATAAGTCAGGCAATGGTGGTGGATGCCTGTAATCCCAGCTCTTGGGAGACAGAGGTAGGCAGGTGTCTGTGAATTTGAGGCCAGTCTGGTCTACAAAGTCCAGGACAGTAAAGACTATACAGAGAAACCCTGTATCTAAAAACCAAAAAAGAAAATTAAAAAAAAAAAAAAAGAAAGAAGCCAGGTGGTGGTGGTGAGGAGCATGCCTTTAGTTCCAGCACCTGGGAGGTAAAGGTGTGTGAGTTCAAGGCCAGCCTGGTCTACAGAGTGAGTTTCAAGACTACACACAGAGAAACCCTGTCTCAAAAAAACAGTTTTCTCTTTGGTGTTTTTTGTTTGTTTGTTTTTATTTTTTGAGACAGGGTTTCTCTGTGTAACAGGCCTGGCTGTTTGCATCTACAAATGGTCTCTTTCAAAGAACAGATGGAAATGAGAGCACTTGTGTCCTGGGGGTGGGCAACGCACCTGTTCCACTGTTCCTCAGAGCCAACACCTGTTGGCAAGGAGTCTGGTGCCAACAAGGGCCAGCCCTGACAATGCTGTGCCCAGCCCTGTGTGGGCTCCGCCTTTTGCTCAGACTATGAGGATGGGGCAAGACTGTGTGTCCGCCCAGGGGGATGGGCAGGTACGTCTGCAGTGGGGGTCTGAGTAAGCCAGTGCAGGTCGCATGCTCACAGAGTCCCAACCAGGCCACAGAGTGACTAACGAAGCAGAGGCTGTGAAGGCAGCCTTGGGGCTGGCACAGGCACAAACCACAGGCTGAATCAGACCTGTGTTGACTCCTTGAACGAGCACTGTTTACCATCCGTCTGAAGCTTTATCGGCCAGGGCAGCTGGCAGGTTGCCCGCACGCTCTCAGGGTGAAGGGCTGACCGGCCAGGAAACAGACAGCAGTTGGAGAAGTGGCCCCAGTTGCACTCCATCCATGAGGTCACTCACCCTCCATGGGCCTCAGCTGTTTCCAAGTGCTGAGCCATGGGCAGCACAGGGAATTCTCACATGCATGGCTCCAGAGCTATTTAAGACGCACTCTCCCAATGGCAGTGCTTACTGCTCTCACTGAGGACCCAGTTTGTTTTCTAGCCAGCTCAGAGGCTCGCAACAGCAACTCTAGTTCCACAGGATCTGACACCACCTTCTGGCCAATACAGTTCTGCACGTACTTGTTTTACAGACATATAATTAGGCACGCACATAACATTATTTCATTTACTTATTTTGGTTTTTTGAAATAGGGTCTATTTGTTTATTTTAGTTTGGGGGGGACAGGGTCTCTCTGTGCAGCCTTGGATGTTCTGGAACTTGCTTTGTAGACCAGGCTGGCCAGGAACTCACAGAGCTCTACCTGCCTCTGCCTCCCAAGTGCTGGGATTAAAAGTGTGTGCCAACACTGCCTGCTTTTTTTTTTTTTTTTTTTTTTTTTCCCCCTCTGTCCTTCCTTTTTTGTTTTGTTTTTCGAGACAGGGTTTCTCTGTTGCAGCTTTGGCTCTCCTGGACTCACTTTGTTGACCAGGCTGGCCTTGAACTCACAGAGATCCACCTGCCTCTGTCTCCTGAGTGCTGGGATTACAGGAGAGCATCACCATTGTTAGCTTGTTCCTCAACTTTCAAAATTAGAAAACTACTGCCTCCAGCCATCCCTAAGGTCTCTTCACTCTCTGAAATCCTGAGCAAAGCCCACAGGGCTGCGAATGTGTCAGATCCTGTTTCTGCCTGTATGCTTTAGGTCTGTGCCTGAAACGCCATGGAAGTCAAAACTCTTCCACACTCAGTAAGAGGTTTGGCCTGAGCTTTAGTTTCAACATATATGACAAGGACGCACCCCAGTCAGTCAGTGAATGAGCAGGTGGGAACCAGAAGTGCTCCAGTCACTGTGCCATTACTCTCAATGCTGACCTCAGGGCAAAGGATTTGGTCCCAGGACTTCAGCAGGGCAGTACTGCCTCCTAGTGGGTAGCTGGGCAACTGAATTGTAAAATTCTCAAGAGGCTTTGGGGCACAGCGGGCTTCAGGGTAGTGCAGATGTTAACTGCCTAAACACTAGGAATTACTGACAACTGCCTAAACACTAGGAATTACTGACGTGACTGGGGCTGAACCTATTATGCACAAAATACAAAATGTACATTAAGATTTGGAAAAGGAGCGTACATAGTGGCACACAGCTGCAATTTCAGCTATCATACCTGGGAGACAGTCACTCACCCCCCATCCCATCCCACCCCACTTTCCAGCATGAGTTACTTTTTTTTTTTTTCCATTTTTAAATTTATTCACATTACATCCCAATTGTAATCCCTCAGTCCCCGTCCATAGACCTCTGATAGGTGGGGTGGTCCTCCTCTCCCAGCTGACCACAGCCTGTATCAGCTCTAGTCTGGAGAGCCTGCATCCCCTTCCTGTGTTCCCAGAGTCTCTCTGCCAAGAGAGATGACCAGCCACAGTCTCCTGCTCCCCCGCATGGAGAATGCGCTGTCCATTGGCTACATCTGAACAAGATGTCTAGATTCTCTGCTTGCAATGTCCTTGGTGTCAGTTTGTGTAGGTCCCCTGGGTTGAGACCCGCCAACCTTGACAGCCTCCTTTTGGAGCCCCTGACAACCCCCTCCTTTCATCCCCCAGCTCTTCCATACAGCTCGCAGAGCTTCACTGCCCAGAATCCAGCTGCCAGTCCCAGTCCATCCCTCGCTGGGTGGAGTCTCTCAGAGGACATCTATGTTGGGCTAGTAATATCCACTTTTGAGTATACCATGCAGTGGATCAGGGTCACCTCGCCATCCATTTACCTGCCAATTTCAAGGCTTCCTTGTGCTTAATGGCATTGAGTAGTATTCCATTGCAACACCTGCTGCTTTGGTGTTAGCTCTGAGGACAAGTGAGCTAATGAAAACAGACTTGCCGTTTTACCAGTTCAACGTCTGCTTGCCCTGAGCTCTGGTCCCCACCCTCCCTAGCCACAGTTGACACTCATTGTATGCATCTCCACTAGAGCTTTCCCTGTAGGCCAATATGGTCTGATTTGAGCATCTTTGCCCTCTCATACAAGTTTTTTTTAATGTTGTAGAGTTTATTAAATGAGCATGGGGGGGAGGGGGGAGGAAAGGTACCCCAGCGACAGACAGGAGTGAGAAGAGGAATAAGGGGTAAGAGGCTTTAAAAAAACTTTTTTTTTTTTTTTTTGCATTGGTGTTTTGCCTGTATGTCTGAGAGGGTATCACATCCTCTGGAACTGGAATTACAGACAAGTTGTGAGCTGTCATGTGGGTGCCAGGAATTGAACTCACCTCTGGAAGAGTGTTCTTAACCACTGAACCATCTCCAGCCTGTAAGCTGTTTTTATAAGGCCTCACTTGCATAGGAACTTAGACCCCAGTGCTGACCACCAGTGTCTGTCGGATGCTAAGCAGTACTGTCACTGAGCTACATACACAGCTACAGTTCAGTGCTAGGTGCAGGAAAGATGTAGGGCTGGTGAAAGAGCTCCAAATGAGCATGTACTTGGGACTCAAAGCCCTGGACTGAGGCTCTTTCAGTAGTGTAGTGGCTTGTCTTCACAAGGCCCTTGGGCTCAATCTCAAACATCACCTCAAAATAGTGGAGGCTGCCATTCTGATTTTAAAAAGAGGCCCAAGGGGATGAGGCTGCACTTCAGTTGAGAGTAGTTGACTAGCATGCATGAAACCCTGGGCTGGATTCCTGCAACACTGAATTAAGCATGGCAGTAGTGTATGCCTGCAATCTGCCAGGAGGTAGAGACAGCTATCTAGCTGGTTTGAGGCTAGCCTAGGATACATCAGACTCTAACCCAGCAACCACATGGTGGCTCACAACCATCTATAATGTGATCTAATGCCCTCTTCTGGCCTGCAAATACATATGCAGGCAGAGCACTGTATACATAATTTTTTTAAACAAAGCAACTTGTCAGCATGTAGGGGAAGGGGTCTCCGGCTTGCTACCACTGGGCCCCTGAAAACCCACTCCAAAGCGCCAGCTAACTGCCCTTCATGACATAATTCCCCAATGCCAGTCCTGAAACTTGGGAGGATCCTCCTAAAACTCAAATATTCTCAGGCCACACACAATGCCCGACCTTTAAGGCATCCTGTGTGCTTCCTGCCCCAGCTAGGATTCTGCTGCCCTGACAGAACTGGAACTTATAGGCGCCCAGTGTGGGTGCTGGATACAGAACTCTACCAAAGGGTTAGGCCTGAACCATCTCTCCAGCCACTATATGCAAAACCTTGAAAGCCTTCATGTTAAGAACTCAGGTGTCCTTGTTCTGATATCCCTTACACTTCATGAAAAACACTTGTTCACGCCTCACAGGGTATCAAATCCTCTGGAAACCAGCTGTGTTCTGCTGAGCAGCCAGTGCTCTTCAGCAGATTCCACCCTCTCCACCTCAGACTCTGTGGCACAACTCATTGCATGGTGCCGTAGAGGAGCCAGGCTATGTGCTATCCTAGAGAAGCAGCTCTTAACACCTCATGCTATTTTCCAAAGAACCTCAAATATTTTCCCAACCATACTCCTGTTGTGTTAGTAGTTCTGGGGGGACCCTCAATTATCCAATGAATGGGTGAGAATATAAAAAGGAGCAAATGACCCCTAGATAAACATTAAAGTATTCTGAAGCAAGAATTTAAAGGAAGTGTTAGGTAGCAGCTCAGTGACCTCTATCTGTGTGCATCATGGGTTTAACACCCAGTCTAAGTAGCAAAAGTGTGGACAAAAAGCAGGACCACATAGGGTCCTTACTGCCCAGCCAGAGTTTAACCCACACAGGAGGCAGGGGTACAACCCACTACCTGTAGCTTTGTGGAAGACTTAATTATGCTCTGAAAATAAAGCACTGGGACACTAAGTGATAACTTAAACAGTAGGCATGTCATCCTATCAAGGAAATGCTGCAGTACAAAACCCCACTGGACAATCACAGGCTCTCTTCAAAGCCTCCAAGGACACCACACTAATCAGGCACACAGTATACATTGTATGAGACAGGGTAAGAAATAGTGTAGGAATGTAAAAATCAAATTCATTACTACCGGATTGTTTAGATAAAATATACTCCAACCCAGTTTTTTTTTCAGTGTCTTTAATAAAGATCTTTTATGTCCCTCCCCCAAAAGGAAGACCAGAAGGCAACAGTCTGGCAGTACAAAAATATACAACTGGAAGAGATTACTTGTCTGAAAACTAAAATCCCACCTGGATTAAGAAAAGAAAAGCACATTTAGACAAGGCACTAAACCAGTTACTGGTACAGAACTATGGTGTTTATTACCTGTAACTCTTCCGTGCTAACAGTGCTGGGTCATTCTGAAACTGTGTTAACAGCCTAGAATCTGGCTATGTATAGTATCATTGAAGACTTCTATGATCAACACCATCCCTAGTTTAAGCAGCACTATATCAAAGTGAAACAGATGTAAAGAAAAAACAACTTAAGCTCTCCTATTCAGTTCAGCTTCACTATAGTCCAATGTAGGGTAGTTGCCATCACACATTTGGTACCTAAGTGCTGAGTGAAGGGTAGCTATGTTATGCTTATGTATACATCTGAGCTGACCCATAATGAAATGAGAAATCCTCAACTTCTGACTCTCAAATGCTTTTCCTAATCATCACCAAGTACTAATAACAACTTCCAGAAAACACCTGTACCCCTAACTTCAACATTACACTCAAAACTCCTAACACATTAGCAGGCAGTCCAAATGTAAAAGTATCTTTTTTTGAACATGGGCACTTATTTTAAAGGCTCACAGACCTTCTGGACACAACTCCCTCCTTTCTGAGATTTACTGTTTAAGGCTAACAATTTGGAGTGGTATGTGTGGACAATTTATGTAAGCCTACAGATTGAACTTAGTACAATGGCATCTTCCATTTTAAAGAAAAAGTCAGTACAGCATAATCTAAAGAACTATCTCAAAAGAACATTATTTAAGAAAACTTAAGCCACAAGACTGTTGCATTATGATTTAATCTAATTGCGCACACACACACACAAAAACTGAAACCACAACTCCAGATTTCTGAGAAAGGGTATGCATGCCTCCACAGTCAACTGTGCACTGTTACATTTAACCACATTGTGGATTTTACATGATGATCAGTTTGGAATCCCATGCAAACACCTCAAGTTATAAAATGAAATCAATTTTAAAACTTTGTTGAATGTGTTCATGCTGCAGATCAAAGCCACTCTTGATGGGCAACTTAGAGTTACAATTTACTTTAAAAGTTAGTCACTAAGTGTCATGGTCCTAAACTGGCGTCCACTCCTAAAAATGGCTTGCTAACTCTTAAAGGTAACAAGCAAAAGGGGAAAAATTCGTTCGCTAATCCAGTCCCTTTTAGTTTTGTTTCTTTAAAGAACGAAGTGGGTAACCAACTGCTTTCTCGGGGATGAGAACAATAGTAACAGTGGGCTCACTCAACTGATTACTACACAATTATGCTAGTATTTTATTAATTCAAAAGTACTTTACAAGAAAATATAAGTATGGCTTCCAATAGGAATGTTGTTCCTGGACTTGATACCAAGCTCACAGATTTGAGTGTGCAAAGAAAAACAGGCTTTCTTTCAAGTTAAACAACAATTTGTAACCAAAACTTTAATCCCAAGGATTCTCACAAACATATTACAAATGACAGCATGAAAAAAAAATTCTTGCACAGTAACTCAAAAGTTTGGCTCTACAATGTACCCTTAAACTGACAGGACATTGACTGGTGTCTTAGACTTACATTTCCAAATAAAGAATGTTACAAACAGCTGTGCATCCATATATAGCAACCAGGAAGGAACCCTCTTACAAAGTCTTCAGAGTGCAGTTCCCACTCTACCTGTTGGCTTGTGTTTCCCAGCAGCTTTGAAAGACCGCTTATCATCTCACCCACAGCTCCACACCGTCACAGCCCAGCTACTAAAGAAACTACAGTTTTATTCCATCTCCGCCAGTTGTTTCTATATCATTAGCACATCACACTTTAACTGAGCAGAATCTAGGTTTATTTCAGTCTATGAAAAACTAAAGTTCAAAGCAAATTCAATCTTGCTTAAGGGAACATTGTAAAGTAACAATTCTTGATATTACATGCCTCAAATGATCCATTTGAAACCTTAGAGAATTATATCGTTATCTGTCACTGTTCCAAGACACAAAACAAATTTGAACAGCTAAAACATCTTAAAAATGCACCAAGCTTATGAAGTCTTAAACAAAACTTTAATTTCCTGTACATACTCCTGTCAAATGAAGTTATTTCCTGTACACCACTTCTTTTGCAAACTGGTCTTCTATTTCCTTTCATTTGATCTAGATCGGCTAAAAGAAAAAAAAAGTTACTTTTTAGCACATAGTAAGAAAAGACCACATGTGCACAGTCAATAGCTGTCATTAGTGAGCTTACCTACGAGACCTAGAGAAGGAGCGAGACGGCTTGTGATTTCTCTCACGAGACAGAGACCTTTCTCTTCTCCTATCTCTAGAAAGGGACCTAAAGCAACAGAAGACACAATAATTTATATGACATTTTCCTTGCAAAAAAGGCTGGCTCACCATTCCTTAACAAGGGTGACTGTGTATGCTATCTGTGACATTGTAATTATTAGTGTCAGGGTTATCTAAATCTCATTAAACAAGTACATTGGAAACAGTTATCAGAAGCTGCCATTTCTGAGAATGGGGCAGGAAAACATTTACCTGCTCCGGCTTCGAGAGAAGCTTCTCCTCCTTGGAGATCTAAAAGCAGAAACAGCAAAATTAGGCTAATTGTCAACTAGTATATGTGGCGTGAGGCATTTCCCAACTTTTCAATCTCACTGTTGGGCCCAGTGAATGTGCCGAAGAAATGGCACTCATCGTCCAAAAATAAAAAAAGAAAAGAAAAAAAAGTGGGGTGGGGGTGGGGCATAGAAGGATTAAGGAACAAAAAGCTCAAGTGAAAGCAGGTATTCCAACCATGGATTCATTTTAACAAAGAATGCTTCACAGCAGATCTGTCCAATGCAAAACTTCATGTCAAGCTAACTCCACTACCCCAAACACACCAAAATGTTGTCCCACAAGTAGTTCCAAAAACAGTGCCGTAACCCAGTATTTGGAACCCATGCAAACCTTTTAAGTCCATAACAAGACTTAAGTACCAGGTGGATAGTGTAATTCTGTGAAAACGCGGTAGGTGTAAATATGGATGCCATTTAGTGCTACATTAGAACTGCATTTGTGATGTCACATTTAAGAGTGTTTAGGCTTATCAAATTACTGTAGCTTGGCCCACACTTCACCCCCAAAATTTTTAAAATTTTGAAAACTGTTAGTAAAACCATTTAAAGGTGATAGGATTCAACAAAATTTTGCTAGGAAGAAAAGCTAAAATCTGTTAGAGATATTAAAATTTTAGTTTGGCATCTCACACATGCACTTGAAGGTCTAGTCACATTATGAGTTCCCTATCACCCTTAAAAGTTGTTTCAAGCAATATATTGTACGTTACCATTCAATTATGCACAGCCAGCCTTTGATCCAGAAAAAGAATTACTTTAAGCCGCTTACTCCTTATTTTTAACCAGCAGTAAACTGTATAAGCAGGAAAAACTTACTAGTTTTGGGTTTCAACAAGCTAGAAATGGTGAGGTGAGGCTGCCGGACTGACGGCCAGGAAGAATTTGCTGAAAAGGTTTTGCCAGATGTTGCGTTGGACTTAGTTGGTTGGCGAAGGGGGTGTTGTGGATTTTTCCTGCTTTTTTGTTAGCCGAAGGCTGCTGCTGTAGTTGTTGTGAAGACATTTGGTAAATAAACAGCTGAGCTGATTGGCCAGGAATGTGTGGGCGGTCGAGGTGGCTGCTGCCGATTTGGTTAAGGTTGGAGAGAAGGCTGAGAGAAAACAGCATGCTCGGGAACCAAAGGGCGGTGCAACCTGACGACTGGCCAGCCTGGGTCATGTGAAACGACACCAGCCAAGCTGAATGGGGCGCGCTGGTCACATGACGCTGAAAGGGCTAGTTGACTGGCTAATGCAGATTCAGAGGGTGGTGAGAAGAGACATGATGGTGACTCTGTAACGGGGTTCATTTTTATTAATAGATGGACCAAAAAGCACAAAAAAAATGAAAAACAAGCCATCAGTACAACCATCTATTAGCTAACAAATACTCTTTATTATGATGGGCAACAGTGTGTTGTTTTTCAAAATAGCAAAAGGGCAAAATTTTTACTCCTATCTCCTGGGACTTCACTCACCTGTAAGAGGTAAATTCAGTCCTACAGAACTATTTTGGAGGCTTGATTTGAGGAGATAAGGAGTTTGCATCCAGGCAATACTGCCTGGTCCAAGAATGATGTCATTTCAATTATGAAAAAACAGAATTCTCTCCTATTTGGGATTCAAGAACGGATGACTGGGAATACTTTTTAGCCCCCTTCACTGGTCAGTGATTTAAGTTTTGTTTCAGAAAGATTTCTACTTTACCAGTTGCAACATTAAAATAGCTGCCTGTTTGATAAAATACTACAACTGTGCTAGTAGAAAACACATTTGTGAAGAACTAGTTGAATGTAATGTTGATCATTATGGAGTCAAGAAATGGAAAAGGCCTATATTGAAGGGAAGACTTGGAAAGACGCAACTAGAAGATGAACTAGAAGACAGATCCAAGATAGAAGTTACTAACTACCAACATGAAAAATACACCTACAGACAAAAGCCAACACTCAGCACAACTCACATACCCCAAAACTACACCCAGCAAATGTTTTGTAGCATTCTCCGATGTTCACAGTAAGTTTAAAACCCACCAACAACCTTAGGAAGAAATACCTGCTCCTTCCTAACTACTCCATTACACCAATGCCTCCTCGAAAACGTGTTCTCTCAAGTACCTGCGCCGAGGTGGAGGACTCCTCCTACGGTAATCATCCCGAGGGCGACGACCCCAAGAGGGAGGTGGGCCACGATTCCGACTTCTTTTTTCACCGTTTGATAGTTCCACTCTTACACGGCAGCCACATAGTGTTCTAAGGAGAAAGAACACTTATCACAAAAATGCTGATGGCAGGATAGTGGTCCAGGGAGCCCCCCTTTATTTCTCCTCAAACTTCTAAATAAATGGAATGGAACCACTTTTTGACAGTCTCAAGAGTTCCCGGGGTGGAGAGATGCACTGGCTGCTCTTCCAAGGGTCCTGAGTTCAATTCCCAGCAACCACATGATATGGCTCACAACCATCTATGAGATATGGTGCCCTCTTCTGGCCTGCAGCCTTACATGTAGGCAAAACAATACATAAAAATTTTTTTTTTTTTTTGAGACAGTCTCTGTGTATCCTTGGCTGTCCTGGACTCGCTTTGTAGACCAGGCTGGCCTTGAACTCAGTGATCCGCCTGCCTCTGCCTCCCGAGTACTAGGATTAAAGGCGTGTGCCACCATGCCCAGCTAAATAAATTTTTTTTAAAAGTTCCCCAGACCTGTTTTTGCTTCAAGTTGCTAGTCTTGCGTACATAATGTGTGTGCACATAAGTACATTTCCCCAGCCCCACAGGGTTTCTCTGCATAGCTCTGGCTGTCTTGGAACTCATTCTCTAGACCAGGCTGGCATTGAACCCAGGATCTACCTGCCTCTTCCTCCCAAGCGCTGGGATTAAAGGCGTGCACCACCATCTGGCTATACAGTGTTTTTGTTTTTAAAGTAAGAAAAATTATACTGGGGCCAGAGAGATGGCTCAGAGGTAAAAAGCACTGACTGCTCCTCCAGAGGTTCTGAGTTCAATTCCCAGCAACCACATGGTTGCTCACAACCATCTATAATGGGATCTGATGCCCTCTTCTGGCCTGCAGGTATACCTGCAGGCAGAACACTGTATACATGCTGTCCTGAGCTTGCTTTATAGACCAGGCCAGCCTCCAACTCAGAGATGCACCTGCCTCTCTCTGCCTGCTGGGGTTAAAGGTGTGCACCACCATGCCAGGCTGATTATTCTTGGCTTTAACTTGCTATATAGGCAAGGCACCTTGAACTCAAGTACTTGAATTTGAGACGTAAGTCATCACATATGGCTAAAAACAGGAATGCTGTGGCACAGCTGTCAGCCATCTTAAATAGGGCTCCACTGTGTAACTATAGCCACTGTGTAAATAAAATCCAAGTGAGTATCAGTACATAGATCTTAGATAATTTCTTTTTTTTGTTTGTTTTTTGAGACAGGGTTTCTCTGTGTAGCCTTGGCCATCTTGGACTCACTTTGTAGACCAGGCTGGCCTCGAACTCACAGTGATCTGCCTGCCTCTGCCTCCCGAGTGCTGGGATTAAAGGCATGCGCCACCACGCCCGGCTTCTTAGATAATTTCAACACTGAAAACCAGGTTAACTATTTGCTGTTAACCTTACCTTCCATCTAGCTCTCGGACAGCATCAGCAGCATCTCGGGGATCCTCAAATTCAACGAAAGCAAAGCCAGGAGGGTTTCGAGCAACCCACACACTTCGGAGTGGTCCATAATAGCCAAAAGCCCGTTCTAATTCAGTCTTGTTCCCGTTGTTTCCAAGATTACCTACGTAAACCTTACAGTCCAGTGGACAGGAATCACGATGCATTTCTGTAATTAAAAAATTCAGTAATTTAAGGATCTACAGTTAAAAACAAATTCTAGGAAAATTCAGTTTAAAATAGGGTTGAGCTGGGCATGGTGGTGCGTGCCTTTAATCCCAGCACTCAGGAGGTAGAGGAAGGCGGATTCCGAGTTTGAGGACAGCTTGGTTACACAGAGAAACCCTGTCTCGACAAACTAGGCTTGGAAGTATAGATTAGTGATAGGTATTAAGGAGCAGGCACAAGGTTCTGAATTCAAGCCTAACACTCATAACCTCTGTTTTAAAACAGAAATAAAAACGTAAAAGACCAGATGGGGAAAAAAACCTACAAGTACTACCCTCAAAGAATGTATTCTGCTGCCTACCCCTTACAAGTCCCAGGCCCAAGGCGTGTGCCGTGACTGACACGCCTTTAATCCTAACAGTGAAGCAGAGTGCAGGCAGATGTAAGCTTGAGGCTAGCCTAGTCTACAGGCCAAGCAGGGCTACATAGTCAGACTTATGGATGGGGCTTGAATCCTTGTTAACTTCCAATTAAATTTAACAACCAAATGTACTTGTGGTGTTCAGAGATGGGGGTAGAAGAAATTCAAGACCAGCATCTGCTGACAGGTGAAACCATCTTAAAACACCAATAAGCTAAAAACAAGAAGGCGTGGCATTCTCTCCCCCCTAAGGCAGTGCAACCATTTTGGCCATTTTACACTGTTCCCTCACACAATAACTGACACCAAGAAACTACAGCAGAAACTAGAAAGATGGAATTATATATCTTCCTTCATCCACCCAGTCATTAAGTGTTGATAAACTACCTCATTTGGACCAGACAAGCAATAAATGCCAAAACTCACTAGAGCTTCAACTAAGGCGCCAACTTTCACTTCAAGCGTCCTTAGACTGCGGGTAGAGGCGTAAACAACAGCGTCCACTTGAATTGCGCACATTGGAAAACTGCAAACCACTTTCTGACTTCATTATGGTGCACACCAACCCCCTAACACAAAATAAACCAACATTTAAAAAAAAAGGCTTCCTTCCTTGTGCGGGACCTATAATGCTAGTCTTAAAAGGTAGAGTCATTAAGATCACAAGTTTGAGGCCAGGTAGGGCTATAATTAAGATCCTGTCACAATCAAAAGCTTCCAAGATATACTGCCACAAAAACTTCCTTTACTACCAGAATACTAATACCACCTTTCACAAAAGACTTCCTTAGGCAATCCTTCCAATTCTTCAAGCAGCCAAACCATGTGGTGTTGCCTAGCGTGCATCTAAACTTAATTCCCAGCACTAAGGACACATCAAAAAATGCAAAAGCCTACACATCTCACTACTCCCAATAGTGAAGGCTGGGCCAATCTAAATGACTACTTCGAATTGAATATCCAAAACATGGCAGAGCAACCAGGAATATAACGACAAACACCAAGTGTAAAAATCTTTAAAATACTCTAAAACCAGAAAAGAAAGGACATTCAATTCCCTGCATATGAAATGCCCAAAATGGGGGGGGGGGGGGGGGGGGGGGGGGGGGGGGGGGGGGGGAGAAGAGCTGTTTGCGAACTGAAGAGAATAAAAAAGGACTTAGGGGGTTTAAGGACAGCATTAAGATGCAAGAAAATCTGTCCTGGTAATCCCAAGGAGAGGTGGGTGGAGAGTTCCATGCCAGCCTGGTTACCATAGGGAGTTCTGGGAAAGCCAGGGCTATATAGAAAGAAAAATGAGAAGCGAAGCCTGGGCTGCCTAAGACTCTGTCTCTTAACAATACCAGGGAGGTGGTAGCGCATACCTTTAATCCTAGCTCTACTGGAGGCAAAGGCTCCAGATCTGAGTTCGAGGCCAACCCAACCAAGGCCAGGCATGGTGGCTCATGCCTTTAATCCCAGCACTCAGGAAGCAGAGGCAAGCGGATCGCTGTGAGTTCGAGGCCAGCCTGGTCTACAGAGTCCAGGACAGCCAGAGTTACAGAGAAACTCTGCCTTGAAAAACCAAAGAGTGACAACCAGGGCTACACTGAGAACTGCCTCAGAAATAAGCAAGACAAAGGTTCCAACAATGTCGTGGATGCATTAAAAACTACTACAGCTAGGCAGGCACATGCGCCTGTGACTCACTAGGCCAAAGGACAGTGGTAAAGGGACCACCATCTTTTAAGGGGGGGGGGGGGGGAAACCCAAGCAAACAAACTAACAAACCAGGCATGGTGGCCCTGGCCTTTAACGCCAGCACTTGGGAAGCAGAGGCAGAGGCAGGCGGATCCTTTTGAGTTTAAGGCCAGTCTGGTCTACAAAGCAGGTCCAGGGCTACTCGGAAACCTTGTCTCCAAAACCAAGAGAGAAAAAAAGAAAAGTTACACCCAAAAATTAATCTTGAGGTAGGGTGTTTCCTTAGCAAACACAATGCCCTGAGTACAATCCCTGGCACCACACCAAAATTGTGCCTGAAAAATTACTAAAAAGACATCTATACAATATACAAAAAACCTTGGGGACATACATCCATTAAGCCTCCAACTTCACACTTCAGAAACGAAAAACCTATGATTACTAATATTAAGTGTTTTCCTACTTATACACCATAGTGTTCTAAACCCGGCTATTATCTAACTGAAATATTCAGTCCAGGCACATCCTATTTTGACATGACCCCACCCTGTGCCCAAGACTCAAATTAGGAAAACAAGCCATTCCGTGAAAATGTAAAAAGGAAAACTAAACTAGCTCATCCATCCCCGTTTTTCACACCTGTTACCAGCATGCAGGTCAAAGAAAATTCCAACTCAACTTGAACCAGAAGTTGAATTAGAAGAAATAAAACTTATTACATTCGAGTTTAAAACAAACAAAAAACTAAGTCAGCATTAAAAATACATGAGACCGTAGCAGGGTTCAGTACGCACTGAAAGGCCTGGTCTGGACTCCAGACTTTAAGAAAAAGAAATATTTTAAGACTCTTCCCAGAGCAAGAAAGCGAGGGAAAAAGGCGCCATCAAATTTAAGGCCGCGACGTGGGTCGTTCGGTTCCAGATCCTCCTCCGCACCCTAGTCCGGATTAACGCCTCGCCTAGGCTTCCTCCAAAGGAAATAAGAAAAGCCCTAGACTCAAAAGTCTGGAAGCATCTTCGGCTCCGCCGGGTGCTCCCGCCGCCGCCCGGGACCGAACGTCACAAAATGGCGGCGGCGCCCCTTTGTCTCAACCAGGCGCCGCCATTGCGCCCAGCCCCACCTCGGCTCTGCGAAACCCCACTTCGCCGTCTCCGTTCGCCGGTCTCTTACCGAGATCCTGGGATCAAAACGCCGAAGCTCAAAATCCTAACGCCTCCGACAGGGCCACCCGCTCCCCTCTGGCTCTGCTGCACGGATGCTCACGCTCCTACGGCGTCCACGAAATGGCGGACCACCGCCGTCCCCTCGCCCTTATTTATAGGTCCCCGGCCGGCCACGTGACCAAGCCCGGCCGCCCAATCAGAGGCGGCGGAGGGCGTGACGCACAGGCTACAAACGCTGCGAGAAACCGCGGTTACTGGGAGCGCGCGCCGGCGGTTCCGTCAGGTGGGTGGAGACGCGCGGTGGCGTGAGCTCGGCGCCGCGTGCCCGCAGGTCCCGGAGCCTCCGCGCCGGGCTCCGCCATCCTCACGCGACTCCCAGACGCCCCCCGCGTGCCCATCCTCACTCCCTCACTTCCGCCTAGGCTGCGGCTGAATCCCAACGCGCCGACCCCGCCGCCGCCATTGCTCCGAAGCGAGGGCGGCTGCAGCCGCAGGCTGGGGTCAGAGTCGTGCGTGCAGGCTTGCCATCCTGCTGGGTGGCTGCGGTTCCCGGGCACCGCCCAGACTGAGGGGCCCGAGAGTCGCTCTCAAGGTCACCGAGCCGGGGGCCACCTAACTGGTACCCCAGCGGAGAGCCTGCAAAGTTTGCCCCAACTCTTGTTTTCCCGCCTCCCGCTCAAACCGCGCGCGCAGCAACTGCGGCTTGGTAAGGCCGTCTGAAAACAAAAAACAAAAAACCAACAACAAGCAGTCTCCTGGATCACTTTCACACGAGGAAAGGTAGATTCTGGCATAGGTAGACTTGAAGCTCTGCGCGCGCGCACAGCTCCCGCCATGCAGACGCCGGGAGGGGCACTGAGCCTTTTGTAACAGCTTTGCTATCTAGCTGGCGGGCCGCTGCCGGATCTCCCTGGGCACACAGACCCAAGAATCGCTGAGTATTAAAGGAGAAACTGGGTTGTGATAAGAAATCCCCTGATTTATTGTGAAAATTTAGTATTCCTGCTTCCAAGAAAAATTAAAATGTAAACCAGTTTTTCAGACACGGCTCTACACACCTTAGCTCCCCAACTGGTATGGGGGGGTGGGGTGTCATATACCACAAGGAAGGTGGTGTGGTGCACGGTACAGTTGTTAAACCAGTTTATGTTGTGGCTTTCAACTGTATTGCCAGAAGAGATTCTAGCGAAACTTATTTCACTTCCTAGATATTTTTTTTCTTCTTCCTGAGTTAGACATACCCAGTACAGCAGGGTAGTACTGGGTCTGTTTTTCTTCTCCGTGCCCCACACCCCATCCCAACACTTGGGGTTGAGGAAGCAGGACTTGAAAGCTTCTTGCCATACTTAGGGTGAGTTCTAGGCCACAGTGAGCTTTGTGAGACCCTACCTGAAAGCAAACAAAGCTGATGTATCTAAATGGCTTGTCATAACTCGGCCTCCAAAACTTTCTTGTTTATAAACCAAGCAAGGGGGCTGGAGAGAGATGGCTCAGACGTTAAGAGCACCATCTGTTCTTCCCGAAGGTCCCGAGTTCGATTCCCAGCAACCACATGGTGGCTCACAACCACCTGTAATGAGATCTGGTGCCTTCTTGTGGTGGGCAGGCACACATGTGGGCAGAATACTGTATAAATAATAAATAAATCTTTGAAAAAAAAGAACTATACAATCTTGTTAAAATAAATAAACCAAGCAAGGTAGGCAATGGCTGTCTTTAAGCCCACCCAGCATTTGGGAGACAGGAAGCAGGTGGGACTCTGAGTTCGGGACAAGCCTGGTCTACATAGTGAGTTCCAGAACAAGCCAGAGCTACATAATGAGAATCCTGTCTAAAAAAAAAAAAAAAAAAGGTAAACAAATAAGTTCTTGCATAGGTGCATGTATGGGGACAGGACAAATTTGTTCTTCCCTCTTCACGTGGGTTCTGGAGACTAAACTAAGGTCATCAGGGTTTTTGTTTTGTTTTGTTTTTGAAGATAGGTTTCTCAGTGTAGCCCTGGCTGTCCTGAGCTTGCTTTGTAGACCAGGCTGTCCTCGAACTCACAGAGATCCTCCTACCTCTCTGCCTCCTGAGTGCTGGGATTAAAGGCATATGCCACCCACACCCTGTGAGTTTTAGGTTTTGTTTGCTTGGTTTTTGTTTGTTTTTGGGACAGGAGTTCATGTAGCCCAGGCTGCCTCCAAACCTGCTATGCAGCTAAGGCCAGCCTTGTAACTCCTGATGCTAGTGTATTACCATTTGTGGCTTTGCCTGGTCTAACTTTCTACCTGTCTGTCTGCTCACCTGTGGTCTTGTTTGGCTTGCTGTTGGAGTTGACCCCAAGGCTCCACACACAGTAAACAGTTTCCTCCACTGAGCCAAATCTCAGTCTCTTTATCATTCTGTCTCACATTGGAATTCTGCAGAAGTAGAGCCAAAACACCTCAAGCATGACATGGTCTTTTTCCTTTGAAATTGTTCTGTGGTCCAATCATTGTCCATTAACTATCTGCTTTGTTCTGGTCTCTAGTCTGTGAGTTTTCTGATTTTTTTTTGGGGGGGGGGAGGGGTTTGTTGGTTTGGTTTGGTTTTTTTCAAGATAGGGTCTCTCTTATAGCCTTGGCTGTCCTGGACTCACTTTGTAGACCAGGCTGGCCTCAAACTCACAGAGATCTGCCAGCCTCTGCCTCCCGGAGTGCTGGGATTAAAGGCATGTATGCCACCACGCCCCGAGAGTTTTCTGAATTCTTTTGAGTAATTCCACAGTCCTGGCCTCATCACCACTGTCACATTTCCTCTGATGCAACTCCACCCCCCATACAACTAATTTTTTCCCTGGGACCTGTAAAATGTAACTGTCACGCTTGACTTGATAATAATCGAAACCCAAGCCAGGCTGCAGAACCTGCTGATCTCTGGAGGATTAGAAAGTGTTGATGGTCGGCCTCTCTGCCACCACCAGACACCCCCCACGCCCTAGTTCATATGGGGAACCCAAGGAGCACAGGGCTTTCCTCTGCTCGGGCCCCCTAGGCTGCTTAGTTCCGGGGTCTCCTAACACTTTCTCCTTGGTAGGTTTTGGCTCAGTCCTCCCTCCCTGGTGGCGGTGGCCACGGTTTCAGTTGCGGGCTATCCCATTTGGTTCTCAGCCCTACAGAGGAGCCTGGAGAACGATGTGGGCTGGAAGAGAAGGCTTGCTCAGAGCTGGGCGTGAGTCAGTGGCCCAGGGCATGCGTCCGAAGTCACAGGGAAAGCAGGTGACCTCAGAAGCAAACGCAGAGGCAGCTAAGGAAGGCACAGTGGCAATGGCAGCTGCTCTCAGTGCCGTTAATTCTGTGTTTTCTAAGATCTTTCTCTCATTTCGGCTCCCAAGGTCCTAAAGCTTATACACCACCATGCCTTTTTTTTTTTTTTTTTTTAAAGATTTTATTTATTTATTTAATGTGTATGAGTACTTTATCTACATGTATACTTGCATGGCAGAAGAGGACATCAGATCACGTTATAGATGGTTGTAAGTCACCATGTGGTTGCTGGGAATTGAACTCAAGACCTCTAGAAGAGCAGGCAGCGCTCTCTACTACTGAGCCATCTCTCCAGCCCCCGCCCCCATGCTTTATTGTTTGTTTGTTTATTTACTTATTCAGGTTTTGAGACAGGGTTTCTCTGGGTAGTCCTGGCTGTTCTGGAACTCACTCTGTAGACTAGGCTGGTCTTGAATTCACAGAGATCTGCCTGCCTCTGCCTCCATCCTCCTATCCTCCTCCTCCTTTTTGGTTTATTTATTTTAAAGATTTAAATACAGTATTCTGCTTGCATGTGTGTCTATAGGTCAGAAGAGGGCATCAGATCACATTATAGATGGTTGTGAGCCACCATGTGGTTGCTGGAAACTGAACTCAGGACCTTTGGAAGAACAGCCAGTCTTCTTGACCTCTGAGCTTTCTCTCCAGCCCCTTTTTTGCTTTTTTGAGACAGGGTTTCTCTGTGTGTAGCCCTAATAAAGTTAGGTTTCTCTCTCTCTCTCTCTCTCTCTCTCTCTCTCTCTCTCTTTTGAGACAGGGTCTCTCTGTGTTAGCCTTGGCTGTCCTGGTACTCACTTTGTAGACCAGGCTGGCCTCAAACTCACAGCGATCTGCCTGCCTCTACCTCCCACCATGCCCAGCAGGTTTCTCTTTTTATAAGATGGAGAAACTGAGGCACAAAAGGTTAAGCCATTTGTCCAAGGTCACAGCACTCAGAATTCCAAATGCCAGCTTTAACCCACTGCGCTCAGGTCCCTGACAACAGGCCACAGTGCCTCTGAGCCCAGTTGTTACCTGTCCTCACATCCCTCCCTCCCTCCCTCCCTCTCTCCCTCCTTCCCTAAGGCTTTCCTGCCTGGGCCCCTCCTCCTCCACACCAGCTGCTCCCTCCCAGCCTCGCAAACTCTCAGCGGAGTTCTGGCTGTTTGTCACTGTCTCCACTCTCTGGTTGGCTGTCACAGTGTCTTTCCCTACTGCCTGTTAGTGTAGGAAACTCTCCAGATCCCACCCTGGGGCTCTTCACAGCTAACCTGTGTTGGTCAGAGGTTCCACTTCCTGTTTTGTCTCTTGCCTCCTCCAAATGGCCCATATATATATATATTTCTCTCTGTATTTGAAATATTTTGTGAAGAGGTCTCCGGTCACATAGCTGGCCTTGAACTCAATATATAACTGAGGATGACTTTAAACTCCTGGGGCTGAGATTTTGGAAAAGAGCTGGTGGTCAGCTTCCTTCCTTTCTTAAAACAGGCTTCCCTATGTAACTCAAACTGGTTTTGTTGTTTTGGTTTTGGTTTTGGTTTTTTGAGACAGGGTTTCTCTTGTAGTCCTGTCTGTCCTGGGCTCGCTTTGGAGACCAGGCTGGCCTCGAACTCAGAGATCCACCTGCCTCTGCCTCCCAAGTACTGGGATTAAAGGTGTGCACCACCATGCGTGGCACACAAGCTGGTCTTGAGGATGAGAGAGACCATACGGTCTTGTTGAATGATCTTCGCTGTTAATTTGACTAGATTTAGTATCACCTCAGAGCTGCTGGTAGTTGTGCAAGACTGATCCCAGCACTCAGGAGTCAGAGGCAGGCAGATCTTCATGAATTCGAGACCAGCTGGTCCACAGAGCAAGTTCTAAGACAGCCAGAACTACACGAAGAGACCTTGTCTCTAAATAAATAAGATTAAATAAATAAAAAATAAAATCACCTCAGAGTTAGGAAGGCAGCTCGATGGTAGAGTGCCTGCCTACTGTGTAACAAGAGGTCCTGGGTTCAATCCCAAACCACAGAATAAACAGAAATAAATCAAACAAGTAAACTTTAAGAATCACCTAGGAGCCAAGCGTGGTGGCGCACGCCTTTAATCCCACTACTCGAGAGGCAGAGGCAGGTGGATCACTGTGAGTTCGAGGCCAGCCTGGTTTACAAAGCAAGTCTAGGACAGCCAAGGCTACACAGGGAAACCCTGTCTTAAAAAAACAAAAACAAAAAAGAATCACCTAGGAGAGGCCAGACATGGTGGCACATACCCATAATTCCAGCACTTGGGAGGCAGAGGCAGATGGATCGCTGTGAGTTCCAGGCCAGCCTGGTCTACAAAGTAAGTTCAGGACAGCCAAGGCTACACAGAGAAACCTTGTCTTAGAAAAAAAAAATCATCTAGGAGATTGGTAGGGTACGCCTCTGCATGTGTCTGAGGGTAAATCCAGAAGCCTCATTGGATGTGGGTAGCCCTGGCCATCCTATGGGCTGGGAGCCCCAATAGAGTAAAAGGAGAAGGCTGGCAGAGCCCAGCACCCCCTTTTCTGTGCCTCCTGCCTTCTGAGAGATGCTCCCCAGTAAACATTCCATCATCACCAGGATGTTGGCCTCACAACCAATCCAGAAACTCCCAGCCAAGCGGCCAGGCACCAAACCCCCTGAAATGTCCAACCGAACCTTCCCTCAAGCTGCTATGTCAGCTATTTCTTCACAGTGAAGCAAAGGCAAGCCAGGCCCCTAGGCATGCGAGTTAGAATCCCGTCCAGTTCGTGCCCACACCCTGGAGAGTTATTAAAACATTCAACCATGCTTCAGCCTGCATCCACACCAATCAACAACGGCATGGAAGGGTAGCAAGATGCTGGTTTGAAGATCTGCACCGGCTCACCTCAAGAGCACAGCAGCATTTGATGGTTTTAACCTTCCCTCTGGTCCCCAGAGCCGGCCCGAAGAACAGCAGCCCACCCATGTCTCTTGTTTCCTAGTGTCTCTGTACCATCTCACTTTCAGATCCTGTGCTGGTGCTGCTGCTGCTTTCCTTTCGTTTTTCCGCCACTTGTTACTTTCTTCGCTCACCTTGCTTGGAAAAGACCCCTGGGGTCACCCCTAATAGTTCTCATTTCTAAAAGAATAACCACTGAAGCAGTTCAAGGAGGGCCGTGTTCATAGTAAAGGACTGTTGCACCTCTTTGTGCTGAGAAAGGGCAACCTGGCATCCAGCAGACAGGACAACAGCAGCCAAAGGATGCTCTGCACTCACTCTAGCCGTGTTGCTGGACAGCCAGCAGCCCTCAGGAGGTAAGAACCGAAGCCCTTAGCCCAGTTTTGGGTTGCTGGCTGGGACGGAGACCTAGAGTCACTTCCTCGCACTCTTCTGGCTTACCTGAGCCGGAAAAGCTGTGAGAGGATTAAAACAGCCCTTTGAGAACTGGTAATTAAAGGGAAACATTTAGTTTAAAGTCCAGTGGGTGTGACATCTGGGGTAATAGTAGTCTCTGTGGATGGGAGAGGACACTGTTGTAGAGTGCCAAGCCATCAGTGCAGAAATAATAACAGAAGTATAAAATCAGGGGCAGGATGGAGTTTGTTGGTAGAGCGCCTGCCTGGTGTGCACAAGGTTGTGGGTGTGAGGTCTAGATCGCAAGAACCAGGTGTGCACTTGTGATCCCATCAAAATTTCCCAGTGTGGCACACGCCTTTAATCCCAGCACTCTGGAGGCAGACAGAAGTGGAGTGCTGTGAGTTCAAGGCGAGCCTGGTCTACATAGTGAGTATAGAACAGACAGGTCTACACAGAGAAACCCTGTCTTGAAAAACAACAAGTTCAAGATCATTCTCCGCTTCAAAGTCAGCTTAGGCCAGAGTGAGACCCTTGGGGAGGATGGATAGCATGGTCAATACTTGCTGCCAGACCTAGCAACCCGAATTCGACCCTGGGACCCCTATGGTAGAAGGAGAGAACCAGCCAAATACTACAATTGGTTGTGCATAAACACATATAATAAATGTAATTTTCTTAAGAAGACGGGCCTAGGCAGGCATGGTGGTGCATGCCCTTAATCCCAGCACTTAGAAAGCAGAGGCAGGTGAATCCCTGTGAGTTCGAGGCCAGCCTGGTCTACAAAGTGAGTCCAGGACAGTCAGGGCTACACAGAGAAACCGTCTTGGAAAAAAAATTAAAAATTAAAAAATGAAGAAGAAGAAGAAGAGGGACCTAGCCGGGCATGGTGGGTACCTTTAATCCCAGCACTCGGGAGGCAGAGGCAGGCGGATCACTGTGGCACCCGTGCCACTGCAGTACCAATTCAAGGGTGAGGGACTGCAGATTAAACTCATGCACATACACACACATACACACAAACACACACACTATCACAGCGGGTCCTTTCTGCTAAGAGAGCAGCAGCCGCAGCAGCGGTTTATTATTCTCCTCCCTTTCAGAGTTCCAAAGAGCCTTCTTATAGGCAGCATAACAGGAACCCTCCTCCCAGGTGAAATCTCCTAAGAGGCGATTGCACACAGGAGGACAAGTCTCGAGGAAGGGAGGGGCGCGTTCTCAGAGCAGGAAACATGACTAGCTAACCAAGATAAACACAGACATGGAAGCTGCTAGAAACAGGACATGAAACAGCAAGACAGGCAGGCAGCCCAGTCGGGCCTGGTTCCTACAGATTACTGTGAGTTCGAGGCCAGCCTGGTCTACAAAGTAAGTCCAGGACAGCCAAGAGTACACAGAGAGACCCTGTCTCAAAAAACCAAAGAGAGGAAGAGGAGGAGGGACCTAGAGAGATGGCCCGGCTGTTAAGACCAGCACTCCCTGCTTTTGCAGAGGATCTGAGCTCTAGTCCCAGCACCCATAGCAGGCTGCTCACAACCACCCGTACCTGCAGAGCCATCGTTTGTCCAGTCTCTGATCTAGGGATGGGCACTGAGGCCGTGGAGACGGTGGAGTGAGAGTACCTGGTGCAAATCCACTTACATGAGACCCCAGAGCAGACACCCATGGAGTTCAGGAGGCCCCGGCCGTCCAGCCTGGCTGCAACAGGGAACTCTAGGTTCAGTAAGAGACCTTAGCTCAGGGGATAAGGTAGAGAGTGATAGTGCAGGTAGCCATTGCTTTCCTCTGGCTTCACATGCACATACACCCACACCCACACACTCAGGCACACGCATACACACACACACACACACACATTAAATGAAACAAAGTAGGGTAATGATTGTCGTTTTTTTGTTTTTGGGTTTTGTTTTGCTTGTGTTTTGAGACAGGGTTTCTCTGTGTAGCCCTACCTGTCCTGGACTCACTTAGTAGACCAGGCTGGCCTCGAACTCACAGACACAGATACACCTGCCTCTGCCTCCCGAATGCTAGGATTAAAGGCATGCGCCACCACGCCCAGCGGTGGGTTTTGATTTTGTTTTTTGCTTTATTTTTGAGATAGGGTTTCTCTATGTAACCCTGGACCTCTCTGTCTTGGAAGCTTCAAATTCACAGAGCTCCACCTGCCTCTGCCTCCTGAATGCTAGGGCCAAAGGCGTGTGCCACTATACCAAGCTTACGATTCCTGGTGTTTATGGTGGGCAGAAGACAAACCTAAGCCTGGCCATGGTGGCATAGGGTTGTAATCCCAGCACAGTGAGGGTGAAGCAAGTGGATCTCTGTGCGTTCAAGGCAGCATGGTTTACATGGTGAACTCCAGGCCTACTAGGGCTATATAGGGAGACCTGACTTAAAAAAAAAATGGAAGGAGGCAGTGATGGCACCAGCCTGGTCTACAAAAGAGAGTTCTGTGGGGTGAGGGTGGAAGAAGAAAGAAAGAAAGGACATTAAATATTTAAGCATGGGATCTAAGCACAATGTCCATCAAGTGGTCACTCAACATATGATTGCTGTGCTAATAATCTTGGTAAAAAGTCCTGTCTCCCAAGCCGGGCGTGGTGGCACACGCCTTTAATCCCTGCACTCGGAAGGCAGAGGCAGGCGGATCGCTGTGAGTTCGAGGCCAGCCTGGTCTACAAAGTGAGTCCAGGATGGCTACGGCTACAAAAAAAAAAAAAAAAAGTCCTGTCTCCCATCCTTATTATATGCCAGTTTTATTTTATTTTTTTAAAAGATTTACTTGTTTATTATTGATACAATATTCTACCTGCATGTACCTATACACCAGAGGAGGGCACCAGATCTCATTGCAGATGGTTGGGAGCCGCCATGTGGTTGCTGGGAATTGAACTCAGGACCTTTGGAAGAACAGTCAGTGTTTTTTGGTTTGGTTTGTTTTTTTGAGACAGAGTTTCTCTGTGTGTAGCCTTGGCTTTCCTGGACTTGCTTTGTAGACCAGGCTGGCCTCGAACTCATAGTGATCTGCTTGTCTCTGCCTCCCGAGTGCTGGAGTTAAAGGTCTGTGCCACCACACCTGGCTCAGTCAGTGGTTTTTTGTTTTTTTTTTTTTGGTTTGGTTTGGTTTTTGTTTTTGTTTTAATACTGCCTGCCTGCCACAAGAAGGCACCAGATCTCTCATTACAGATAATTGTGATCCACCATGTGGTTGCTGGGAATTGAACTTAGGACCTTTGGAAGAGCAGACAGTGCTCTTAACCTCTGAGTCATCTTTCCAGCCTTCAGTCGGTGTTTTTAACCTCTAAGCCAACTCTCCAGACCACAAGCCAGTTTTTTTTTCCAAGATTTATTTATTTATTTAATCTATAAGTGCTCTATCTGCATGTACACCTGCATATCAGAAGAGGGCATCAGATCACATTATAGATGGTTGTGAGCCACCATGTGGTTGCTGGGAATTGAACTCGGGACCTCTTGGAAGAGTTGACGGTGCTCTTAACCCCTGAGCCATCTCTCCAGCCCCCACAAGCCAGTTTTAAAGTAAGGTTTTGCAGTAAGAAATTGCTATGTGGGCGGGAGGTGGTGACACATGCATTAAGCCCCCAACACTTGGAGGCAGAGGTAGGTGGATCTCTGTGAGTTAAAGGCCAGGCTAGTGTACATAGTGAGTTCTAGGACAGCCAGACTATGCAGACAAAGACCCTGTCTCAAAAAACAAACAAACAAAACAAAAAATAAAAAGGAAGAGAAGGGGAAATCTATATGTAGGACAGGGTTTTTTTGTTTTTAGTCGGTTTGTTTATGACTTCCCTCCGCATCCGCTTCGGTCCCTAGTGTCCAATTAGTTTGGTTTCCCAGAAGCGCTCTCTCCCGGGAGCAGACTGGCAGGAATAAGGAAACAGTCTCCAAGGCCATCGAGGGTGAGGTGAAGCGTAGGAGAGAGATGCCCCCTGGGGCCTCCACGGCAAGAGCAGTGCTGTGGACCAGTGTGGGTAGTACGGCAGGCAGTTCCGAGAGAAAGCTTTAAAAGTCTCTCTCAAGCAGCCAACGACCAGCAGCTTTTCCAGACACCCAGGCGGGTGAATACCGGGTCAAATTCTCTGCCTCGCCCCGAGGGATGGTGTGAGAGACGCAGGCGGGCCGCTGGGAGGCAGCAGCAGGACACTTTAGCCTCCTTCATCTTCCGCACCCTCCCACGGTCTCCCCAGGGATTGAGAGTCTGAAAAAGGAGGTAGCGTTTTAAATAAAAACCCAGGGTCCTAAGTATTCCAGGCCAGCCTCAAACTCATCAGATGGCTGAAAACAGTCTTGAACTTCTGATCCTCCTGCCTCAGCCTCCTGCGTCACCACACTCACCCAGCATGGAGGTTTCTTTTCTATTCTTTTTTGTTTTTTAAGACAAGGTTTCTCTTGTCTTAAAAGTCTTGTCCAGCCGGGCGTGGTGGAGCACGCCTTTAATCCCAGCACTCGGGAGGTAGAGGCAGGCGGATCGCTGTGAGTTCGAGGCCAGACTGGTCTACAAAGTGAGTCCATGATGGCCAAGGCTACACAGAGGAAACCCTGTCTCGAAAAACAAAACAAAACAAAACAAAACAAAACAAAAAAGTCTTGTCCATTGGCTGTCCTGGACTTGCTTTGTTGACCAGGCTGGCCTTGAACTCAGAGATCCACCTACCTCTGCGTCCAGAGTGCTGGGATTAAAGGCGTGGACCACCACCGCTGGGCTTCTTTCTTTTCTTATGTATTTATTTATTTGAGAAGGTGTCCTGTTGTGTATCTCCTGCCTCTGCCTCTGCTCTGGAATTAAAGAAGTGTGCCCCTAGCGACGACAAGAAGTATCTATCTTAATTTACAAAGGAAGACGATAATCTTTCTCAAACCTGTGGCTTCTCCCCTCCCACTTAGCCTTGAGCTTTTGTTTGGGAAGACTGTACTGTTTTATTTAACAAGAAATAATAAATGGGAAAAAAAAAAACCCCGAAAAACCAAAAAGAAAGAGAAATAATAAATGAGAGAGGGACAAGAAAGGTTAAAAGATCGCAGGAGGTGATTCGAGGAATTAGGTAGTTAAGGGGCATGTGGGCGGCTATGGGCTGGGTTGCTGGCTGTGTTCAGGCGGAAGTGTGCATCTTATTTTTGTGAATATTACAATGACTCACACACTTCCCTCTCCAATAGCTCCAGAATTTCCGTGTTTCACGCAGACATTCTTTGTGAGACCGAAAAGTACATGGGCCCTCTGCTTATGCCTTCTGGCAAAAGGGAAAAAAGACTCCCCCCACCCCCACCCTCGATTACCCCTATTTGTCTGCCTCCTATGAATATCAGGTAGTTTTGGGATTTGGTTTAGTTTTTAGTTTTTCGAAAGAGGGTTTCTCTATGTAGCCTTGGCTGTCCTGGACTCCCTTTGTAGACCAGGCTGGCCTCGAACTCACAGCAATCCCCCTGCCTCTGCCTCCAGAGTATTGGGATTAAAGGAATGCAGCTTAGTTTTGGATTTTTCTGTTGTCTTCAAACCCACGTTTCCCCAGCTTCTCCGCATCCCCGGGGCTGTGTCAGGATGCTGTGCTATCCTGGAACTTTTGTTTGTTTGAGACAGGGTCCCATGTAGCCCAGGCTGGCCTTAAACTTGACCCATAGTGAATGCGGGCCTTGGTCTCCTGACCCTCCTGCCTCAAATTCCTAAGTGTTGGGATTACAAATTTGTGCCACCATACTGGGCTCCTTCTGGGATTTAACGAATGGTTTTTGTCCTCAGGATTATATTCCTTTCATGACCTCCCCTCAGGTAAATTGCTTCAATTTAGAGAAATGTGGATTAGGCTACACAGGTGAGTCTTGTCCTGGCTTTTGTGCCATGGCTCCTTGTGTTGTTGGGTTTTTTGTTTTTTGTTTTTTTTCCGAGACAGGGTCTCTCTGTGTTGTTAGCCTTGGCTGTCCTGGACTCTCTTTGTATTTCTTTCTTTGCTTACTTTCTTTCTTTCTTTTTTTTTTTTTTTTTAAGATTTATGTATTTATTATGTGTATAGTGCTCTGTCTGCATGTATGTTTGCACACCAAAAGAGGGCACCAGATCACATTATAGATAGTTGTGAGCTACCATGTGGTTGCTGGGAATTGAACTCAGGACCTTTGGAAGAACAGACAGTGCTCTTAACCTCTGCGCCATTTCTCCAGCCCTCACTTTATATTTCTTTTTGGTTTTTTGTTTTTATTAGAGACAGGATTTCTCTGTGTATCCCTGGCTGTCCTGAACTCTCTTTGTAGACCAGGCTGACCTTGAACTCACAGCAATCCTCCTGCCTCTACCTTGGACTCACCTTGTAGACCAGGCTGGCCTCAAACTCACAATGATCCCCTTGCCTCTTCCTCCCTAGTGCTGGGATTAAGGGCGTGCGCCACCACGCCCGGCATGGCTCCCTGTGTTGTAGCAATCACGTGAGGCTCCACACGGTCTCCTCCATTTCCATGTAAGCCTGGCCTCAAGCTGAGGAGGGGCCACTAGGAGAATTCTGAAGTTTGGGTTTCCCAGGCCTGGTGCTGCTGTCCCCTTAACCAAGGCCAGTTCTTCTGAGGTGGGAGTCAGGGATGCTGATGAGAGGAGTTGCCTGGTAACTGTCATCTTCAGGGATTCCCAGGTAGAATGATAAATAGAGGCCACTACTGGCTTGGGTATGATGCTTGTGTTTGTAACCCCAGCACACGGGAACACTGAGAGGCAGGAGGGTTACTCTCAGTGGGGACAACATAGCAGGGTCCATAAGCCTTGTCCCAAAAGGGCTAGAAAGATATCTTACAAGATTATAGCAATTTTGTTTGTTTGTTTTGTTTTGTTTTCCGACACAGGGTTTCACTGTGTAGCCTTGGCTGTCTTGAACTCACTCTGTAGACCAGGCTGGCCTTGAACTCACAGAGATCTGCCTGCCTCTGCTTCCCCGGTGCTGGGATTAAAGGTGTGCACCACCACACCTGGCTCCAGTTTACAGCAAATTATGAGCAGTCTTTTGGTCCAAAGTTAAAATTTTACACCCATATAACAAGCCAGGTGTCCCACACAGGCCTGTAATTCCAGCTCCTGGAGGGCTTGGAGAAAGGAGGCTCACTAACTTGTTGAATTCAAGCCCTAGGTTCAGGGAGAGACCTGAACCTCAGTCCCTGACCTGCCTCACAGTCACAGACAGATGGAGGAGACCACCCAGCGCTGTCTTATGAGTGCGTGCAACACACACACACACACACACACACACACACACACTGAGGTATGTGCACACACAAATAAATTAGTTCTTTTTTAAGATTTAATATATTTTTTTTTAATTATGGGTCTGTATGTAGTTATTACATGTGAGTGCAGGTACCTAAAGAGGCCAGAGGGTGTGGACCCCCAGGAGCTGCAGTTGCTGGCGGTTGTGAGCCACCTGGCGTGGGTGCTGGGAATTGAACTAGGGTCCTCTAGAAGAGCAATAGTGCATGCTCTTAACGACTTCATTCCCCCATAAACAAACATCTTAAAACCAAGGTCAGGGAACTAGCTCAATGGTAAAATGTTTCCCTAGGTCCCTAGGTTCAATCTCCAGTAGGGGGCGCTGGACACTTAGAAACTGCTCCTTTTTTATTTTTTTATTTTTTATTTTTTTTTCCTTTCGAGACAGGGTTTTTCTGGCTGTTCTGGACTCGGTCGGTAGACCAGGCTGGCCTCGAACTCACAGAGATCGACCTGCCTCTCCCTCCCTGAGTGCTGGGATCACTGCACCGCACCCGGCTTTGCTGCCTCGTTTTGGTGGCCTTGGTGTGTGGCGTCAGACCGAAGGCCTCAGCCACCACGGCGTTGCTGCTCTCATCATTCCCAAAGATCACGTTTTGTGATGTCTAGAAAGACAGCTAGAAAAAAACGATGACAACTCGGGGAAAAAAAAATGGAAGGGAACATTCTGGGTCCCACTAACACACACACACACACATCCTGGGAGCTCTCAGGACACTGCCGGCCGACCTGCAGAGCAGGTGGCATTCTGTAGCCCAAAGCCACCTCCCCTCTGTCTTGCCACCACAGTAGTCCCATGGCATTCAGTACGAGCCAGGGAGTAGCCTGGGCGTATAGCTTCACCCCAGCGCATCTAGTTGCGATCTGCGATAATTGCTACTGCACCAGAGGCCTATGCGGACTGATCTGCCAGAAGGGTAAATTAGAGATAACTAGGTGTTTTTCAGCGGAAAGAAAATCCAGTCCCTGGGCTAGCAATTACCAGCTGAGCCATCCAGAAGCATTTACAAAACACAGTCACTGGCTGGGAGGTGGTGGTGCACGCCTTTAATTCCAGCAGCACTTGGGAGGCAGAGGCAGGTGGATCGTTGTGAGTTCAAGCCCAGCCTGGTCTACAAAAGGGAGTCCAGGACAGTCAAGGCTACACAGGCAAACCCTGTCTCGAAAAAAACAAAACAAAACACGGTCACAAGGAATCAACGGTCACACATGCTCACATAGGGCAAACACATGTAAGAGGAATCATTTAGCTACCATGGGGCTAGGGAGGTTGATTCTGACTTTATCTAGAACAGCTGGGGGCTGGGACATTAGGAGAGGAATAAAGGCCAGGTGAGATAGCAGACGCCTTTAATCTCAGCACTTGGGGAGACAGAGGCAGGCAGATTTGTGAGTTCGAGGCCAGCCTGGTCTACATAGTGGTCTTGTCTCAGGTCAGGTCTCAAGAAACTAGAGAGGTGGAGCAGGGGGTGGAGAACAAGAGATGGTAAATGGCTGTGAGAGGAGGAGAGGGGTGGTAGCAGCAGGTGGGGAGGGGCCTTTTGCGACTGGAGCCTCTGGGGGTTTATGAACAGTTGACAGGAAGGAGAAAAATGAGACAATGGAGGCCCTGAAGAGCCCGAAACGAAAAACCATGGCTGAGGATGGGAAATTGGCCTCAGTGGACAGAGAACAGCATCTGAGCACAAGAGGCAGGAGAGGAGGGGAGGCTTGCTCTCTGGCCCCGGTTTCTTCCAGAGTGGGAGGTGTGGGAGGAGATAGGACCATTGTTTGTGCAGGGTGCAGAGCAGCTAGGGTGGTTGAGAAAGGCTGGCAAAAACCAAAGATGGAAAAAGGTAGAGACAGTGGCTCCAAGTGGCAGGCGCCAGGGGCCAGGAGGACGTTTGTTGACTGTGTGTTTTATCTCAGCCGGTTCATGAAGAGCGGCAGGTGGGGCCGGGATCTGGAGGTCCAAACTGAACAATAATTTGGGGTTCATCAACAGAGTTTGTCTCTGGGGCCCTGGGAAGTTCTGACTTGGCTCAGAGAGAAAAAGAAGCAAAACCTAACCAAACCCTCAGTGTGTAAAGACCCCTTGTAGAGGAAGAAGACTGTGATGGAGAGCTGGACCGTAGGAGGCAGAGCAGGGGAGCATCACATCAAGGATGCAGGGCTTGCAAGTGCCAATCCCAGCACTTGGAAGGCGAAAGCTGGAGAAGAGTTCAAGGTTATCCTTAAGGACATAGTGTACTAAAGCCAGCCTGGGCTCCGTGAGAACCTATCTAAAATAATAATAACAAGAACAATAACAGCCGGGCGGTGGTGGCGCATGCTTTTAATCCCAGCACTAGGGAGGCAGAGGCAGGTGGATTGGATTGCTGTGAGTTCGAGGCCAGCCTGGTCTGCAAAGAGAGCCTAGAACAACCAAGGCTACACAGAGAAGCCCTGTTTCGAAAAACTAAAAAAAGAATTTAAAAAAAGCCCCCCTATTATAATCTCCTTTTGAAAGCACCACCTTAAAAGTTAAAAGAGAAAAAGACAGGAAAGGTCACTCAGGCCCCTCTAAGAGGCTGAAGCGTAACTTCCAAGTGTGAGGTCGGCCTGAGCTGCATAATGAGGTCTGGATCAGGCTGAGATCCAGCAAGACCTCGTCTCTAAAACAGAGGGGGATGGGAGGGAGGGAAAGTGTACTCTCTGGAAGACTCCTAACCAATGAGTCAGCTCTCCAGTCCCTCATGGTGCATGCGTGCCTCTGTATGTGTGTGTGTGTGTGTGTGTGTACATATCCAGCAGGGGACAACTTGGAGGAGTCAGTTTCTCCTTCACCAGGTGGAAAACCAGGCACTGAACTCTGGTCACCAGAGTTTGACGGCAAGCATCCATACCCACTGACTCATTTCACCAGTCCTGTTTGAGCTTTTGTTTTGTTTTGTTTTGTTTTTCAAGACAGAGTGTTTCTGTGTAGCCCTGGCTGTCCTGGACTTGGACTCTTCTGAACTTGGACTTGCTTTGTAGGGCTGGCCTCCAACTCACAGAGAGAGAGATCTGCCTGCCTCTGCCTCCTGAAGTAAGCGCGTCACTGTGCCTGGTGCCCTATTTTAGCTGACCAGGCTGGCTTCGAACTCACAGCAATCCACCAGCCTTTGCCTCCCGAGTGCTGGGATTAAAGGCATGCACCACCATGCCTGACTGATTATTTTAGCTTTTTAACTTATATGTTCTGGTGCTGTGTGTCTGTCTGTGCCTTGCAAGTGTGCATGCTGAGGCCAAATGGAGTCAGGGAGTCATTTTACTATGTAGGCCCAGGGATTGAACTCAGGTCTTCAGGCTTGGCTGCAGGCACTTTTACAGACTGAGCCATCTTGCCAACCTTTCTATTTATTTGTTTATTCATTTGCTAGGGTCCCATGGAGCCCAGGCAAGCCTTGAACCATTCAAGGCTTGAACTCCTAACCCTCATCCTTCCAAGAGCTGGAATTACAATTGGGTGCCAGCACGTCTGCCGAGGTAGAAGGCCTGCCATGCTTACTATTGTGAATTTGTACCCACATTTAAGTACTATTCAATGAATAAATCCCAGCAGAGACAAAGCATCACTCGCGTGAGTCCAGGCCAACATGGAATTAAAAAAACAAAAAACATAAAACTGTATACGTGTGTGTAAATATGTTTTTTAAAAAACCTTTAAATGAATCATTCTGCAAGGTTCAGTTGTAAAGCAAGCAACCACTCCCTAATTTGCTTTGGAAATGTTGACATTTGTGTACTGGATTTTCTTAAATCATGAAAGGCCAACATCTGTGAACCACACCCTGAACGCTTAAATTTGTCACTGACAGAACCAGCCAAGCAAGTGTGAGGTTACAAAATAAAACCGCAAAGGTAGTCCAGAGAGGCTGTGCTGCTTGGGGGTTGGGGGTAGGATAGGGGAGAAAGGGCACCACGTCCCCCAGCCTCAGAGAAGGGCCTGTGAGAATGTGGCTGCAGCACCGTCTCCTTCCTTCCTTCCTTCCTTCCTTCCCTTCTTCTTCTTCTTCTTCTTCTTCTTCTTCTTCTTCTTCTTCTTCTTCTTCTTCTTCTTCTTTTTTTTCGAGACAGGGTTTCTCTGTGTAGCCTTGGCTGTCCTGGACTCGCTTTGTAGACCAGGCTGGCCTCCAACTCACAGCGATCCGCCTGCCTCTGCCTTCCGAGTGCTGGGATTAAAGGCATGCGCCACCACTCCCGCTCTTTCTTTCTTTCTTTCTTTCTTTTTGTTTTTTGGTTGTTGTTGTTTCCAAGATAGGGTTTCTCTGTGTTATAGTCCTGGACAGCCTCTTTGTAAACCAGGTTGGCTTCACAGAGATCAGCCTGCCACTGCCTCCCAAGTGCTGGAATTACAGGTGTGCACCACCACACCTGGCTCTTGTTTATTTTTAATTTACTTTTGTGTGTTTGAGTGTTTGCCTGAATGTATGTGTATGCATCACATGTGGGCAATTCCTGTAGCGGCCAGAAGAAGGGGTTGGATCCCTTGACCCTGACGCTGTAGATGGTTGTGAGCTACCTGGTGGGTGCTGGGAATCTGCTGGAGACTGTCTGCAAGAGCAATGTGTGGTCCTAACTGCTGGCCACCCCTCCTTCTGCCTGCCCCATGAAGGTGTTGGGTTTTTTGTTGTTGTTGTTTCTTTGTTTGTTTGAGACAGGGTTTCTCTGTGTAGCCTTGGCTGTCCTGGACTGGCTGTGTAGACCAGGCTGGCCTCGAACTCACAGTGATCCACCGGTCTCTGCCTTCCGAGTGCTGGGATTAAAGGTCTGCGCCACCATGCCCGGTGAAGAAGGTGTTTTTGTTTGTTTGTCTTGTTGTGGTGGTTGGTTGGTTGTTTTTTGTTGTTTGTTTGAGACAGGGGTTCTCTGTATAGCCTTAGCTGTCTTGGACTCACTTTGTAGACCAGGCTGGTCTCGAACGCATAAAGAACTGCCTGCTTCTATTTCAGGAGTGCTGGGATTAAAGGCAAATATCATGACAACCAGCTCAAGAAAGTGTTTTGGTTTGAAGAATTGTTTATTTATACAGTGTTCTGCTAGCATGTGTGCCTGCAGGCCAGAAGAGGGCAGATCACACTATGGATGGTTGTGAGCCACCGTGTGGTTTCTGGGCATTGAACTCAGGACCTTTGGAAGAGCAGCAGGTGCTCTTCACCTCTGAGCCATCTCTCCAGCACCCTCTAATCTTTGCACTTTTTAGCATAGCCTTCCTCCCTGGCCCCCCACCCCCCAGTTCCTTATCCTATTGGTTCAGGACAAAGAGCTTCATTTAATGAACACCCCAAGGCTTGAGATTCCCTTTTCTGATCATGAGCTCACCCCCACAGCCAGCTACCTGCAACTTTACAACTATGAGAGCTCTGAGCTAAGCAGGTGCCAGCTGCCTACTGAGTGGGGGGAAAGGCCTAGGACCCCCTGTGACCCCTCCTCATGACCCCCCCACTCCCTGCCACCACTTAGCTTTGACTCTTTGGTCCATTTTCAGTAGCTTATCAAAGATCAGGCCCTGGACATCAGACAAGGTTGAGCAGGTGCTCTTTTTGGCCTTGGTGTGTCTCCTAACTCACATCCTGACCATGGTCATGGTTGCAGGAGCACACATTTAGGGAGATTTTCAAAGGAAGAATTTGTTGTATTTTTATTTTTATTTTTTGTTTTGTTTTGTTTTTTCAAGACAGGGTTTCTCTGTGTAGCCTTGGCCATCCTGGACTCACTTTGTAGACCAGGCTGACCTCGAACTCACAGCGATCCGCCTGCCTCTGCCTCCCGAGTGCTGGGATTAAAGGCGTGTGCCACCACGCCCGGCGAATTTGTTGTATTTTTAAATTGTGTATAAGGATGTTTGTCTATGCGTAGGTGTAGGCACACAAGTGCAGGTGCCCATGGAAGCCAGAAGATGTGCTGGATCCCACAGGAAGTGGTAAGAAAGTGGGTGCTGGGGACCAATCTCAGGCCGTCTGCAGGGCCAGTACTTGCTCTTCGCTGGTGGCCCATCTCTCCAGCCCCCACTTTTACAGGAATGCTAACTGGTGCTTCGCAAACCTCCCAAATGAGTTTTTGAAAACCCTATGCAGTTGTGACCCCGATGAGCAGTCATAGGGCCATTAAAGGTTCTGAGAAGTCACGGGACAGTGAAAGTCACGGGACTTTACCCAGCCCGGTGCTTTCCTTCACCTACAGACGTGGACCCAAACAGCTCCCTTTAGAGGGAATGCATGAACCGTTTATCAGTTGACAGTTTAAACTGTCTCTGGTCTCCAAAACTCTGGAAGAATTTAGAGGAGCTGGAGGGCCTCATGACTCACAGGGCTCTCCGCCCTCCATTGGAAAGGCTCAGCAACATGTCCCTTGTCTCCCTGGGAGGTTCCCAGCCAAACAGTGAGGTCAGTGGACATCCTATCCTTTTCATTTCTGGCTTCAAGATTTTTTTTTTTTCCTTTCTCCTGGGGACTTCTTTCCTCACTCATTTTATTCAGACTCTAGAATTCTTTTTCTCTCTTCACTCTGAGTCCTGCAGGCGTGTTGGCATATCTGCCTCCTTCTTATCTATTTATTTATTTGATTTTTTTTTTTCAAGACAGTGTTTCTCTGAGTAGCCCTGGCTGTCCTGGAACGCCTATGTGGTGTGCCACCCTATTTGGCCCTGATATTTTCCTTTACAAAGGGTGAAGTGGGAAAGCAGGTGTCACGTGGGTGGTGGGCCTTGAACCTGCCACACTTCACAGCCTGTATCACTTCTTGGTGTTTCCCACTCTCATTTCCCAGAGAAACACGGACTCACTGTAATGAACAAATGTGGTCACCTGGAAAAAATTACTTTAAAGACTGTGTCTCTTAAGATTTTCCCAGTCTGAGCCGGGCGGTGGTGGCACACACCTTTAATCCCAGCACTCAGGAGGCAGAGGCAGGTGGATCACTGTGAGGCCAGCCTGGTCTACAAAGTGAGTCCAGGACAGCCAAGGCTACACAGAGAGACCCTGTCTCGAAAAACAAAACAAAACAAAAAAACCCAAAGATTTTTCCCAGTCCTTTTCTCCTCACCATTAATCATGCAGCTTAAAGAAAATAAAACCATTAAGCAGGAGGAACACGGGAGTGCAGAAAGCTGCCTTCCCCTAGGAGTCAGCAGAGCTGTGAGTCTAAAACCAAGAGATCACATGAAAATACTATTTTGTGTGTGTGTGTGTCTTTCTTACTCTCTTTACTTTGAGGTGTTTAAAGTTTCTAGTTTTGTTAGCGCTGAGGGGACAGAGGCACAGCTTTATGTCACCCTCAGCCATTTGAGGAGTCCCTCTAATATCTATATATAGTATATGGGTGTTTGCCTGTGTGTGTGTCTGTACACAGCAAGTGTGCATTGCTCTCTGAAATCAGGAGCTAGAATCCAGAATCAACTGGAACTGAAGTTACAGATGGTCATGAGCCTCCAAGTGGGTGTTAGGAATTGAACTCAGGTCCTCTGGAAGAGACCCTGGTGCTCTTAACTGCTGAGCCAGCTCTCCAGCCCTCTCTCTTTTATTTTGAGATGTAGCCCTGGCTGGCCTGGAACTCACTATGTAGGCTTCGGCAGATGAGCATAGGGAATACTTTAGTAACTTGGTACTCATCTTGTGGTTTGGTCTATACACACCACTGTGTATTACACACACACACACACACACACACACACACCTCTCCCAACACCTCAGACCCCAACCTGCATCAGGCTATAGAACACAATTCTCTCTGAACAGTGGGGTAAACTCTCCTTCCCTTTAATGACCGTGAAATTCAGTTTCTATTCAAATGTACTCCCAATACATCCTGGTACAGGGTGTGTGTATGTAATCCACTCTGAACTGGTTTTGGATTCCTGCCCAGTAAGGCAAAATGTCTCATCAAGTGAACTTATAAAGAGGACCATCCTGTTTACCATGTACCCCTGTAGACAATTAGGAGTGCATAGGACCTAAATCAGATGCATTATGGGAAGGGGCTTGTGCATTATTTAAAAAAACGAATATAGGAGCTAATCTGTCAATCAGAACAGAAAATTACCCTTGCTCCGCCCACGGGAAACACTAGTCTACAGAACCTCATGGAAGAGAATCCCAGACAGTAACTGGGACCCCTGCTCCCTTTTAGTGTTGTAGGATCAGTTAGGACCCTTTGCTTTAAGGGGTTTCCTTTCCTGCCACTCTAGCATATCTGAGCCCCAATTCTAACCTCAACCACAGAGACAGGACCAGGCTGGCCTCCAACTAACTCAGAGATCTGCTATGGGCCATGAGCCACCACGTCTGCTTAGGTTCCCCCCCCCCCCCCGAGTGCGCATGCGCCTTAATCTTTTAGGGACCTCAATTTAGGAAGATACAGGACTCATGGCTTTGATGTTGAAAAGAATCTCAGGCCTAGCTTCTATAAAGTAGACTTGAGGTTTTATTAAAAATTGAAAGGGTTGCTGGGGTGCTGCTTGCCTTTGATCCCAGCACTCTGGGGGCAGAGGCACATGGATCTATGTGAGTTTGAGGCCAGTCTGGACTACTTTACACACACACACACACACACACACACACACACACACACACACACACGAGGGGGGGAGATATGGGGAGGGAGAGAGAAACAGTGCTGGGTGTACTGGTGCACACCTTTAATCTCAGCCCTCTGGAGGCAGAGGCAGGTGGGTCTGAGTTCAAGGCCAGCTTGGTCTACTGAGTGAGTTTTGCCAGAGAATCTGAGTTCAGCTGCCAGCAGCCATGTCTGGTTGTTCATAGCTGCTCCAGCAGGTCTAATGCTCTCTGTTAGCCTCCATGGGCACCGTAAGGACCAGACAAACTCCATTTTGAAAAAAGAAACTCCATTTTGTGTTAAACCTAGCCAACGGCTGAACCCAGATTCCAGAAAAACCACAAACTAGTCTAGACAGAAAAATATTCCCTAGCAACACAATCAGCTCACTCTGGGAAAGACCAAATATACTCTCTGCTGGACAAACTGACCAGCAACAACTAATTAGGAGAAGCCAGGCCAAAGCTCCTAACGCCCCCATGACTGCTTCAACCAATCTTTTCTATAGGCCAACTTGCCCCTACACCTACTACCCAACCATGAAATGCCAGGGCTTGTAACTCCCAGCTTGCAACTTTTCTGGCCAAATGCCATCCAATCATATACTGTAAAACCCATTTCTTTGTCGAAAGCCTATAAAAATCCCTCTCAATCGAGACTTGAGGCCACTTCCCTGTATCTGCTTTGTGCATAGGAGGGGTGGCCCTGGTTTCGAACCTGCAACAAAGACTTCCTTGCCATTGCATTTGGACTCCGCTCCAGGGTGGTCTGTTGCGGGAGTCTCTCAAAATTTGGGCATAATAGGCACCTGCACACAAGTGGCACACACATACACACATTCATGCACATACCCACACCATCAAATGCATATGTCATACCTGCATACGCACCGCACTGTGGTCTTGGCAGAGAACTAGGGCTGCTGGCTCTTTTTGTTGCACCAGCATCATCAGCATGTCCTGGGGGGTCGGTGAGAAAGGCAGGACCCAGGTTCTACCCGCCATTTGAACTAGAATCTGTTGATGTTGACAATCAAACAGTTACATAACCCAGCCCCTAGAATTTACTTCTGATTTTAGGAAAAAAAAAAAAAAAAAAGATCTTTAGCTAGATGTAGTTCTGGGCTTGTGTGTGTGTGTGTGTGTGTGTGTGTGTGTGTGTGTGTGTGTGTGTAGATCTGCTGAGGTTACAGGTAGTTATGAGATGTCCAGTATGGATGCTGGGAACCAAAGTTGGGTTCCCTACACAAGCAATGTGTATGCTTGAACACTAAGCTCTCTATCTGGCCCGCCTCCACCCCACCCCACCCCACCCTGCCCCGCCCCCAGTTATTTTTAGTTCATATGTATAGGTGTTTTGCTTGTGCACTACATATGTGCGTTGCTGGAGGAGGCCAGAAGAGATCATCAGATTTCCTTTGGGCTGGAGTTACGGATGGTTGGGAGCCATCATGCGGGTGCTGGGAACTGAACTTGGGCGGGGGGCTTCCTCTATAAGAGCAGTATTTGCTCTTACCTGCTGAGCCCTCCACTCAGATCCGTGTCGCTTCTTTAATCGATTTTAGGGCATTCTGTGCATGCACACTGGGTCCGGGAAGTGCCAGGCTATCACATATCAAATTGCATTCCTGATCTGTTATGGAAAGAATACTCAGAGTCGGCTGACAGAGCTGCCTCTGTGGCTGGGGCGCCAGGGCCAGGTTGTGTGTGTGTGCGCACGCGTGCGCTGCCCAGCCTTAAGAGCTTCAGCTGGTCAAGGAATTGCACGTGAACCTGTGTTAGCCCTGGCTGTCCTGGACTTGCTTTGTAGACCAGGCTGGCCTTGAACTCACAGCAACCCACCTGCCTCTGCCTCCCGGGTGCTGGGATTAAAGGCGTGTGTCACTACACCTGGCTCGGGAATTCAATTTTCAAATAATATAAATGAGCCATCACAGTCACCCACACCAGTAACCTCAGGACTTGTGAGGCCGAGGCAGGAGGACTTGGAGAGTTCGAGGTTCACCCTCAGCAGCACATTGAGTTTGTGCTAGCCTGAGCTACATAAGACTGTCTGAAGGAAAAAAAAAATCAAGAATAAGATTTCAGTGTAATTTAAAAAAATCAAAATGGAGGAATAGAGAGATTGCTCAGCTGTTAAAAGTGCTGAAGACCCTGGTTTAGTCTCCAGCACTGTCATGATAGCTATTAACTTCCTGTAACTCCTGTTTGAGAGGGTCTGACACCCTCTTGGCCTCTGCTGGCACTTCATGCAGGTGGTGTGCACACAGACTCACATGCAGGCCACATACACACACACACACACACACACACGTAAAATGACAACAATTGGACTGCAGCAATGGCTCACAACTGTCCTTGACTCCAGTCCCAGGGGATCCAAGGTTGAGACTTGAACCTGGGTCCTCTGGAAGAGTAGCCAGCTACCTCTTCAGCCCTGTTTTGGTTTCTGATTTTTGGACTAAAGGAAACTCGGGTTTGAAGATGACACTGTCTTTTTCAGTTCGTGAAGGAAATAAAGTCTGGGATCTTGTGCGTGAAGAAAACCAAATCCTATGGTCTTGCCACTTAGAAAAGGTGAATCAGGGGTCTGGAGAGTTGGCTCAGTGGTTAAGAGCACCGTCTGCTCTTCCAGAGGACCCGGGTTCGATTCCTAGCACCCACATGGCAGCTCACAACTGTCTGTAACTACAAGATCTGACACCCTCACACCAATGCATAAATTAAAAAAAAAAAAAAAAAAGTGAATCAGAACACACGTGAAAAGCTCAGGGAACGAGTAACAGAAAGAGCGCGCTCCCCTTGCTCCCAGAGGAGGCCTTTTCAGGGAGCCTGGAACCATGTGTAATTACTCAACGTTATTTTCAGGAGTTTAAATTTTTCCAATCAATGGCACTGTGCTCAGTTCTCTGGGAATGAATGAGAGTTTCTGAGCACAATGAAGGTTTAAGGTGTGAGAGCTCACCTGACCCCAAGCAAAGAAGGGTAATCCTTTACAATAATGAAAAATAGGGCCAAAGTTCCAACAGACCTATGGCCACAATGATCTGAAGTCAAAGTTGGGGAAAAGTCTGATTAAATTTCACAGAACTAAAGACATCCTCACACACGAGTGCATGGCAGACGTTAAATCCCAGTCGTGGCAGTTAATTGCATTGGTTAGTTGATATAGAGCCAATGTCAATTTCCGGGTGTTGAGCCGGGTTGTCTTATGTAAGACATTAAGGGAAGCTGGGTGGGTGCTGGCTTTTACGGAACTTCACTGTTTTCCTTTTGTAACTTCTGGTGAGTCTATAATTATTTCAAAAGAAAAAAGTAACAAAACAAAGGCGAACTAACCCTGCCCAGCTCAAGCACCTCGGAGCCCGCCCCACATTGCTCTCCTCTGGCCTCCCCAAGCCTCCTTGGCTGGGCGAAGCCCGCAGAGGAGTGAAGTGGGCGGGGCGTCTCCGCGCACGCGCAGTCCTGCCGCCCGGGCAGCGCCGCTGGCCGGTGGCGCATGCGCAGTCTCGGCCGCGGCGGCCCCTCGCCACAGCCTGAGGGGTACTGGGGAGCCTTGGCCCCTCCGCGCTGCCGTCTTTTCCGGCAGTTGGGGTTCTTCCTGTTGTCCTCTCCCGTCGCGGCTCGGCGGCCGTGCTCCCTCGGAGTCCCCGGCGCGTCGCGGTCGCTCTCGGGCTGCCCGCACGTCTCGTCTGCGCCGTCGCCGCCGGCCCCGCGCCTCCCTCCCCCCCCGGGTCTGGTGAGTGTCTCGCGGCCGTCGCCTCGGGCGCACGCCGCCTCGTCCGTGCGCAGCTTCTGTGCGCTCCGGGGCTCCCCTTCCCGCCGCGCGCCCTGTCCCCGCGTCCTCCCGGCCTCCTGACAGCGTTCTGTCTTTGGTCCCCTCCCCCCCGAGGCCCCCTTGCTCGTCCGCTCTCTTCACTCTGTCGGCGCTGGGGCTGGCAGCCGCTCCCTCTTCTCCTCGTCGCCAGCTTTGTGTGCCGGCCGCCACCGGCCCGTCCCCTCTGGGACCTCGGTCAGAACCAGTCTTCACCTTAGCCACCTCCTGGGCGGCAAGAACTCTAGGGTGTCTGAGGTTCGAGAGTCCCCCTGGGTAGGTGTGGGACCTTGGAGCGCGTTTCCCTAATTCGCGGTTAGTTTGGAGTGTGTGTGCGTGTGCGCGTGTGTGTGCGTGTGCGCGTGTGTGTGTGTGTGCGTGTGTGTGTGTGGCTTCCTGTCACCTTAAGCTCACCGCAAATGGCCAGAGGAGCGTTAAGAAGAACTGTGAAAAGGAATCGAGCTGCAGGAGAGGAAAAAGTGGGTTAAGAGTCAGAGGAAAAGTGTGTCCAAAAGCGCACAGCAGCTGCCAGCGGCAGCCTATAAAGAACCCAAAGACACAAGAGAATCCTGTTCAAAAACGAATAGGAGCCTCAGCGTGAAGTAGACCCACTGCTTCCTCTTCCTTCACTCACCTTGGCTGTGAATTAACCAGTACATGCGGTTTCCCTAAACAGAAAAACCACCGCCGCAGCAAGAGCTGCTCCCTGCCCCACCCCAAACATCAGCTACCAGCTTCCTCATAACAGGACAGCTCTGTCCTCCCCACACCTTCTTGCATCCACCTCTCCATCACAAACGGAGTGTTTTGTTTATGTGTTTGTTTTGAGGCTGGGTCTCAAAGGTGAGCTGTGTAACTGCGGCTGGCCTGAGATTTGTTGTGTAGACCAAGGTGGCCTCAAATTCACAGAGATCCTCCTGCCTCCGCCTTCCGAGTGCTGGGATTAAAATCGTGTGCCGCCACCACCCAGCTCACTTGTGGCTCTATTGTTGTGGCGTCAGCTGGAGTTATCCAACGAAAGATAATAGACCTTTCGGTCACAAAGAAAGAAAATGTTGGTGACGGGGTATTTGTAGAGATGACAGTACCATGGAAAAGGCCCCAGCCAGGCATAACTATGGTGAATAAAACTGTAGTTCTCACTTGAGCATATTCTGAGTCCACGGACTTTAGTACTGAGCTTTATGAAGAGTGTATATGCTTTGCTGAATAAAAAATAAAAAAAGCCAAGCCTGTTGGTGCACGCCTTTAATCCCAGCACTTGGGAGGCAGAGGCAGGTAGATTGCTGTGAGTTCAAGGCCAGCCTGGTCTACAAAGTGAGTCCAGGACAGACAAGACTACACAGAGAGACCCTGTCTCGAAAAAAACCAAACCAAACCAAAACAAAAACAGAGCCGGGCATGGTTGAGCATGCCTTTAATCCCAGCACCTGGGAGGTAGAGGCAGGTGAGAGTTCAAGGCCAGCCTGGTCTACAGAGTGAGTACAGGACAGTCAAGGGTAACACAGAGAGACCCTGACTTGAAAAACCAAACAACCGGGGCTAGAGAGATGGCTTAGCGGTTAAGAGCGGTTGTTGCTCATGCAGAGGTTCCAAGTTCAATTCCCAGCAACCACATGGTGGCTCTAAAACCATCTATAATACGGTCTGATGCCCTCTTCTGGCATGCCGGTGTGCAATCAGTAGAGCACTTGTATACATAATAAATCTTTAAAAAAAAAAAAAACCAAACAAACAAAAACAAAGAACAGAAATCAGTAACCTTCTAAGATTCTCTTGCTCACCATTCCTTATCTTTGCAGAGTAGAAGGAGACAGACAAATAAATAGGACTCCAGTGGCTTGTGGGTCAGGGCAGGGAGTTTGAGTTACGGAAACCGGGAGGGAAAGCCCTGTCTCTAAGAAGCTCTTGGTTGACCCAGTAAACCTGTAAGTTCCTATTGGGCAATAATAATTGTACCTTTTGATTAAAGGTTATTAGAATTAGGCTAAAGCTTTCATGAGGGAAGGTAGAGAGAAGGGGGTGAACAAAGGTCAGAAGGGCCAGGTGAGGTGCTGCACACCCCGGGGAGGCAGAGGCAGGCTGCCCACAGAGTGAGCTCAAAAGGAAATGATCCTGTAGTCCTTAGCATTGTATTAGATATTGAGCAAAAAGGAAAGATTTTGTTCGCCTAATATATTTGGCATCTTTAAGTGCACTCAATATACTACTAACTATCTTAGCTTTTTCAAGGTAGAGTCTCACGCTGGCCACAGTGCTACACGCCTGTAATCCCAGCACTCTGGGAGGTGGAGGCCGTGGGATCTCTGGGAGGTAGAGGCCAGACTGGTTTACAAAGCTGGGACAGCCAAGGCTACACAGAGAAACCCTGTATGGAAAAACCAAAAGGGAAAAAAAAAAATAGGGTCTCACTATGTAGCTCTGGCTATCTGGGAACTCTGTAGACCAGGCTGACCTTGAACTCAGAGAATCTGTCTCTGCCTCCTAAGTAGTGGGATTAAAGGTGTGAACCATTATGCCTGGCTTCCTATGTATCTTTTTATTTTGATTGATTGATTGATTTTGTTTTTCTTTTTTTCTTTTACGGTTTTTCCAGACAGGGTTTCTCTGTGTAGCCTTGGCTGTCCTAGACTCGCTTTGTAGACCAGGCTGGCCTCAAACTCACAGAGATCTTGCCTGCCTCTGCCTCCCGAGTGCTGGGATTAAAGGTGTGCGCCACCACTGCCTGGCTGATTGATTTATTTTTTGAGACAGGGTTTCTCTGTGTAGTCCTGGCTATCCTGGAACTTCACCAACTGGCCCTGTGGATCTTTTTAAAGTGTAGGAGGTAATATTGGTGACTTGTATAAGATGTATCCCCCCCCCCCTTTTTTTTTTGTTCTGGCATAGAACCCAGGGCCTTGGGCATGCTGGGCAAGCACATGCAAGTGAACTACTGCACTAGCCCTAAGTCAGAGTTTTGTTGCCCAGTTCTTTATGTGCCAATCTGTAAATGTTCTTTTCCTTCAGCTGTGCTGACAACTAGACATCCTTAGCTTGCTCAGCTCAGACTCACTAATTACTCACTGTATGGAAGGAATAGTCTGTCTGCATGCCTGTCTTCTTTCTCTAGCTCCGAGCTGTAGCATGAACCCTTACATAATTCTAGTTGTCAACCCTTGCTGCCTGTAGAACTGTATATGGTGGTTCATACTTGCAATCCCAGCACTTGAGAAGGTACGGCAGGAAGATGGCCATGAGTTCAGTGCCAGCCTGGCTTCCAAGTGAAACCGTCTACCACTTCCAGTGTGCACACACATGCACAGACAGGCACAGGAACTATGTATGTAGACTCTCCAGAAAGTTTCAGGCAACTCTTTTTTGTTTGTTTGTTTGTTTTTTATTTTGTTTTGTTTTGTTTTTTTTGAGACAGGGTTTCTCTGTGTAGCCTTGACTGTTGTGGACTCACTTTGTAGACCGGGCTGGCTTCAAACTCACAGAGATCCACCTGCCTCTGCCTCCCTAGTGCTGGGATTAAAGGTGTGCATCACCACGCCCAGCTTGACAACTCTTATTTTAAATTTTTATTTATTGTGTGTGTGCATGGGTGGGGGTGTTTAGAGGCTTGAGGTGGCTTCCCATTGCAAGTGTGAGGAGGTCAGAGGGCAGCTTGTGGGAGCTGGTTTTCTCCACAACCCTGTAGGTCCCCAGCATTGCATTCATGTCTTTAGGGTTGGTGGAAAGCACTTTTGCCCGATGCCATTCTACTGCCCTGGGGTTTTGGTTTGTTTGGTTTCTTTTAATGTCTGGTTTTAGGTATTCTCTCCAAACACACTTGGAGTGTGTGTGGTTTTCACTGTGGGTGGAGGGTGTACAGGCTGACAAATAAGAAACCACACCCAAGCTTCATACGCCAGAGGTTTTTAAATCCTCTACCGCTGTTCTGAAAGCAGTGCGCTTCAGTATTGGTGGGGACTTCCCTGTCAGAAAACAGGGTGATACTTTATGGGACTAGGTTTAAGTCATTCAGGGTTTTGCATTTGTGAATACGTAATTTTTGCTGTTGTGGATCAAAATGTTTGGTACTAAAATATCTTTGATTTTGAATATCTGCTCTGAATGCACTATTGTTTATACAGTTTTTGTCTGAATATCTTAAAAACAAAAGGCGACCCATCTCCCCCACCCCCCACTCCACCCCCAAAAAACCAAAACCAAACTACTGCTGTTAATCACAGCACTCAGGAGGCCAAAGCAGATGGGTCATCGTGAGGCCAACCAGCCATACTCACTGAGTGCCAGGCCAGGCCAGGCAGGCCTTCACAGCATCACAGCCAGACTCTGTTCCTGCCTCCAGGTTCCTGCTTGAGTTCTTGTCTTCACTCAGCAGGCTATGACATGAGATATATAAGCCTAATAAACTGTGATTCTCCGAGTTGCTTTGGTGATGGTCTTTACCAGAGCAGTAGAAAGCGAACAGGTGTCATGTGCCAGGTTCTCCTGATTACAGCCTTTGTTTCCTGTTGCTGTGATAAAACACCCTGAGAAAAGCAACTTGAGGGAGACAGGGTTTCTTTGGGTCACTGTTCCAGGTTAGAGTCCACCACTGTGGAAGTTAAGGAAGCAAGCCCTTGAAGCAGCAGTTCCTATCACATCCGCATTAAGGCAGGAGCGCAGTGGGTTAGTGCTGTCTGTTAGTGCTCAGCTTCCTTTTTCAGTCTTTAAAGAAAAGAAAAAGGTGTTCGTATGTGTATGTACAGCAGATACAGACCTGAAGAGGGGGTCACGTTCCCTAGTGATGGAGTCCCAGGTGGTTTTGAGTTATCTCACGGGAATCCTGGGAGCTGAACTCTGCAAGAACAAGGTTTCTAAACTGCTGAGCCGTCTCTCCATCCCTGTTTGGTGTTACCCACAGTCGGTGGTTCTTTCCACATCAACACAATTTATTTATTTCTTTTTTGGTTTTTTTGAGACAGGGTTTCTCTGTGTAACCTTGGCTGTCTTGGACTCACATTGTAGACCAGGCTAGCCTTGAACTCACAGGGATCCACCTGCCTCTGCCTCCTGAGTGCTGGGACACATCAGCACACACACACACAAATCTCCACATACATGTTCACAAGCCCACCCAGGTTAGACATCTGTCCTGAGATTCCCTTCCCAGGCCATCCTATACTGTGTCAAGCTGACAGTTACAATTAACCAGCACACCCGGCTTGTTTGCCTGACTCTTGTTTTGTATTTGTTTGTCCTCCACAAAGAGTGTACCAATTAATATCTTGACCAAGGCCTAGGGGGTGCCTGATTGTCAATGCCACCTGGAGGACGCACACTGATGCCGATCTGTCTTTCTAGCAGCCATGGCAATGACAGGATCTACACCGTGCTCATCCATGAGTAACCACACGAAGGAAAGGGTGACAATGACCAAAGTGACGCTGGAGAATTTTTATAGCAACCTTATCGCTCAACATGAAGAACGAGAAATGAGGTAAAGAATTTTGTTTGAAAACATTGTGTTTTGAGGCTGGGGATGTTGCTCTGAAGCAGAGCGTGTATTTGTCGTATACAAAGCAAAAACAAAGCAGAGACAAGGATGAAAAACTTGGTGTGCTTACACGTTGTAGAGTCATGTCTAGTGCATGAAAGGAGACCAGGGCAGCAGCTGTCATGCCGTAGCCTGCCTGTTGCAGTGGAATGGCAGTGTGACGGTTCTCCAAATATTTTCTATTAAAGCTCTATCTACTGGCAAATAACCCAGCATGCTATTGCATTACAAAAGGAGATAATCTGGTCCTATCACGGTGCCCTTCATTAAAGCAGTGTGATGTAATGGAGTCTCTGCTTGGGGGTCTGAGTCCTGCCTTATGAGTAGCCGCTGTATGAGGCTGGAGCTAGTTCCTAAAGTCTTTTTTTATGTGTCAGCTGCCTCAGCAGGAAAGTGTGGATAATACCTTTTGCCTTGAAGGATTGCTAGGGAGTTACCTATAGCAGGTGAGTACTTGCCATTCTAACGACTTACTTAATAGGACTAGTGATATCTGACTTTTGTTTTGTGTTTTTGTTTTGTTTTGTTTTGTTTTGTTTTGAAGACAGGGTTTCTCTTGTAGTCCTGGCTGTCCTAGACTGCCCAGTTTTAAAAAACAAACCAAGCCACATGTGGTAATGCATGCCTTTAATGTCAGCACTGGGGAGGTAGAGCCAGGTGGATCTCTGTGGGTTTGAGGCCAGCCTGGTCTACAAAGCAAGTCTAGGACAGCCAGGACTACAAGAGAAACCCTGTCTCAAAAAACAAGAAAATAAAGTAAAATAAAACTAAAGAACAAAACCGCAAAAACCTGCTAGGTCTCACTAAACAGTCCTGGCTATCCTGAAACTTACTATGTAGACCGTGCTGTCCTTGATTTTATAGAGCTCCACCTGCCTCTGCCTCCTGAGTGCTGGGATTAAAGTCATGCACCACCACTCCCAGCCTTTCCCCCCCACAACTAAAATATAGTCTTGGCTTTTTGTTTGAGACAGGGTTTCTCTGTGTAGCCCTGATTGTCCTGGAACTCACTTTGTAAACCAGGCTGGCTTTGAACTCAGAGATCAGCCTGCTTCTGCCTCCTGAGTGCTGGGATTAAAGGTGTGTGCCACCATGCTTAGCTGTTGTCTTGACTATTATTGAATTTCAGGGGTTCTCTTTTTCTTTTTTGTCTTTCTAGACAGGGTCTCTCTATGTAGCCCTGGCTGTCCTGGACTCTTTTTGTAGACCAGGCTGGCCTTGAACTCATAGAGCTCTACTTGCTTCTGCCTCCCTGAGTGCTGGGATTAAAGGCATGTGCCAGCACGCCTTGCACACATTTGTTGTTTTTGTTTGAGAGTGTTAGTACACATATCACAACATGTGTGTGGAGGTCCAGTGTCCTGGGAAAGCTCTAACGTTCCACTATACACGTTGGTCTAGGGATAGGACTCGGGTTTGGTGGCAGGTGCCTCTACCCACTGAACCATCTTGAAGAGCCAATATTATTTCCTTGTTTAACTGTGGTAGTTTGTGTTCTAAGAAATCTTTGCCTATTTTCGAGACATAGAGACATTGTCTGTTCTGGAATTTTTATAGGCTTAGTCTCACAGATTTAGTTCCATGATCCATAGTAAATTAATGTGTGGATAGGGCTGTGTGTATGCTGTGGCACATGTATGTAAGTCAAAGGACAACGTTCAGGACTCAGTTCTTTCTTTGTATCTTTACATGGGTTCTGGGCTCAAACTCAAACTGTGTAGTCCAGCTTGTGCAGCAAACACTGTTAGCCACTGAGCTGTCCTGATGGTATACAGTTATTTCCACCTAACAAACATTGATTTTGGACATTGTCAGTTCTTCAGTTTTTTGTTTTTTAAAATAAATTTAATGTATTGGAATTATATTGAATTATGTAGATCAGTTTGTGATGATTGATGATGTAACAATGCTGACATTTCTGACAGCTCAACATTATATATTTTTGTACTTCGTAAATCTTTTTTGGGAGGTAGTGAGACGGCTAAGGGGTTAAGAGAGCTTGTTGCTCCTGAAGGGCCTGTGTCCAGTGCTCAGCACCTACACGGTTCCTCACAACTGTCTGTAACTTCAGTCTCAAAGGGTCTAACCCCTCCTTCTGGTGCCCATAACCATCACGTAAAATAAAAATAAATCCCTTTTAAAAAAAGATTTATTTAGCCGGGCGTGGTGGCGCACGCCTTTAATCCCAGCACTCGGGAGGCAGAGGCAGGCGGATTGCTGTGAGTTCGAGGCCAGCCTGGTCTACAAAGTGAGTCCAGGATGGCCAAGGCCACACAGAGAAACCCTGTCTCGAAAAACAAAACAAACAAACAAACAAAAGATTTATTTATTTATTATTTATATAGTATCTGCCTGCATGTGTACCTACATGCCAGGAGGAACCAGATCTCATTATAGATGATTGGTTATGAGCCACCGTGTGGTTGCTGGAAATTGAACTCAGGACCTTTGGAAGAATAGCCACTGCTCTTAAGCTGAGCCATCTCTCCAGCACTGCTCCCCCCCCCCCTTTTTTTAAAAAGACAATTCTCTCTCTCTTCTCCCCTACCCCCTGCCCCTCATTGTCCTGGCTGTTTTGGAACTCAATATGTAGACCAAACTGGCTTGAAACGCACAGAAATCTTCTGTCTCCCCCTCCATCTCCCAAGTGCTAGAATTAAAGGCATACCACCACACCCAGCCTAAAAATAAGGGCCGGGCATGGCGGCACACTCCTTTAATCCCAGCACTCAGGAGGCAGAGGCAAGCCGATCACTGCTGTGAGTTCAAGGCCAGCCTGGTCTACAAAGTGAGCCCAGGACAGCCAAGGCTAACACAGAGAGACTCCGTCTCAAAAAACCAAATATAAAAAATAAAAATCTAAAAAGACATTTTAAAATAGTCTTTCTCTCTCTTAAAGCAGTGTTCAGTATATAGTTCCCACATTTTGGTTGCTGTATTACATCTAGTATTTTCATATAGTTGTAAATATTTAGAATCCTAGCCTCCGGGCGGTGGTGATGCACACCTTTAATTCCAACACTCGGGAGGCAGAGGCAGGTGGATCTCTGAGTTGAGGCAGCCTGGTCTACAGAGTGAGTCCAGGACATCCAAGTCTACACAGAGAAACCTGTCTCAAAATACAAACAAAGTCAGACAATTAGAGTGTTGTTGTCCACCTGTTGCTGCGTGAAGTTGCAGAAATGTCAGCCCGGTTGGTCAGCTGTGGTGAGTAGCTCTCATCATGGAGACAGGAAGAAGACAAAGTCGTGACAGGGAGGGCCTTGGGCAAGACCCTGTCCCAGAAGCATGTTCCTGTCACCTAACTCAGTTCCTTTACCGCCCAAGGATTTATTCAGATTTTGGGTCCATTAATGGAGTAAAGTGTTCATTAGGTTAGAGCCCTCTTGACTGTGGCAGAGTGTCTGGGAACAGTATGTACATTGTGCCTTCAAAATCATTATCTCCTGGTGAATCTTTTTCATGGCATGTTCTTTTTTTTTTTTTTTTTTTTTAAATCCAGCAGTTGGTTTGGTTAGTGGGTTTGATTTTTGCTTGAAACAACAGTGATTGGCAAGGGTTCCCTCAGTGAATAACTAAGGTGATTTTGTTAGAAATGAGGTTTTAAGCTTTTGATATTAGAGGAAAATAGCCTTGGTAATAACTTTAGTGACAGTGGACAGTGGAATATTTGTACTTTTAGAATATGTCTAGTAATATATGATGGAGTTTTGAACACCTAAGTTTTGGGCCAATACACATTTTGTTTGGTTTTTGGTTTTTCGAGACAGGTTTTCTCTGTGTAGCCTTGGCTGTCCTGTACTCACTTTGTAGACCAGGTGGGCCAATAAATTTTGAGAGCAAATAATACAATTTTTATTTTCATACTTTGTGCCTTAGTCTGATATAAAAATTTAGTTAAACATCTAATTTCTACCACCCAAAATGTAAGTTGTGTACTGTTCCTTTGTTTGTTTGTTCGTTTTTTTGAGACAGTGTTTCTCTGTGTTATCATGGCTGTTCTGAACTTGCTTTGTAGACCAGGCTGGCCTCAAACACACAGTGACCCGCCTGCCTCTGCCTCCCGAGTGCTGGGATTAAAGGTGTGCACCATCATACCCGGCTTGTACTGTTCCATTTTAATAGAATGCTAAGGTTTACTTTATTTTATTTATTTAATTTGATAGAGTCTCACAGGCAGCCTTGGCTGGCCTTTTGCTAATCCCCTGGCTCAGGTTCCAGAGTGCTGGTATTGTAATAGGCGTGTGCCATCACATCCGGCTAAAGGTTTACTTTCAACAAAGGACTTACTGCATGGGGAGATATGTCTAAACTCTGGAGATAAAAGAAAAAATAAACCTCATTTGGCAATTACCTCTTGTATACAAGTAAAATAGAAAAAATTTGAGCCGCTTCATGGAAATACTGTGGCAAGTTCCACAGGTTGGTTGAGAACAGTTCACTCTCAGGGTGTGGCGGCCACTTCCACCTGGGAGCTAGAGGCAGGAGGACCAGGAACTCCAGAAGAGCTTCAGCTAATGTGAGTCTAAGGCCTGTCTGACTCTATGCGAAATGTCTAAAATACCAACAGGAGAGTTAGTCCCTCAGGTGGTCTGTGTTTCACTGTGCTTATGCGTGCTTCCCGGTCTCCTGGGGCGCTGCTGGCAGGCCACACTGCTCTGTACGTCCTGTCGGTGTGCTTTCTTTAGCCCTTTAGTCTCTAGTCTTCTCTAGAACAGTGACTGCCCTCCTCTTCTCTCTTGTGTACAACTGTGGTGCCCACTAAGTATTGGTAAGTACTAGTCACGAAAAATAATAGTTTGAATAATTTATAACCATCTGATTAAAACCAAGGAAACAGGTGTTTCCTCTGACAAAATATTATTGTTGTTGTTTTTTTCTTCCTGAAGACTGTTGTGGTAGATTAACTAAAGCCACAAACCTAACTTAATGCATAATACGGGTTGCCCTTACCCTCTGAGTGGGGTGGCTGCTTTCCTGTGTAGGAGTGCACAAAGCCTGCAAGTTTCATAGATATTCTTACCCACGAATTCTCAGTGTGGGTCAGTGGTTGAGCACTTGTTTAGTGTGTGCAAGCTTGCAGTTCATTCCTCAGGACTGAAAGAGGAGAAGACGAGGAAGAGGAGGAAAAGAAGGAAGAGAGGAGGAGAGGACGAGAAAAAGTAGAGAGAACAACTATTCTCTGAGGTCTTTTTTTCCTCCTGAGACAGGGTTTCTCTGTATAGCCCTGACTGTCCTTGAACTCCCTCTGTAGACCAGGCTGCCCTCAAACTCAGAGATCCTGCCTCTGCCTCCCTAGTGCTAGGATTACAGGCATGTGCCACCACCTGACTCATTTTTTGTTTTGTTTTTTTGTTTTTTTGTTTTTTGAGACAGGGTCACTCTGTGTTAGCCTTGGCTGTCCTGGCACTGCCTGACTCTTTGAGGGTTTTTTTTTTCCCCTCCTCCTGAGACAAGGTTTCTCTGTGTATCCTTGGCTGTCTTGGACTCACTTTGTAGACCAGGCTGGCCTGGAACTCACAACGATCCACCTGCCTCTGCCTCCCTAGTGCTGGGACTAATGGTGTGTGCCACCACATCTGGCCTTTTCAGTTCTTCTTAATGATGCAGAGTTTCAAATAATCTGAAACTCAGTAGAATATTAATGAGGATTAGTGACCCAGGGTCAGTTGCATTTAATCCTAGGGTGGGAAGTCCAGCCCTTCTAATGGTTTCTACTAAGTATCAAACTAGGGTTGAGGTCTGAAGGACTAGTATGCTAGATTTTTCAACAAATGTGTAATACTAACTTTTAGGAGTTTTCTTAGGTATATCTCAGTATTGATCATGGAGATACGGTCACAAGTGATTTCTATACTGTTTTTCTTGTTTGTATCTGTCTCATCAATAGAAATTAGAAATGTATTTGTTTAGCTCTTGTAGAGTTGACCAACCCTCTTTTTCTTATTACCTTTGAATGCGGCTGTGCCAAGAAAGGAGCCTAGCTAGGTTTATAAAGGGAGCCAGTTATAGGTAGTAGTCATGAACGTGTCTGCACACTGTTGCATGACTGAGCTCCTTTAAAAGTACCCTAGAGGTGCTGAGGAGGTGGCTCAGGTGTTAAAAGCACTTGCTGCTCTTGCAGAGGTTCCTAGCATCCACATGGAGGTTCTTAACCAATTATTAATCCAGTTACAGGCGATCTGATGTTTTCTTTTGACCTCTGAGGGCACCAGACACACATGGTGCACAGACATATAGGCAGGCAAAACACTAACACTCACACACATACATCTAAAAATTTTGATGATACCTAAAAGAAATATCTGTGTATAAAACAGTCTTCCTGTAGAAGATGGAGCTCCAAATGTACTCCCTTCCCCTTTAAGAAGCTTGCAGTCCCCTAGAGCAATGAGCACACATGGGAACCTGGAGTTCACACTCTGGGGCAAAGCTGCCTGGGAAGTGGCCTGGTCTCTCCAGGGTCCTGGGTGGAGCACTGCAGGCGAGAGGAAGAGTGGCTTGTGTGAAGAAAGGTGAGGCCATTCCCTAACCTGCTGTTGCCACATCTTCATCCCTTCTCAAGCCTCGGAACACTCAGGAGTTTCCAGACGCCTTCGTATGCTGTCTGAAGTGCTTCATCAGCTGCTGTAGACTGGATGCTCTTGCATACAGTTTTATTTGCTTATTTATTTATTTTTAAAGATTTATTTATTGTGTATACAGTGTTCTGCCTGCATGTACACCTGCATGCAGAAGAGGGCATCAGATCACATTACAGACGGTTGTGAGCCACCATGTGGTAGCTGGGAATTGAACTCAGGACCTCTGAAAGAGTAGTCAGTGCTCTTAACCTCTGAGCCATCTCTCTAGCCCTATTTTTAATTTAATGTGTACGGCTGTTTTGTCTGCATGTATGTCTGTGTACCACTAGTGTGTATGGTACCTGCAAAGGCCAGAAGAGGACGTCATACAGCATAGTGATGCAGGTACAGACAGCGACATCATACAGCCCAGAGCTGCAGTTACAGACAGTGACATCATACAGCCCAGAGCTGCAGTTACAGACAGTGACATCATACAGCCCAGAGCTGCAGTTACAGACAGTGACATCATACTCAGTGCTGCAGGTACAGACAGTGACATCATACAGCCCAGAGCTGCAGTTACAGACAGCGACATCATACTCAGTGCTGCAGGTACAGACAGTGACATCATACAGCCCAGAGCTGCAGTTACAGACAGCGACATCATACAGCCCAGAGCTGCAGTTACAGACAGTGACATCATACAGCATAGTGATGCAGGTACAGACAGTGACATCATACAGCCCAGAGCTGCAGTTACAGACAGTGGTGAACCGCAGTGTAAGTGCTGAGAACACAGCCTGCTCTTGCGCAGTCGTCAGTGTGTGTCTCTCTGCTTGTCTGGATCACTGATGGATGGTGGACAGAGATTCAGCCTGTGTGCTTTCCTGCATCTTCCTGAATTAATGGATGTTCTGTAGTGTTGGCTATAGGGATTTACTTGTTATTTCAGTTTATCAAATCATTATGAAGCTGTAGTTTAAAAAAAAAATTAGGGCTGTAGAGATGGCTCAGCAGTTAGGAAACACTGGCTGTTCTTCCAAAGGACCTGGGTTCAATTCTTAGCAATCACATGGCAGCTAACAGCTGTCTGTAATTCCAGTTCCAGGGACTCTGACATCACACAGACATGCATACGTGCAAGCAGAACACCAATGTAATAAAGATAAATTAAAAAAAAAATCCTTGAACCGGGCGTGGTGGCGCACGCCTTTAATCCCAGCACTCGGGAGGCAGAGGCAGGCGGATCGCTGTGAGTTTGAGGCCAGCCTGGTCTACAAAGCGAGTCCATGATGGCCAAGGCTACACAGAGAAAGAAACCCTGTCTTGAAAAACCAAAAAAAAAAAAAAAATCCTTGGGTGGATTGTGTGGTATAAGATACTCTAACCTCTTCATACGAAAAAGGAGAAAATAATTCTTACTCCTCCCCCCTCTATGTATTGTTTTGTTTCTTAAATTTGATATAACAGAGCCAGATGTTGGTGGTGCACGCCTTTAATTCCAGCACTTGGGAAGCAAAGACAGGAGGACCTCTGAGTTCAGGCCAGCTTGGTCTACAGAATGAGTTCCAGGATAGTCAGGGATAGAAACCCTGTCTCCAAAAAACAAAACAAAACCAAAGCCCCTCAGGCTGCTCTTGAACTTACTGAGCACATGAGGCTGGCCTTCAGCTCTTGATCCTCACGCTTTCGAAACCTAAGTGCTGGTATTACAGGTGTCCACTACTTTGCCTGGTTTCTTTGTTATTTTAGTCTCTTATACATGTAGAGCTAACAAAGAATGAAAATTTTTACTTGTTTTAGAAATAGGAATTTAAACAGTTTATAAATTACATTTGTTAGGCTGTGTGTGCACACACACACACACGCGTGCCAGGACATGAGTGGAGGTCAGAGGGACAGGTTTCAGGAAATCAGTTCTCTCTCCATCTTGTTGGTCCTTGGTGCCAAGCACCTTAGCCCAATAAGCCATCTTGCTAGCCATGATTTCATTTATAAACACTAAATTCTGTCACTTGTCATTAAATTTCTTGTTTATCCATGTGGTTTTTCTTAAGTACATTATAAAAATGTATTTCATGACTTTTTATCTAAATGAATGCATACAAATGGTTAACAGTTTGTCTATAGGCTTGCCAGAATACCAATGCTATTTTATATATATATATATTTTTTTGTTTGTTTGTTTGTTTATTTTAGACAAAAGAAATTAGAAAAAGTGATGGAAGAAGAAGGCCTAAAAGATGAAGAGGTGATTTATTGGGAGCTTTTCCCTTGGGCCCCAGCGTGAAAGGTTGTTTTCTCCGGCAAGGTAGCTTTGGTGCCAGGGAAGTGTTTGGCTCAGTGACGGGAATCTGAGGGATGGCGGCTTTTGGATTCAGTTACTCACGCAGAGGAAGACCTTAATTAAACACTCAGGAGAGTAGTTAATGAGCTTTAGAGCTCTAAGGTGAAATTAGCAAAGCTAAATTAAAACATAAAAGAACAAGGTGAGCATCCTACCAAGTCCGTGGTGCTTCCTACCTGTAATCCCAGCACTTGGAGATTGAGGCAAGCAAACTGTGCAAGACTGAGGCCAGCCTGCACTACAGAGCGAGGGCTTGTCTTTCAATGATGACTGAATTCCCTGCGAAGGGTCTGAGGAAGCACGGTGCATTTCTGAACTCATTATCAGAGCAGAGTGCTGGCTCACATCAGCCTACAGATGCAAGGCAAAAATACAACCAATGAGGGACGATGAAGGGGACCAGATAGCACTGGAAATGCCTTCCAACATCAAGTGACAGCCCAGGACAGTGATAACAAATGCCCAGTGTTTGTAGGAAAACTAGGAGTTCAGGCATGGTGTACTAGTATGTACTGGGCTTGGAGGATCTAGAAAAACACACCTGAAAAAGGGCTCAAGGAAAATGTTGATTGTCTTTCTTGACTAGAAATGCTAGAACAGTGGATTAGTGAAGTAGTTCTCTGAGGAGCCTCCACACCCTTTAGTGTGGCTTGTTACGTCTCATGCCAGGGAAGGGCTCTTGGGATGCTGTCGTGTGAGTTATGCAGACTAGTGTGGCCCTGCTTCCCGCTGCGCAAGACAGATAGGACTTGGTTTCAAAGTTTCAGCTTTCCTCCCTTTTCTTTTTTAAACATCAGAAACGACTAAGGAGATCAGCACATGCTCGGAAGGAAACGGAGTTTCTTCGATTAAAGAGAACAAGGCTTGGACTGGAAGATTTTGAGTCTTTAAAAGTTATAGGCCGAGGAGCATTTGGTGAGGTAAAAAAAATCCCACACCATCAAAGCTTTTAATATACTATGAGCTCCTGACTGTGTTACCCAGCATGAATATATGGGGTTCAGTGGGTTGGCTTGCAGGCTTCACACCCTCACCTCTCGTCTCTCTTCTCCCTGGTTCACTGCCCCAGATCACTTCTCTGTCTTGTCAGGGTTGGCATTGGCACTTTGTTCTTTTGGAGCGAGCCACACTATGTAGCCCAAGGTGGCATCAACTCTATGCTCCCCTGCTTTAGCGTCCAGAGAGCTGGACTTACAGGCATGTGCTGCTGTGCTTAGATCCTGACATCAGTATGTTTATGCAACAATTCTGTATTCTTTTTTTTTCCCTCGAGACAGTGTTTTTCTGTGTACTCCTGCTGTCCTGGAATCACTTTGTAGACCAGGCTGGCCTTGAACTCACAGCGATGTGCCTGCCTCTGCCTCTGCCTCCCGAGTGCTGGGATTAAATGCATGTGCCACCACCACCTGGCTAATTTGTAATCTTGACAGTAACCCATTTTATAGCTGGTGAGATTAAGACTCTGAAGATTTGCACTGTCACACAGCTGTTGAGCAGGAGACCAGAGGCTGGCTGGAGTCCTCTGCTTTAACATTGTGGCTTTCCAAGGGCCACCAGGCTGCAAGGGGGTGCGGATGTTTGTCTCTACTCCTTAATCCCTGCCAGATGCTCAGGGTTCTAGAGATGGTCTGCGCTTGTTAAGGTGTGTGCCTGTAGTCCTAGTAGTCTAGGGGCTGACGCAGAAGGACCACAGCTTGCCCAGTAGCCCAGCTTAGCTAGTGAGAGCCTGTCTTAAAACAATAACTGAGTTGGGCAGTGGTTGTGGTACACACCTTTAATCCTAGCACTTGGGAGGCAGAGGCAGGTGGAACTCAGAGTCCAAGTGAGTCCAGGCAGTCAAGGCCACACAGAGAAAAAACGAAGAAAGGCCTTGACTCAGTAGTAGAGAATTGAAGGCACTTGTAGCTTGACCCAGCTGCTGTTTGTCTGCGGTGTCAGAATCAAGTTAGGCAGGTGCTGCGCCCTCAGCTGCATCCCAGGTCCTTAGCCCAGATCTTACAAATGAAACCTCCTCCATCACACTACCAGGCTCCTGGGGGAAGCTTGAAAGAGCTCATGAAAGGTCATTCTCATTAATGGAAAACACCCAAAAGACAGCCACTGATGCAATAATTACTTGGTCTTTTTCTAGAAGGAGAAGCACATTATAAAAAACAGTACTCGGGGCTGGAGAGATGGCTCAGGTTAAGAGCACTGTCTTCTCTTCCAGAGGTCCTGAGTTCAATTCCCAGCAACCACATGGTGGCTCACAGCCATCTGTAATGTGATCTGGTGCCCTCTTCTGGTGTGCAGGTGTGCAGGCAGAACACTGTATACATAATAAATAAATATTAAAAAAAAAAAAAGCAGTACTCAGGGGGAAATGTCAGTAATATCTTAAAGATGCAGGTAAAAGGTAAAAAATTGACCCTTCAGTTGGGAATTACAGTTAGCCCTTTGAGAATAAGAAAGTGCTTTTCAAAATGCTCCCTGTTCAGAGAAAAATGGACATAGTACTTGATAAGGGAAACATGCAAAAAGACGGAAAAACACTTCGCAGCCTTTTAACTAAGATCAAGTGTAGTATCTGCTCTTATCAGCTTATCTGGTATGTCCTCCATCTGAGGGCAGTAAATTAAATGGATTTTTGGAGCTGGGAGATGGAATAGCAGCTTGCTTCATCCACTCTGCGATTCAACTTGGTATTCCAGTAAGGAAAAGAAAAATGTGTGTGTCTTGGGGAAAAGGGGGAGGTGTTCATGAACTTGCCAGAAGGTTTTTCTTTTGTTAATAGAGCATTTTCTTTTCACAATATAATTGTCTTTTTAAAAGCATTGGAGAGTGGGGCTAGAGAGATGGCTTATTGTTTAAAAGCCCTTACTCTATTTTCAGAAGACCTGAATTCCGTTCCTATCACTCATGGGCAGGTCACAACTGTCTATGACTGCGACTCCAGGGCATAGATCACCTCTGGCCTCTCAGGCATCTGCGTGTCTGAGTAGATGCCCACACAGACACGCACACCTGCACAGAACTGAAGAATAATGAAAATCGCTTTAAAAACTGGAGAATGAGCCAGGCATAGTGGCACCGGTCTCTTTTTGTAGTTTTGTTTTGTTTTGATTTGTTTTTTTTGGATCTTTTTTGAGACAGAATCTCTCTGTGGTAGCCTAGGCTGTTCTGGACTCGATTTGTAGACCAGGCCGGCCTTGAACTCACAGTGATCCGCCTGCCTCTGCCTCTCAAGTGCTGGGAGTGGCCGGCTTAAGTGGCACAAGTCTTAATCCCAGCACTTCGGGAGTCAGAGGTCTTGTCTACACAGTAAGTTCCAGGACTACATAGAAAGACTATGTCCTTTAAAAAAAAAAAAAGCCGGGCGTGGTGGGGCACGCCTTTAATCCCAGCACTAGGGAGGCAGAGGCAGGCGGATCGCTGTGAGTTCGAGGCCAGCCTGGTCTACAAAGCGAGTCCAGGACAGCCAAGGAGACACAGAGAAACCCTGTCTCCAAAAACCAAAAAAAAAAAAAAAAGCTGGAGAAATGGCTCAGAAGTCCTGAGCTCAATTCCCAGCAACCACATGGTGGCTCACAGCCATCTATAATGTGATCTGATGCCCTCTTCTGGCCTGCAGGTGTACATGTAGGCAGAGCACTGTATACCTAATAAATAAATAAATAAAAATTTAAAAAGTAAAATAGAGAACTTCATTATCTAATAAAACATTTTAGAAAGAATTTAAAGGCCTGGGATGTGGCTCAGTGCTTAAGCACACATACTGCTATTGCAGAGGACCTGATTGAGTTCAGTTTCCAGCCCCCACCCATCTCAGGGGGCTCACAACTGCCTTTAACTCCAACTCCAAGGGATCTGACACCCTGAAGCCCTGGGTTGGATCGCTGGTGCTGGAAATACAAATCTTTAGCTTGGCAGTGTGGGTTCAACCTAGCGTTTCTTTATTTTTTTTGTTTTTTGTGACAGGGTTTCTCTGGCTGTCCTTGAACTCAGAGATCCGCCTGTGTCTGCCTCTCAAGTGCTGGGGTTAAAGGTGTGCATGGCCATGCCCGTCGTCCTAGCATGTCCTTTGTAATCTTCCAGGTGCGGCTTGTTCAGAAGAAAGACACGGGGCATGTGTATGCGATGAAAATCCTGCGCAAAGCAGACATGCTGGAGAAGGAGCAGGTAACTGACCTCCAGGGGCAGCTGCCGCTACTCAGCTTGCGGATTGGCCGCCTTAGTTATTATTTTTGCTTAGTTCTGTTTATTTTATTACAGTTTTCTCTAGTTAGTTTTCTTACGTATATTATACATACGATTGTACCTTTTCTCCCCAAAAGATGCACTTCTGTGTTTAAAAATACAAATAAGGCCTGTGAACCACAAATAGTACTTTACAGTTGCGGCTGGGAGGGAAGGAAGCAGCGTCTCCGCTCCCAGCTAAGCACAGCTGCACTTACTCTTCATACCTAAACCACAGATGGGCCTCTGCGAAGCTTGTCAGCGCCCCAGGGACCAGCCTGCCAGGGTCCGAACTGGCTGGGAAAGTGGAATGGCAGAGCAGGGAAGCGTTTCCTTTAACGGTTAGGAGCACTGTCCTCGGCCTGCAGCAGAGCTCAGTGGTAGAGTGCTTGCCTGTGGTGTTGGAGGCCCTGGGGTCCCTCCCTAGCAGCACCCCACTTTATCAATAAAGAAGACTGGAGCTCACTCTGCAAGTAGATCTGAGATACACACCAACATAAGTTCCATCAAATTTAAATATTTGATAGCTTATTTTTTTAAAGATTTATTTATTATGTATAGTGACCTGCCTGCATGTACACCTGCACACCAGAAGAGGGCACCAGATCTCATTATAGATGGTTATGAACCACCATGTGGTTGCTGGAATTGAACTCAGGACCTCTGGAAGAGCAGCCAGTGCTCTTAACCTCTGAGGCAGCTTTTTTTTTTTTTTTTTTTTTTAAAGTAAGAGTATAGATGTGTAGACCTGGTTTAGTTTAGATGGTTGACCCAGAACAGGTAGCAGTGGGTGATGCTGCAGCCGAATTCCAGTGTAAGGTCTTGTGCCAGGCAGAGCTCTCTGGAGCCAGCAATGAGGACAGAGATGGGCTTGTGTACCTCCTGAGAGAATAATCATGGAGGTTTTTTCTGTCTACATTCAAGTGCCTCCTCAGAATGCTGTGGTTTGAGGGCTGGAGAAACAGCTGAACAGTTAAAAGCACTGGCTGCTCTTCCAGATGGTCTGGGTTGAATTCCTGGCACCCACATGGTGGCTCACAATGGTCTGTGATTCTAGTCGCATCTTTGGGCAGTACTTGCGCATGGTACTCAGACTGTGCATGCAGGCAAACAACCACACACAAAACAGTCAGTAACTTGTTTATTTTTCAAGTTTTACTGGGAAGCCTTGGTTCTTAATTGCAGTTGAAGAGGTGTTTAGCAAATCTTCAGCTGCTATTGTAGTTAAATGAACAGCAGCCAAGGCAGAGTGCTTTATAGCCCTGGTTATGTGTTACCTGGAGGGCAGTGTATGGCGTAGCTGGGTGCTCAGGCACCGAAGAGAGAGCACCAGTTTGTCTCATGAAGGAAAGTGATTTCTGTGCTGGTTAGTTAGGGTATTTGTAGGTCATGAGTAAGTTTTACAGTATGTATTTTTATACTTTTAGCCAACACTCAAGACTCCTGTCAGTCCGTTGCTTGTCACAAAAGTTAGAACGTGGGCCTGTCGAGAGCCCAGAGTTAAGGATTTGAGCTGAGTTTATCATGTGGGACCCACAAAGCGGAGGGAGAGAACTACTGATGCCTGGGACTTGTTCTCTGACCTCCGTTCATACACCATGTACACACATGTATATAAAACAAAATATTGACAAAGTTAGAAGAAGGAGTGTGCTGGCACAGACCTTTGGTTCCAGACTGAGGAGGCAGAGGTGAGCAGACCTCATAATGGAAGCTGGTGACCGGCTTAGCCGATGCCAAGAGTCCAGCATGGTAGATGGCAGTGATCTGAGCAGGGGCTGTAAAATCTTAGTTACACTTTCCACAAGGTCAATGGCTACAATCTTCTAAATGAAAATAGCAATTAGGATGTTAAAATAATTCATTAACTTATGCATTACATGGAATATTAATTTAATTATTTAGGTCACCTTAGTCGGTGGACTCAGTTGCACCCATTGGTCTCAGTGTGTGGTCAGCCAAGTCCTGAAAGGACTCAGTGCTTACACTAGGTGAGTGCGAGCAGCAGCCAGTACAGATGCGTCCTCATTGTTTGATAGTGCTGACATTGTTAGACTGAGAATCCCAGTTGTGCTGTAGGCGGTGTTCTGTTCCCATTTCTGAACTGTGCAGGGTTTAGAACTACCTGCTGAGAGCTCAGGTTGTTAATCTGCCCATAAAGGGGATGCTTCTGTTACCTGGGAACACTTGAAAAGCTAAGGCATGAGCATCGGCTGCGGCCGGACATTTCTCCCCTGGTGAGGTTGATGCTGCTGCACTCCCGTGAAGGATACAACTGGCTGGTATGCCAGCTTCTGGTGCCTTAGATGTTACAGATAGGGAAGAGAACCTTCTGGAGTGAGCTGCACCTCTGGCTCTGTGCTCGGCTGACCCCACTCCTAGATCTCAGGGCTTCTAGCTGCCACGTCAGCCTCAGAGAAGATAAGGTGGGCTCCTAGTGTGTAGCTTCCCTCTGGGCAAACAGGAAATGCAGTTACCATTCTGTCCTCCAAGTTGAGTGACAAGTGACATTACTAGTCCCTTTTCTTTGGATTCTTTTGTTTTTTCTTGTTTTAAGAAAGGGTTTCTCTGTGTAGCCTTGGCTGTCCTGGAGTTGCTTTGGTAGACCAGGCTGGCCTAGAACTCCGAGATCCACCTGCCTCTGCCTCTCTGAGTGCTAGGATTACAGGCGTGTGCCACAGTGCCTCACTTCTTTGGATTCTTGTAGTAGGTAGGGACCCAGGAGAGCAGAGGCCACAGTTTTCTGACTTTATAGTGATAAGGTCACTGATACAGTTGCAGGTCACCAAGCAGCAGTAAATTTCCACAAGTTTTCTTGTTTGACTTGTTTTGTGGTTTCATCCACTGTTATCACCCATGTGTCATAAATAACACTTAACAAAAACCTAAGATTTTTCACATGTTGAAGCTATTAAAGAGTTTTTATATGAGCCATGTTAATGGAGACTGAAAACTCAGATATGTAAATTATCATGCCTTTGAGCTCCATAGAGCTTGGGAGAACAGGCAGATGAGGTAGAAGTCAGGAGACAGTAGTCTGTATCTCTAGTCAGTGAAGGGAGAGCATGTGGCCTAAGGAGGACATCCCAACAAAGCAAGCAGTTGGTGAGAACCATAGGAGGGCCAGCTGCTGAAGCGGCACACATCTGTGATTTGAAACATAAAAACCTATGAGCAGAACTTTTGCTATAGCTTGGACTGAGTCTTAGTGACTTAGATTTGATTCAGTCCATCTTTAAATCTTGTGACACTTAAAAAAGAAAGGAATGGAGCTGGGCGGTGGTGGCGCACACCTTTAATCCCAGCACTCGGGAGGCAGAGGCAGACGGATCACTGTGAGTTCGAGGCCAGCCTGGTCTACAAAGCGAATCCAGGACAGCCAAGGCTAACACGGAGAGCCCTGTCTCACAAAACAATACAAAACAAAATTGAAAAGAATATAATTTGAGAATATCCAATAATGTTTTAGTTACTATTACATATTTTATTTATCTATATTTTGATTTTTCGAGACAGGGTTTCTCTGTGTAGCCTTGGCTGTCCTGGAACTTACTTTGTAGACCAGGCTGGTCTTGAACTCAGAGATCTGCCTGCCTCTGCCTCCCATGTGCTGGGATTAAAGGTATATGTCACCACACTTGGCACTATTACATATATTTTTTAAAAAGATTTATTTATTTATACAGTATTCTGCCAGCACATGTACCAGAAGAGGGAGCCAAATCTCATTATAGATGGATATAAGCCATCATGTGGTTTTGCTGGAACTGAACTCAGGGACCCTGGAAGAGCAGTCAGTGCTCTTAACCTCTGAGCCATCTCTCCAGCCCCACTATTACATATTTTAAATAATGTAAATTTGATATATATTAATCAATGTTGAGACAAGGTGTCATGTAGCCATGGCTGGCCTCAAACTTGCTTTGTAGTGGAGGATGATCACTCCTGATCCGCGTACTTTCACCTCTCAAGTGCTAAGCTTGCAGGCAGGACACACACACACACACACGCACACACACCCTTTACTGTGTGGTGCTGTGGATCAAACCCAGGGCTTCATACGTGCTATAGGAACCCTTTACCAGCTGAGCTACTCCCCTCCTCATAAAGCATTATCTTTTAGTAAAGTAATTCTACCAGTTCGCCCAAACTGCCTGTAGCACAGGCTGGATGTTGCAGCAAATGTAGAAAACTAGAAATGCCATGGCTTTGAATCTGTAACCCATACTGTAGTGTAGTGAACAGCTAAGCACTGTGGCATCGTGGTAATCTAGCATTGTCACTCAGGGCTCTTGTCACTTTAATGTCACCGTGGGGGCATGTAGCCAAGTAGTTACATAGCATGAGCATTTGTGTTTGTGCAGCATGAACACGGCCCTGGGCTCCACCTCAGGCATTGCAGAATGAAACCAGAACCAGACGAAACAGATAGCTCAGACAACACCAAGGTCACCTAGATAATGAAGACTGAGCTGGGACTTGCTGAGGGTCTCACTGTGAGGACTATTAGAACAGAGGGCTGGGGATGCTGGCAGAGTGCGTGCTTAGGCCTGGTTTAGGACTCTCACCACATCAACCGATGTGGTGACATTTGCCTATAATCTTCAGTTTTGGAGACGAGGCAGGAAGATTGGCGATAAACCTTGGCTATATATTGAGCTCAAAGCCAGCATGGAATACATGAGTCTCTGCATTTAAAAAAATGTGTGTGTCTATGTGTATGTATATGTGTGTGTGTATATGTATACACACACATACATACATACATACATATATATACATATATATATACATATATATATATATATGAATGGCAGTTTTAACTAATTGGAGGTTTACTTCAAAGCAGTACTACGGTTGCTGTTGCATTGAAGCCATTCATTCATTTTGGCAGTTTAAAAGGCCGTTCTTACCAGGATTCTATCACTGGATTCCTTCAAGTCAAGTGTCCGTTTCAAGTTGGTCACTTTGTGTTAGCAGAACTTTTGCTCATCACAACTAAATATGCAGAACAGTATTTGAATTGTTTAAACAGCAGAGCAAGGCTTGTCATTAATCAAATGCATATACCTCCAGGTTGGCCACATCCGTGCGGAGCGTGACATTCTAGTGGAGGCAGACAGTTTGTGGGTTGTGAAAATGTTCTATAGTTTTCAGGATAAGCTAAACCTCTACCTAATCATGGAGTTCCTGCCTGGAGGTAATTACTTCACAATGAAAGGTCAATTTCCCTTTTGTTCTGTGGTTTCTCTCTCACATCAACAAGTAACCCTCCTTTATCCTTGTAACTGTGCTCACAGTCGCTTGCTGTATCTGCCTAAGGTCTATAAAGGAGGTCAGTAGCCAGCCGTATGCTGGGTGCCTCTGCGGTCTTAGCCTTTCACTCACCCACCATTTCAGATGGACAAGCCTTCCTGTTTCCCTTTCAAACATTTTAGAACACATAGGGGGTTCTGCTGATGGGAGCCCTGCAGCAGCTGCCGCTGTAGAACTTCAGCCTTTCCTGCGATTTATTAGTAAAGAGGGACTTTCTCTTCACCTGTGTTAGTATATAGAGTCCACGTCGGAGATTTTACATGCAGACAGCTACAAAGTCAGCCAGAGCAAACAGAAGACAACTTTTCTTTCTGGTTTTTACAAAGCAAATGTAATTCATTGGGGCATACTACATTGATCTTGTGGCACCCCTTAATTTAGACACAGGGCCACTGGTGATTTTTAGTAACAACTGATCAGGAATACAGTAGGGTTGGCTAATGGAATGCCCTTCTTTTCCTTAATTAAGCATTTGCATGCTAGTTCTCAAATAGTAACACACAGCCTGGCCTCCACTCCTTGCCATGTGTTACCCTAGCCATGCACCTCTTCCTTGGCTTTTCACGTCCCTTGGACCCTGCCCTTTGTATTTGGTGATGCTGCCTCACAGAGCCATAGACCAGCTGGCCTGAGCTCTCCGGTCATCTGGGTAAACCCACACAAGTGAAGCCACCAGCTGTTCTCCTTGGCAGTGAGTGAAGGCTGCACAGTGGCCTGAGAGTTGGCTTCTGACCTCAGGGTGTTGCCAGGAGTGCTGTCCAGTCACAATTTTCAAGTCTTGAGCTTTTATGTAATTAATGATTTAGTTTTTGCCCGTGGGAAAAAGTTCTTGCCAAGAATACAAAAAGGTTAGGAATGACATGCCACTCAGAAGGCCTCTCTCTCTTTCTTGTTTCCTAACATGAGTAGCTTTACATGAAATGGAACTGAATCGACCTCTTTTTCTTAGCTTTTTAGCTACTTTACATATCTTCTTTGCTTCTGTTTTAATTGCTGAATTTTAGGATTTTCACCTTGTAGGAAACTTAAGGGGTTTATCGGCAGATTAAAAGTTATAAAAGGACAGTGGTGTCCATCTAAACACCCCGAGTAAGACGTTAGGAGAAGGCCCTGCTGGTCTGAGCCATCAGTGTGCTCACCTGTCAGCAGTTAAATTCCAGTGTGGAGGAGCAGGCTTGGCCTTCGCTGGCTGATGCTTGGCTGCCCACGCTGCCTTCTCCCTGTGCTAGTGGGGAGCCTTGTTTAAGTCTCCCTAATATTTACATTTTATTTGCATTTCACTCTAACGAGAGCAGTCCAGCCTGTGTGGAATCACCATTCACAGACACTAGAGCAAACATAGGGTCGGTTCCCTGCTCCACAGTACTGTGGTGAGCAAGAACACTTTGGAATTATGGGGAAAATGAAAATTACAGTGAAGTGGTCGTCACCACCTACCTTAGGTACGAGTTGAGTTTTTCTGTGACTTTTACCCTTTCAGTATTAGAAACGTCTTGCTGTTTCCTCCATGTTAGCACTGTGGGTCAGTCTCTGGGACACAGCACAGTTGGGTTTATTTGGCTTATATTGGCAGATATGAAGACTTACCTGAAAACTGGTTCTTAACTCATCTTTTACGTGTGTGTGTGTGTGTGTGTGTGTGTGTGTGTGTGTGTGTGTGTGTGTATACGTGTATGTGTGTACATGCATTTTGTGTGTATGGTGGTGGCTTTGTATCTTTCTGCTTCCAGGGGACATGATGACCTTATTGATGAAGAAAGATACTCTGACAGAGGAGGAGACTCAGTTCTACATAGCAGAGACAGTGCTAGCCATCGACTCCATCCACCAGCTGGGGTTCATCCACAGAGACATCAAACCAGACAACCTTCTCTTGGACAGCAAGGTATGTGGGGACACAGCACCCTGACAAGTAGGTCTGCTGAGCTGGGCAGCCTGGCTTAACTCTTGCTTACATGCAGTGACGACATGGACGGTGATCATTTGTCTCCGTTTGTTTGTTTTGGGTTTTTGAGACAGGGTTTCCCTGTGTAGCCTTAGCTGTCCTGAACTCACTATGTAGATCAGGCTGGCCTCGAACTCACAGAGATCAGCCTGTCTCTGCCTCCCGAGTGCTGGGATTAAAAGCGTGTGCCACCACACCCAATTCATTTGTCTCCTTTTTACAGGCACGTTTGCCATCACATCCTGTCTCTGAACTGTGATTTTGTAGTTTAATTGAATGTTCCTAAAAATAGAGAACAACGGGGCATCGTAGTAAATGGTTTTAATTCCTGCTGTCAGGAGGCAGAGCCAGGCTGGTCTACATAGGGAGATCTGGGCCAGCCAGGGCTACATAGTGAGACGGTCTCAAAACAAAGAAAGATAAGCCAGGAATGGGATGGTGGTACATGATAGCTCTAGCACTTGGGGAACAGAGGGAGACTAGACTAGAAATTCCACATCTAGCCTGAGTTACAAGACCTTTTCTGCAAACACCACAAACAAAATGAATCCTTTTTGTAAAAGGCAGAGATGCTATCTTCCCTGAGCACCTGGTACTGCATGGCTGGTGCATCTGCTGTCAGGCCTCCCTCTACTGAAGTACCAGCAGCCGAAAAAGCCTACCACAAGTCCAGGCTCCATCAAATGCACCCCACTTACAGAGGACCTCACTCCCACTCCCGCCCCGCCTCTGTGCAGCCCTAATTGCTTTACCTCTGTGATACAAGTAGCACCGTTCCCAAGACCACAGGGAGTGGCCTCTGCTGCAGCTACACTTTGTGTTCCCTGGCATGTGCAGTCACTGGTCGTCCTAGCCAGTGAGGATGGCTGCATCCGCCTCCTTCAGCTCTAGAATTGTAGAAGGTTACACTCGGAACACAGATTTTTTGGTCTGTACTGAAAGTGCAGTCCCCACTACTTCTGCTTTCTTGGTTTTGTTTTTGGAGACAGAGTTTCTCTGTGGAGCCTTGTCTGTCCTGGACTCACCCGGTAGACCAGGCTGGCTTTGAACTCACAGTGATCCACCTGCCTCTGCCTCCTGAGTGCTGGGCTACCACTCCCAGCCTGGTTTTTTTTTTGTGTGTGTGCCCCTGACAGTCCTGGAACTCATTTTGTAGACCAGGCTGACCTTGAACTCCTGCCTCGATCTACCTGCTTCTTCCTCCTGAATGCTGGGGTTAAAGGGTCATCATGCCAGGCAATCCTGCTGTTTCTTTCGTTAACTTCCTAGGTATTTTTGAAATGCTTGAAGTCTTGTCTTTCTTTGAAAACCTCATGTATAATGTCGTGAGGGCAGATATACTGTCTTCTGTTAGCAATTCTGTTCTGTAAGAATAGTCCGTCATGTATGAGTAAAAGGGAGACAACCTAGAGCAGTGGCTGCACACGGTTCTGTCCTGTACGCACCGGAAATGTCGAGATGAAGCCCATTATTTTGCAATAATAATATGTGCTAATAAAAGAAGAATTTCATATAGTAGAAAATTAGAACAACACACAATTATAGAGAAGAAAAGCAATTTACAGTCTCATAACTGAAAAATGACCACTGTTTTCTGGTTGTTGTTTTTTTTGTTTGTTTTTTGAGACAGGTCTCACTGCATAGACTAGGCTGGCATAGATCTACCTGCCTGTCTCCAGTGCTGGAATTAAAGTTGTGGGCTACCATGTCTGGCTTCAGGTTTTTGGGGCTTTCTTTTTTTTTCCAAGACAGGGTTTCTCTGTCTCTGTCCCCATGTGCTAGGATTAAAGGAGTGCATGACCACGCCCAGCTGAATAAATTTATTATTACATATATAGTGTTCTACCTGCATGATCACCTGCACACCAGGAGAGGGCACCAGATCTCATTACAGATGGCTGTGAGTCACCATGTGGTTGCTGGGAATTGAACTCAGGACCTCTGGGAGAGCAGTCAGTGCTCTTAACCTCTGAGCCATCTCTGCAGCTCCTGACTTCAGTTTTTAATCGATTCTTCTGTGTAGCTCTGGCTGTCCTGGAACTTGCTCTGTAGACCAGGTTGGCCTCAAACTCAGGTATCTAGTTGCCTCTGCCTCCCATGTGCTGGGATTTAGCTGGAATGCTGGTTGGTTGTTTTTTTTTTTTTTTTTTTTTTTTCAAGACAGGGTTTCTCTGTGTAGCCTTGGCTGTTCTAGATTCACTTTGTAGACGAGGCTGGCCTCGAACTCAAAGCAATCCACCTGCCCCTGCCTCCTGAGTGCTGGGATTAAAGGCATGCGCCACCACGCCCAGTTTGGAGCGCTGTTCTAACAGCGTGCTGCCATGTGTTTTCCTTGTACAAGGCCGGCGGGGAGCGGTGCAGTGACTAGAGGGTTAATGATGCTGCAAGAGAATGTTCTCCCACTGTCCAGAAGGGCCCATCCCCCGCCACCTTGTCTCTCCTTCCCTCACAGGGCCACGTGAAACTTTCTGACTTTGGCCTTTGTACCGGCCTGAAAAAAGCACACAGGACAGAATTCTATAGGAACCTGAACCACAGCCTGCCCAGTGATTTCAGTAAGTTTTAGCAGTGACATTAGCCACCCTGTTCCTTACCTGATGGTGAACGTGATTTCCCTGGTGAGCAAGCTATACAGAAGACATGGGGGGATGGGGGGGTGGTGGTGACCACAGCTCAAGGGTTAGAGAAGAAATGCAGTGCTTTTCTACAGTGCCCGTGATGTCTGACTTGGGAGGGAGTGCTTCCAGCTGTGCTGAGGCAGATGCTGAGAAGGAAGGTGCTGGGAATGACCATGGAGCATCAAAGAGAGACAGATGAAAGCTCACAGGACAACCCCAGAATGGACTTACTTAGGCGCTCCTCTGCTTCTTGAGCAGCCCAGAGCGGCTCTGTGGGAGAGTGCATGCTCCACAAGCATGGCACCTGAGCCCGAGCCCTAGAATGCATCTAAGAAGCCAGGTGTGAAGGCACATGGCTGAAATTCAGCACTGAGGAGGTGGGGACAGGAGGATCCCCGAGGCTAGTGGCCACACAGCCTAGCTATTTGGCAAGTTCCAAGCCAGTGATAGACCCTGTCTCAGAAAACGAAGTGAGAGAGAGAGAAGAAAAGAAAGGTGGATGGCACTTAAGGAATAATACGTGAGCTTTGGCCCACACATGTGCAGGCACACACATGGGCAGGCACACACATGTGCAGAGCACTGGACTCACAGTGCATCTTAACTCTGGGAGTCTGCTTGCTGCTCTTGGATCTTTGGTGACAAATTTTAGAAACTGTTTCTGGTCAGCATGCATGGGTCAAGCCCAGCCACACAGGTTGAGATTGAGTCAGATTTTCTGGAGTCCCACGAGCCAGGTCTGAATAAGTGAAAACCCTGAACATACAGACAATGGGGCATGGGGCTGAGCATCTTACATGCACATGGGAGATGATCAGAAAACAAAACAACAGAAAGAACGTGTGGTTGTAGCTCAGTAGTAGGCTGCTTGCCTAGCGTGCAGAAGACCCTGCATTCCTTCTACAATACCAAAACAAAACAAAAAGCAGAAACAGCACAAAAATACACAGAGTTGATAAACATTTGCGCTCCCTTCTCCACAATTGTTCTGATGAGGCCTGTCTATCTCCTCCGCCTACATGAGCCACAGGAGACTGCTGACAACTCCACTGACTCTCAGAGCTGCTAGCCTCAGAGCTCTGTATTTGAGCTGATAGAATGAGTCACCTGGAGCTGACTGGGTGTGTGTTGTGTCTTGTTGCTTTGAGATAGGTTTTCTAAGCCCCCCAGGCTGGCCTAGACCTCGCAGAGATCTGCCTTCCTCAGCCGCCACTACCATGCCTGACCTCACCGAGTGTTTGATGCGTGTGTGGTCTGTGAAGTACCTGAGCCCCCAAAGTAGTAAGCATTCTTGTCTGAATGTTGGTTAGGACCTGACTTCTCTACTTCTAGCTTTTCAGAACATGAATTCCAAGAGGAAAGCAGAAACCTGGAAAAGGAACCGACGCCAGCTAGTAAGTATTATTGCAGGGCTCTGAAGTCCTGCCAGCTAGTCCCAGTGTGTGCTAAAGGGTGCACATGGCTCAGTGATAGAGTGCTTGCCCGGCATGCACAGGGCCCTAGTCCCGTCCCCAGTACCAACCATCACCAGCAGAACAGACAGACAGTCGCGTGTGTGAACCCTGAGTAGCTGCCTTGTGTTTAAACACTACTTCAGCAGCAGCCCTGTCTGTGTGTGCTCTCCTTAGGGGGGTCTGTGAGGGAGGCTAGATAGTGTTAGGTGGTGCGGCCAGTGACTTCTCAGAAGATGATTTCATTCTGGCTTTTCTAGTGAGTAAAATTACCTTTCTTCTGTCTTGCTTTCTAAGGTATAAAGAGCTTAGTTAAGCTGGGAATCTCAAGGTAAAACTACATACTCAAAGTAGTATACTTAAAGCATTGTCATTTAGTTTTTGATATAAAGTCTCCTAGGCTGGCCTGAGGCTCGTTATATAGCTGAGGCTGGCCCTGAAATCCTGGTCCTCTAGATTCCACCAGTGTACTAGGACTATGGATATAGCACCATGCCCATCTTAAGACACTATCTCTCAAACGCAGGGAAATACTGATTCCCTTTAGGCAAGCCAGGACTCCTATTCATCTGCCTAACCTTTTCTTACTTTGTGGTAGAAAAAGTTCTTCATAATCAGAACTGGAGAGGGGACTTTTTAAAATTTTATAAGTGTTTGACTGTGCACACATTCAAAATTATGTCCCATAAGCTTAAAAGCAAATAGGTAACTTTATTGCATTTACCTTGATTGTATGTTGAAAGTGATTTAAATAGTGTAAATTCACCATTGAAATATTACTGTCTAGGAAAACGTCCCATCTCATTTCTTCTGTCTGTGTGTACGTAGGTGAGAGGGCAACTTGTAGGAATCTTCCACTCTGTGTGTGTCCCAGGGCTCAGGTCATCAGTCCTGGTGGCAAGTGCTGTGTGTGTGTGTGTGTGTGAGAGAGAGAGAGAGAGAGAGACACACACACACAAAGAGAGAGAAGGAGAGAGAGAGAGAGAGAGAGAGGAAGGAGGAGGAGGAGGAAGAGGAAGAGGGGAGGGATGGACTTCAGAGGCCAGAAGAAAGCTTAGGATCCCTGGAAGAAGTTACAGATCTTTGTGAGCTCTAGAAATTAAATCAAGGTCCTCTGCAAGAGCAGTCAGTACTCCTAACCACTGAGCCATCTCTCTAGCACAGAAACATTCTTCTTCTTGTTGTTGTTCTTTTGTTTTTTGAGACAGGGTCTCTCTGTGTAAGCTTGGCTGTCTTGGACTCACTTTGTAGATCAGGCTGGCCTTGAACTCACAGTGATCCACCTGCCTCTGCCTCCCGAGTGCTGGGATTAAAGGCGTGCGCCACCACACCTGGCATAAAGTAGATTCTCATATTTCATCTTGTACAAAAAATGAAAATGGATCAAAGACCTTCATTTAAAACCTGAAACAAGGGTGGACATGTTGTGGAACACCTTTAAACCCAGCACTCAGAAGGCAGAGGCAGGCAGATCTCTATGAGGCGATGGCTACCCTGGTCTACCTTGCAAGTCCTATGATAGCCAGGGATACATAGAGAGACCCTTCAACAACAATACCAAAAAAGAAACCCCTGAAACTTCTTGAAAAAAAAATCGAGGATGCACCTTTCTGGCCTGTCTGAGTAGAGCACCCACAGCCGAGGAGCTAGTCCAGGGTCAGCAGATGGGGCCACGTGGAAATAAGCTTTTGTACAGCAAAGGAGACAGCAGTGCAGACAGCCCAGAGTGGAGAAAAGCTTTATCAGGTATATTTCAGACAAGCAGGTAATGTCCAGAACTTGCAAAAAGAATTGCAGGAATTGAATACCAAGGGAATAAAACTTTCAATCAACAAATGGGCAAGTGACCAGAAAAGATAGTTTTCAAAGAAAGAAACACAGTGGCCAGTAGCTATGTCCAAAAGTGTTCAGCTGGGCTTGCTAGTGCCCACCTGTAACCCAGCACTTGGAGATAGAGAAAAACAATCTCTGTGAGTTTGAGGCCAGCCTAGTCTACATTGTGAATTCCAGGCCTTACCTTATCTCATGCAACAAAACCAAAAACAGATGGCCAGTGTACCTAGCCATCAGGGAAATGTAAACTAAAACTACTTTGAGATAACGCCTCACTCCAGCCAGAATGGCGAGCCTCAGCAGGTCTGACAATGTTGGAGAGGGTATGAAGAGGAGCCTGTCCTGTTGTTGTCGCGTGCAGATTCTTATACCCACTGCTGAACTGTCTCACCAGCCCCGACAGGACAGGTCACTGAGGCAGCTAACCTCTAGTGCGGGCTAGCAGATGAGAACAGATCTGTCTTTTTTTTTTTTTTTTATTTCGGAGGCTCCTTACACGTGTCAGACCCCAAATGGCAGGCTTTGGCTGTACGTCCTCCTAGGTTTGCAGCCTAGTGGATACATAAGAGCAAAGCAGTGGTGTCAGCACAGAAATGGCCTGCGACGCAAGCATTTGGCCATTAGGGCTTTAGTTCTTTCTAACAGGGTTTCCCTCTGTGGCTCTCGGGCTACACACACTGTGTAGGAAAGAGGCATGATTTGGAGTAAGACATGTTCACACTAGGCTGTCTCTCTGCTGGTTCTCAGGCCTTGAGGGGTGAGCTTGGATGTCAGCTTTTATCTGCAGCATCGGGCTACCCAGTTCTTCCTGCAGACATGTTGGCAGGATTAGGAAGGCTCACTGAGATATAGAGCCTGGTTCTTAATGGGGACATGTTAGCCACGAGTCGTCGTACAGCTTGGGAAGTGCTGTAGCAGGGAAGTCTGTGCTAGGCTTGGGCGCTCATGTTGTTGGTGCCACAGTGGAGCTCAGGGCCTTTGGTCTCTGGAATAGCATTCTGAGCTTGGCACTCACTCCTGGCTATGCCTCCCTAATGTGTGTACGTTATTTCAGGCCTTCTCTACGGTGGGCACTCCTGACTACATTGCTCCCGAGGTGTTCATGCAGACGGGGTACAACAAGCTCTGTGATTGGTGGTCACTCGGGGTGATCATGTATGAGATGCTCATCGGTAAGTCGCATGCTTCTGAGGGGTTTCCTGCACACTGGGAAAGCCACTGCTGTTCCACTCTTCACCACAGGTGGGCGTGGTGCTCTGCCCACTTGCCTTCAGAGTGAAGTGGATAGCTGTTTCAAATGGTCCCACTGTATGCTCGGGTCCCTGACATCTTATGCCGCCTGTGTGGGTCTGGCCCCTTGAACCACTCTCGCTTATCAAACACCTATTGTGGACAAAGAGCTGAGCCAAGGCCAGTCTCTCAAAGCTTTTACAGCGTGGAGCTTCCACTCTCCCCTGTATCTGGATGGTGTCTCTGTATTTAGGGCACATCTGTGGCATGGCCTTGTACCATTGAGCACTAGTAAAGGAGCCAGTGGATGACGGGGTGGGCTTGGACAGTGTTTGTCCCTTTATTTCTTCTGGCATGCTGATTCACACATTGTACTCCACTATGTCCTTTCTTTTCCTGGCTTCAACTGTCCCCAGCTTTCCAGTTGCCTTCTAGTGGTATCAGGGTACAACTTTTCACTTTGAGTTGGCGAAAAATAAAACGGGTTTAGATCATGCAGAGGTGTCAGGTTGCTGTTAGACATGGAACCGTGCTGAGAACTGCCTGAATCAAGCTGAGTCCATGTTTTGGTCTGTAAAGCTCCACACACACTTCCTGCTCATTACAGGCTACCCACCATTCTGCTCCGAGACCCCACAAGAGACGTATAAGAAAGTGATGAACTGGAAGGAAACTTTGACCTTTCCCCCAGAAGTTCCTGTGTCTGAGAAAGCCAAAGGCCTGATTCTGAGGTAGCAGAACGTCTCTATGCTCATCTTTGTGACAGTAATGACCTTTGGGTGCTCCTACTTCCTCCCTTGGGGTTGCAGGAAGAGCATGCAGGAGCCTGCTGTTCCTTTTTCTGAAGAAATGAGTGTACTGAAAAGCCTGTGTTTTCCAGGTTCTGCTGTGAATGGGAACATAGAATCGGAGCCCCTGGGGTTGAAGAAATAAAAAATAATCCCTTTTTTGAAGGTGTTGACTGGGAACATATCAGGTATACACCCACATTACAGTTTCCAGGTTTTAAAATGATTGGAGGGGGAGGGATAAGTATCCACGGTGCACGGGTGAAGGGCAGGGCAACTTTGTGGAGTTTGTCCTTTCCTATAACTGTTATGTGGTTCCGGGTATCGAATCAGGTGGCCAGGCTCGTGTGGCAAGCACCTGTACCCACGATCCATCTTGCTGCCCACAGACTGGGTTTCATGTATGTAGCCCAGGCTGGCCTCCTGTGAGGTATGTAGCCCAGGCTGGCCTCCTGTGAAGTATGTAGCCCAGGCTGGCCTCCTGTGAAGTATGTAGAAGATGATGATCTCCAGCCCCTGGTTCTCCTGCCCCTTCCTCCCAAGTACTTGGATGCAGCATCCATGGACTGTGGTTTCCTTAATACTAGTTTGGAAAGGTCATCAGCAGACTAAGTAAAAGAAGAGAGCCCTTTAGACAGGGTATGTCATTGGTGGTGAAAACGAGGAGTCAGACGTGCCCACTGTGTGCCAGAGGATACAGTGCGCCCAGCAGTTCCTGACAGTGCAGTGAAGGTGTGCCACGTGAGGGGTATCTAGGGAGCATGCTGTCTTTGCTCTTCCTAACCTCTCTATGGCTGAGGGCCTCCAGCAGAGGCTGTTTTGGGGAGACTGAGAACCAGTGAGTCGAAGGTGGAAAGGCAGAGCGTAGCGGGGAGAGGTGTGGCCTGGGCACTGGGACTACCTGCTGAAGCTCCGCTGTCATTTGCATGGGCTGCTAAGCAGAAAGTGACTTGCCATTTTGTGTTATAGTTGTGTCCTGCGTTAGACCCTGAATTTTGTTGTTTGAGATAGTGTTGCTGTGTAATCCAAGCCAGCCTGGGGCTCTGCTTTCCTTGGCCCAGTGCGGCCAGCATCTTGGTGACTTTTACCTTTCCAGTGAATCAGGGTAGAGCCAAGTGTGGGCTGTTTAGAGGCTGTCTCCCTCCCAGGAGGAGGCCTTCATCAGAGGGTGGGTGCTCTAACAGGGCTGTAGCTCCGATGTTCCTGTCTTTCTGATGGAATGCTTTGTTGTTTGGTTGGGGTTTTTTGTTTATTTGTTGGGTCCTTTTGTTTTTGTTTTTGTTTTTTGAGACAGGGTTTCTCTGTGTAGCCTTGGCTCTCCTGGACTTGCTTTGTAGACCAGGCTGACCTTGAACTCACAGTGATCAGCCTGCCTCTGCCTCCTGAGTGCTGAGATTAAAGGCGAGTGCCACCACACCCAGCGGTTTTTGTTCTTTAAGACAGGGTAGGCCTTGCTGTCCTGAAACTCACTGTATACCAGGTTAGCCTTGAACTTACCTGAAAAGAGATTTGTCTGCCTCTGCCTCTTGGGTACAGGGATTAATTACCAATTTTTTTGTTTGTTTGTTTTAGTTGTTTGAGATAGGGTTTCTCTGTGTAGCCCTGGCTGTCCTGGACTCACTTTGGAGACCACGCTGGCCTCAAATTGAGAGATCTGCCTGCCTCTGCTCTCTAGTGCTAGGATTACAGGCATGTGCCACCACGCCCAACTGAGTTACCAATTTTTAATGATAATTTTGCTTGGATGCAGTCAATTGGCTTATTTAGCATTTGGGGGGAAAAATGCTGCCTACCAGTCAGCAGTCCTCCTGTGTCAGACAGGAAGGAGTCTTCCAAGGAAAGCGGATGCTTCATCAGCATCCCTGTGTAAATACAGACTGTTGTGATTTGGGGTGTTTCTCTTGTTGACAGGGAGAGACCAGCTGCAATATCTATTGAAATCAAGAGCATTGACGATACCTCCAACTTCGATGAGTTTCCAGAGTCTGATATTCTTAAGCCCACAGGTAATCTCACTGGCTGCCTCTGCAGCCTTAGAGTTGTCCCGTGGTAGGGAACCTCTGAGTCTGCATAAGTATTTACCAGTACTGACAGCGAGTAGCGGTGAGACTAATAAATAGGATGTGAGTGTGAATCTTTGAGCTGGCTGAGCAAGTCACAAAACTGCTATTTTGTTACTCAGTAGATTAAAGATTAGGCAAACTGAAATGATGAGAGTGAGAAAATAAAACTTTAAAAACATTTGTTCAGAAACAGGAGGTTCAGAGAATGTAGGTAACAGTGAAAAATAACCCTTTCCAGTGGGAACTGAGCTGTCCTTGGGCTAGGGTGCTAACTCAGCCTCCCTTCTGTTCTCTGCCAGTGACCACAAGTAACCACCCTGAGACTGACTACAAGAACAAAGACTGGGTCTTCATCAATTACACCTACAAGCGCTTCGAGGGCCTGACAGCCAGGGGGGCCATACCTTCCTACATGAAGGCAACAAAATAGGGCCTTTGCTGGAACCCTGAGCGGGGCAGAGATCTCCGTACAACATTGCAGTTTTCCTCTTGTGCTCTTGAAAGAACTTCCAAGAAGTTTGTAGAACCCATTACTACGTCATAGTCAAGTCTCTCAAATGTGATTGTAAGTGGATATTCCTTCATAGTGCAACGGGAAGCTGATAGGACAAAGACAAGCATTTCTCCATTGGCCATAAGCAGCTGCTTGCTTCTTTAGAAGCCTTGTAAACCAGTTTCCTAGGTGTTTTAAAGAGAATTTGAATTTCCTAAGTTCATCAGAATGAAGGGGAAAAAGAGCCATCCATCGTTACAAAGATTAAACACACTGAGTACCAGCCAATGCCTGTGCTGTGGTGACACGCCACCTGCCAAGCCTGCCAAGTATTTCTTTCCTCTTTACAGCTGAAAGCTGTATAGTTACAGAAATAACGCAATAATGAAAGTCTGTGTGAACAGCCACAGTGTAGCTGATGGACCACTCTCCATCCTGCAGGTGCGGTGATTTCTCCCCATACCTCCTGGGCGAGTGGCTTCCCACAGCCTCCATTCATGGTGCACTTTACTTATGGTACTAGGGCAAAGACCCTAACCCACTGACCTGTCTCCCCATCCAAACACTCATGCTGCTCTTCTGAGTGTTGGTGGGGGAGGTACCGATGGGATCCTTCGTTGCTCGTAGAGCGCCCACAAAGCCACTGGGCACTGCCAAGGAGTTCTGGACCATGTGGACAACCCTCACTTTCTTCAGGGCTGTATGGGAAGATCTTGAGACACATGCTGCCTGCCTACCAGCAATACCCGCAAGTGCTACCAGGGCAAGCTTGTTCTTGAGAACACAGAACCCAGTGGAGGCCCAGATGCTGCCATGCAAGATCTCACAGCCTCCTTGGAAGTCAGGGTGGAACCGGCCCCCTGATGAGTCCTTGAGTCTTTCCTCAATCCATGGTGCAACCGTGTTTGTCTTGTTATTTCCATATCCCAAGTTTAAGTAGCCATTTTGCCTTGGAATCATGATTACAGAATTTTCCTTTGCAGATGCCTTCCTGGGGCATATTTGCCTCTCCACTCAAAAGGGTTGCCTGCAGCTGACCTGGCCTCTCCGCTGTGGTGTTCTCTCCTGAGAAACACTGCATTTAGCACAAAGTGCCTTCTCTGTCACAGCTGCTGCCACCTTTCAAAGAATTTTTGCTGCGTCAGAAAAATGTGGAGGTCCCATATTAATGCATTATTAGAGTTTGGTTTATGTGCTGATAACTGTTAAAGCATTATTTGCACCTGTGTGGACTTGCAGTGGCATGGCCAAGCTACAACTGGACCCATTCTCTGTCAGACTTGAGGTTGTGAAGGTCAGCTCTGTCCTAGCTCAACCATACAGAGAACAAACATGAGACGTAAAATTGTAAGCAAAACTGCTTTGGGTTTCCGTGTGTTAAATGGGTTAAGGGTGGTAGATGTGTTAGCTCCTTAATTTTCTAGTCAGAGCCTGCTAGTGCAAAGGAGACGGAAGGTCCTGTGTGCAGCTTTGAGCTCTTTGTATTACCAAACAGTTGGGGGGTCCTAATCCCTGTGTGTGTGCAGGAGTGTGTGGTGAGCGTGGCAGAATAGAGTAGTAGTCGAGCCTGTGTGGTGGGGGATGGTTCATTTTGGGGGAAATGCCCACATTTTAACTATCCAATTTTTGAATAAACTGTGAAAACAGTAGAACACCACTGTGGTGGTTTTATGTATTTTAAAGTGACTGTGGCTTGAAATAGAAACAATCAGAGCTCTGGCTGCCCTTCCCCAATCCCTTTGTCCAGAAACATCAGCTCATTGCATCGTCCTCATGATACAAAATGCCTCTGGGTCTTGGAGAAGCTGTACTGTACCAGCTTGCTTGCAGGGAGCTTGTCTTCTGAACTGGTTTCCATAGAGATGACAGAAGCCTTGCCTTCTTATAGTCTACTTCAGTGGGGGCAAAACACTTGCTGGAAAGAGGGGTCACTGGGTCATCAAAGAACCTCAAGCTTACACAATGGGAGACTCCCTGTCTTGTATTTTTAAAAGTGTGCCATAGCTTGTATGGTGGGTACAATTTATAGAAGTGGGTTCCCCTCCACTCTGAGGGCCTGGGGGACCAAACTCAGGTCATCAGGTTTGCATAGTAAGTGCTGCTACTCCTGGTTTGGCATCTTGTCAGAACTTTTAAAGTTTTGTCTGCACACGATGTTTATGTAGTGCTCAAGGAGGCTAGGACCTCAGCGCCAGAAGCTGAGAGTTGCAGTTACGGAGTGCAGTGCTGAGAACCAAACCCAGGTCCTCTTCAAAAGTAGCCAGTGGGGCCGGGCTTGGCGGTCGTGATGGTGCACGCCTTTAATCCCAGGCAGGCAGATTCTTTGTGAGTTGGAGGCCAGCCAGGTCTACAAAGGGAGTCCAGGACAGCCAATGCTACAGAGAAACCGTCTCAGACAAAACAAGTAGCCAGTGCTCTTCACTGCTGAGGCATTCTACAGCATAAGGTTACGGTGCAATAGATGACCTCTGCCATTGCCTACTAAAGGTTCTAAATCCTCTCCCTGGAAAGCACATTTCTGGATCCTTGTCCCATGCTTCTCCCACGGGGCTGTGTGTGACCCATGTGTTTTTTTTTTTTTTTTAAAGATTTATTTATTATTATGTATACAGTGTTGTCTGCTTGTACACCTGCAGGCCAGAAGAGGGCATCAGGTTACATTATAGATGGTTGTGAGTCACCATGTAGTTGCTGGGAATTGAACTCAGGACCTTTGGAAGAGCAGGCGGTGCTTTTGCCCGACCCGTGTGTTTTCAATTGAGCTCAGTTCTTAGCATGTTTCCTTGAAATGGCCAACTATGAAAGCTAATGCCAGCATAGAAAGCAGGCTCCACAATGTTTTTTCAGTTTCCAGATTGTTGCCCACACAGCATTTAAGTGGGTGTTCTGCAGCTCTATACTGCTGGTCAGCTGAGGGACTGCTGCCTCCACTGTAGCTAAGTATAAACTCTGTTAGCAGGACTTAGGACAGCTGATCACGGGCACACTGCTGCATTCCTCTTGTTCACTTCAAGCTCACTCTAGCTGCTGTGTGTCCCATCTGTAAAACGTCTTCATTGTCCCACATAGAAACCATACTAGCATCAGGGAAGACCTTTTTGTGTCTTGACCTCCTTTTGAGCTTTCTCCCTTGCTGCCAAATTCCAAGTTTGTCCCATTGTTTTAAGATCCCCTTAAGTTTCCAACTGTAATACAATCCAAACATACCAGGGTCTTAACCTTTGCTCTGCCTCCTCTTGTGATGAGTTATTCAGAGTTAGCCAGGAATACCACCTCCTTCCTGATTTGGTTCATAAGACTCCTAAAGCCTTCTGTGAACTTTTCTCAGTAAAACAGTCCAGTTCTGGCTGGTTTCCCAAGTGACCTGGACTAGAGATCCATTCTCACTGTCCCAGTGAGCATCAGCTGAGGGCAAGCAATGTCTTGCAAAAAATTGACCCACCAGGCTGTGTGTCCTGGATATCTGTGGGGTGGGCTTGTTGCTAAATGAGGCAAGGACTTCATGTTGAACTTGTCCAGAATAGGGCCAAGACGGGAATAAGAGCCAGAGGCCCTGCAGACCTGGTCACTGTTTTCCACCTAATCTAGTCACAGTCCACGGAGGTCTGTGGTCTCCTGAGCTTTTGATTCTACATTTGGTTGATGGCAACTATGAACTCATGAAGGCAGCACTGGCCAGGAGGGAGGAGCCAAAGGACACAAATAAAAATACTTTATTATAGAAAAAGCATCCCATACACAGGATTCCGTAAACACTGGTAGGTGAACAAGTGCAACTTCAAAAGTAAATACAAAGTAAGGGGCAAAATCTATACACATTTGCCCTTAGGAGAAAATGTAATTCTCCATGATGCCATCCAGACACAAGAATGGCTCTGCCTCCTGGGAAGGTGGCAGCGTTCTGCTGTGCTCCCTGTGCCTACCTCAGAAGATGCAGACGGCAGTAAATGCACCACTAAAACCCAACTTGAACCACAGAGTTGAAGCCTGTGCTGTGAACATACATTTTCCCTAAGACGCACAGCTCTGACTGAAAGGATGCCCTGTCCTGGGCTTCCTGCACAGCATTCTCAGGCCTGTGCACCTCAAGACATCACACAGCATTTCCTGAGGGGCCGGTTAAAGTAGCTTTGGCTACTGTACTCAGTCTCTCCTACCTTCTGCAAATATTTCCACCACCCAATTTGTGATGTTCCAACACTGTTCTCCTGCCACCTCCTGTCCTGATGAGCTAGCTACACAGGGTACAAAGACATGCTGAACAGTCAAGCTTCAGGCTCATCTTTTATCTTGCTTAGATGCTCTGAGACTGCATAGTCCCTTTTCTCACAAGACTGTCTGTGAACATAGCCCAACTTACTTGTTCAAGCACTTAGAAAACACGGAGCCAAAAATCCATTTTTTTTATTAGAGAGGTCCTCCCACTCACATAGCCAGCAACTAACTCCAAAAACGACTGTGTAACCCAGCCCTTGATCCTGCAAGGTCCTACCACTAAAGAACGTCCTAACCCTGGAACAGCAGGCAAGACTGGGGGGAGACAACAAACTACAATGACATTGGTATTTAGGCAAGGGTGGGGCTGAGGATGCAAAAAACAGCATCCCTCTCCACAAGTGTCCTCAGCCTTTCCTTTGGTCACCACCCCCAATGCCTCTGGGTCAGCCTTTAGATTGCCTCCTAGTCAAACTCCATTGCCTGGAACCACAACATGTGGATTTAAGACCTAGTTCATAAAAGGTCAAAGGCAGTGAACTACAAAGAACAGAGAAAGGACTGTGTTTACACCTGAACGTTACACACAGCACCGACACACAACCATACTGCAATGGACACTGAGAAGCAGAGGAAGCACCACTCACTCAGGGCCTAGGCTCGTCAGCTGCCAGTGGGCAAACATGTAGCACCAAAGTCCAGGCCAAAGCTGACCTCAGACACAAGCCAATCAACTCTCAGAAGCAGGCTGTGAATAAGACAGCCTCAGCCCATATTCTGGACGCTGGCCTCCAGTCTCACCAAGACACCAGTTGCCACCCCAGAAACCTGAGCTATTTAGTTACCCTTCAGTTCTGAGCAAGGACGATCTTGTACCAGTTCCCACTGTGATGCTGCCACTAGCACAGAAAACACTATTTTAAGAACGCTCATGTTCATGTTCCTCAATCCTGGAGAGAGGGCTTCCAAACCTGATTTTTCTGCCTTTAAGTAGTGTGCTATGCATCTTATGGGAGCAGACTGCAATGTTCTTTAAGGAGCTTGATGGAAACAGCTTACGAGAACCACCTGTGATGGGAAAATGCTCAGGGTGGAGGACCAACTCAAAGGTCAACTTCTACCAGGAAGTAAGATAATACCAGACACTGCTGTCTGGTTGATTCTGCACAGTCGTGGAAATGTCCGAGGAAGGGGACAGTGATCAGATCAAACAGCATGACAAGGCCTGGCCCTGGCTTTGGGAGTAACAGTATTGTGGATAAATGTGAGTTTGAGGTCAGCCTGGTCTACAAATTGAGTCCAGGACAGTTAAGACTACACAGAGAAACCCTGTCTCGGGGGAAAAAAAAACCCACAAAACAAAACAAGTGTGACTGTCCTGGTGTGCGCTCTGGGGCAGTGCTTACACAGGTGAGGATTCCTGTCCAGCTCACCACAAATGCCTTCTCCCTAGAGCTCAGAGCAGGGTACCAAGCCAATCTCACCTTCAAGGTACCAGGTCCGCTACCACACCCACAGCAGTGAGCTGTCCCCTAAGTGCGAGTACTGTGGCCTCCCACCAGAGGGTCCCATTGGCCTGATCTGGAGCCATGTTGCCGCCTCATTTCCAAGTGTCACTTCCCAATGAAGCCTCAGGCTGCACAAGTACACTGTGGGGTCACTCTCTTCCTGCCACAGACCCTATCTTGTGGGTCAGTGAAAAGCAGAGCTGAGCCTGAGCTCTTGGACCTGTCTTTCACCACCTGGCACAGCCCCTCAGCAGGGCACACCAGTCCCCAGCACAGGCTGGCTTCTTTGATGTTTGGTCCTTTTGCTATTAAGCAATCTGTCTGATTCAAAACCCACCCACCCACAGGTATAAAGGAACGGTCTGCTGTGCCAAGTGTGAGGCAACAGTCTACTTCCTCTCCTGCAGTTATGCAAAGATTCAGCCAACAGCACCAGACCCAAACGTTTGCTTGCCAGGTCTGGCAAAGCTGGTCACCTAATTACCAGAAAGCTTTTTCACCTGGCCAGAGGCAGACCCAGAAAAGGGCACATTAACAACTCAGAGGAGAGGGAAACAGAAGGAGCAAGCATCTCCTCAGGATGAGAAACCACAGGAGGATGGGGAGGCCTGGTTGGTGGGTATCCACACAGAGAAGAGCTCCGGCAATGGGCAGACCCCATTTATCCCTAATCCTGGAAGTCATTCGGAGCCATCTGAGAGAGTGGGGCATTTAGCCGGTCAAGTTCGTCCACTTGCGGTGGGTGGTGCATGATTATCTCCTGGTCTTCCAAGACGTCCTCTCCAGCAGCCACCAAGTTAGTGAGGGATTTGCTGCGAACACACTGGAAATCTACATGTCGACTCTTTCCTTCCTCCTTTTCCCATGACATCTGGATAAAGGGGCGCTGCACGTAATTGTAGATAACTTCAGACCGCCCACCAGGTCTCCTCTTAATCTTTTCTTTACAGGTAGGGTAACCTGCAATGGGAAAACATGCTGTGCTCATACTCCTGGCAGACTGTAACCACTCTGGCATCTACTTCCAAATCCAAAGACAGCTTTAGGAAAAGCTGGGGCAGGTGACCAGTGCCTTCCCAAGGCCCCTTTGCCCCTAGAAGGGACTGGTCGGTGGGCAGCAACAAGGACTTCCCCTTGTAGTGGCAAGGGCAGAAAGACCACTTACTAACTTCAAGAGCATTTAGTTGTTGGAAACAACCTCACCAGACACAGGTACATCATCTTACTAATGTTTTATAAAAGGTATGGTTAAGTGAAAAGGAAATTATAAAGAAAATTATAAAGTTGGGCGTGGTGGCATACACCTTTAATCCCAGTATTTGGGAGGCAGAGGCAGGTAGATCCCTGGTCTACAAAGCGAGTCCAGGACAGCCAGGGACATACACGCACAGAGAAACCCTGTATCGGAAAAAAAAAATGGGGAAAAAAAAAAAAAAAAAAGGAAAGAATGAATGAATGAATTACAAATATTGTCAAATACCCAGAGGGGGCTCCCAGAGACAAGCAGCAGAAGAGGCAGGGAGGGGACAGCCTGCTCTGTGTATCTGGAGTGTTCCCAGCACAACAACTTGGCAGATGCCCAGGGAGAGAAGTGTCCCCTACTGCAGGCCTTCCCACAAGGCAAAGTGAACAGGAAAGGCTGATCAATTACCTCAAAAGTTTCTTCTAACTTAAAATTCCTGAGCCAGACACGTGCAGTGCTGAGTTCTGTGGGCAGAGAGAGGCACAGGGCACAGGCTGTAGCAACACCTGCCCACACAAGTCACTCTCCAGACAGCCTCACAGGGAAAATGGAATCTCAACGTTTGTCTTGTTTAAGACAAGAGTCTCACTCTATCACGTGTTGGCCTGGAAACTGCTATGCAGACCAAGCTGGCCTAGAGCTCACAGAAATCCTTCTTCCCCTGCCTCCTGAGTGTTGGGATTGCACCAACACAGCTAGAAATCTAACAATATTAAACTTTGTTTTTCTTTTCTTTCTTTTTAACAAATTTTTTTATTTTTAGGGTTTTTCATGACAGAGTTTCTCCGAGTGGCCTTGGCTGTCCTGGAACTCACTCTGTAGAACACACTGGCCTCGAACTCACAGCGATCTGCCTGCCTCTGCCTCCTGAGTGCTGGGATTAAAGGCATGCACCACCGCCTGGCCTGTTTTTCAAAAGAATAATTTTAGATCCAGAAACATGTTCTTGCCCGAGTGAGCCCAGGGGCCAGCTGAATTCACCCCAGAGTTCTGTATCCAGGGCTGAGGGCCCACTCAGGGTCGGACTGCACCATTTCAACTGGAGGAAAAACAATAAAGCAGGGCCCTTCAGTGAGTGGGTTTTAAGTGTGCCAGTTCTCAGGGCTCCTGTAAACCAAGGCCAGAAGAATAAGCTGTAGTCAAAGATCCACCCTTTCCTCCCACTCCTTTTTGTTTTTTTGTTTTTTTGTTTTTCGAGACAGGGTTTCTCTGTGTAGCCTTGGATATTCTGGACTACTTGCTTTGTAGACCAGGCTGGCCTCGAACTTACAGTGATCCGCCTGCCTCTGCCTCCTAAGAGCGGGGATTACAGGCGTGCGCCATCAGTGCAGGCCAAGACTTTAGTACCTTCAATTCCAATGCGAATGTTCTTCAGGCCACGCTCCTTTAGGACTGTTTTAGCAACATCTCGATTCTCAATGTATTTGAAGAATCTGTAGAGCTTGGAGCTATAAAGAACTGAAACAGACAAAGCCGACAAAACCTGGGGTTAGCCACAGAAGGACTGTGATTATATGACAGCCAATAGGGAGCTACGTAACCCATGACGGCATCCAACTTGTAGCCCCTCCCCCGCCAACCCCAGCACCCTGGCTTGCAGCGACACTTACCAAAATTATAAAAGCACCAAGCTTTTGACATTTTATGTCTAGGAATATATACTATAGAGGTATATGTACAAAAATACTGTTAAAAAGTTATCATGTATTTATACATAAAACCTCTGGTGATCTGGGCGTGGTGGCGCACACCTTTAATCCCAGCACTCAGGAGGCAGAGGCAGGTGGATCTCTGTGAGTTCAAGGCCAGCCTGGTCTACAAAGCGAGTCCAGGACAGGCAGGGCTACACAGAGAGACCCTGTCTCAAAAAACAAAACAAAACAAAACAAAACCCAGGGTTGAAACTCCTTTAAGTGCACGGCCTTCTATAAAGGGTGCACGCACGGTGTGTGTGGTGAGCTCTGCCTCGGCATGCACGTGGAAGCCAGAGGATAACCTGGGCTCACAGTCTCTGCCTGCAACCTTGCTTTGTTGTCCGCCGCTGCGCGTTCCAGGACTAGCTGGCCCATGAGGTTCCAGGAACTCTGGCTCTGGCTCCCGTCTCATCAGAGAGCTGGGATTAGACACGCGCTATACCAGGTCCTGGGGATCTGAACTTGGGCCCTTGCCACTGCATGCCAAGTGTTTTCTTCAACCTCACAGCCTACTTTTTAAGTTTTGAATTATTACCAATCCAGCAAGACTTAATGAAACTGAAGAGAACTTAATCAACAACTTCAGAATCTGACAATACCATCGGGGGGGGGGGGGGGGGGGGGGGGGGGGGGGGGGGGGGGGGGGGGGGGGGGGGGGGGGGGGGGGGGGGGGGGGGGGGGAAGCCCAGCAGAGGTTAGAGGTTAGGAGCAGTGCCCTGCAGGAGCTTGTGCCCACACCCAGCTATCAGTGGTGTCCGCATGGGTTCTAGGGGCCCCGCAAGGGTTCCTACTTTGAGAATACTCCTCCCCCATGGGTGGGGGGTGGTCTTCATCCCAGTCCACGGAGTCCTCATCTGTCAGCACAACAATGTGGCACTCTCGCTCTCCTTTCTTGGCACAGCCCACCATGATGGGCAGAATCAGCTCCTCGAGGTAGTGGTCAAACTGCTTGTGGGCACCATCGTTGGACAGCTCGTGTAGCAAAGCACCTGGGCAGGGAAAAGGAGAATAAACCCGCTTCCTGTCCACACATGCGCTGCAGCATGCAGACTAACTGCAGCTATCTCAGGACAGCAGGGAAGAGCACCCTGAAGACGAGTGGCTTCACTTGCACCGCCTGCCACCTGCCTTTCCCATGGCCCTTTCCTCACTGACACTCATACCCTCCTGTCAGAGTGACACCATGATCCTACCCCAAAGGGAAGCAAGAGCTCAGGGCCTGGTTGGCCCAGCTAAACTTCCTAACTTCGTTTCCAGCCTCCACTTCGTGAGCAGTGAAATCACAGACATGTCTCACCATGCCTGTTTACTTTCTGCTGAGAATGGAACCCAGAGGCTCGGAGCTGGGCTTGCACTCATCCACTGAGCTGCAGCCCCTGCCTCTTTGTTGTGAGACAGGGCACCCCTCGGCAGCCCATGCTGGCCCTAAATTTAGGGTGGGCCTCTTGCCTTCAGAGTGCTAGAAGGATGGTTGTGAGCCACAGTCCCCAGCTGATTTCTTTTGTTTACCCCACTTCCCCACAATCCCTTGATGCAAGAGAGGTCATGGTTAGTCAGCAGATGTCTACCTCTGCGGTGGCTCTCAACCTCCACCCACACTCCTTTACTTCTAAGCACACTGAATGTGCACTGGCTGAGAGTGGCTGACAGCTGCTCCGTACTCACTCAGATCTTGACATCGGATAGTGTTGAAGTCGAAGTTAATGCAGAGATAGTCGCATGTGTCCCTAAGATCTGGGATAGAGATGCCATCTGGACAGTTGATAATGCCAGTTTTGTAATAATCCTGTGAAGGAGAAATGAGGGCTAAGAAATTCATGGAAATGACCCCTCTAACCCTATGCACTCCTAATTCTATTGAGGTGGTGGGACCCTGGAGTCAACTGGTCAGTTCATCAGAAGACAAAGTGGCTCCTGTCTCCCTAAGGTTAACCAGAGCTAGACCACCGACTGAGCTCATGAAAAGGCTCAGAAGCTATATGCAGGAAAAATGAAGAAAAGGCAACAACTGGACACCAGACCTCAGCGAAAGTCAGTCACACAGCTGTGCAGTGTAAGGGTGCACCATGCAAGCATGCATACCACGGTGGAGGTCAGAAAAGAAACAAAGACTACATACCAGCACTGTGCGGAACACAGTGGCGCTGATCCCCTCTGCGATCTCATACTCCCCCTTCTCATTGGGCCTTGTGAAGTTGTATTCCCTCCCCGGTCCGAACATCCTGAAAGACACCAACAGCATCATTCCCGTTCCCAGCAGGCTCTGCAGAGGCAGCTCTTCGCTTCCTCTCCCATACAGCACTACCTCACTCTCCTGCAGCATAACTTAGAAGCACAGCATGGGGCCTGATGCACCCCTCAGAAATGCCTTCATAAAAAAAGGGAAAGAAGGAAGCAGCGCCTGTGACAGCAGACACAATACAGAAGCAACTGTATTGGAACTTTAGAGGAAGCTGGGGGCCCTCCCACTGCCCAACAACTTGTCATGGGTTTCAGACAAGTGGAAATCTCTCTGCACTGTGACAATTTTAACAAGGAGGCCTGCTCTCACCATGAACCCTCTCAGGACATGGTTAGATTCCTAGCACACACACAGTGGCTCACAACCATCTGTAACTCCAGACATCTGACCTCCTCTCCGGTGGGTCTCCCTTATTCCTGGGGTCACTGGCCATGGGTCCTCAGGAACTAGGAAGCAGAAGGACTCGGAAGGCCGGAGAGTACTACAGAAATGACCTCTGGGAACCACTTCATCGAGATAGCTCAACTTTATAGGGTGAACAAAGGCTATATGGTCCTTGGGGAGTGGGTGCGGGTTCACGGGATAGGTGTGCATTGGTTAAGGCTAGGGACCACTCCAGGGGTGCTTTGACTTGCATTTGGCAGCACGGTCCTATCATATGAGTGGGAACAGAGAACCTAATTATCCTATAGGTGCAGGGAGGGGAGAGCTAGCTGGGAGCTGTGTCGAAGGCCACATAGCAGATGTGGTTAGGGGCATCTACGTCTACAGACACTCTCCAGATGGAGTCAGGCAGAGAGCCAGAGGCCCTGCCAAGGAGAGGGGGTCCTCCCTGCATCTAGGGTCCAGCTCAGAAAGGCTACCCAGACTGGGAGGACTGCAACCTCAGACAGCAGGGTCCTGCAACACTCTCCCGGCCTCTGCAGGCATTACATTTATGTACTACAGACATGCCACAGGCAGAACAACTACATAAAGAAAAAATAAACTGACAACAGTCCAGGGCTTTAGCTCAATAAAGTGCTTGTTTCCCATGCAAGACAGGCCACATTCAATCTCCAGTACTGCTAACTGCCTCCCCAAGACCCCAAAACCAAACTGGAAATGGGTGGGAGGCAAAAGTTATTCTAAAATGGCATCACTGCTCTTGTACCATGTGGATTATTTCTAATACTACTTTTCAGAGGGGAAAAAGAAAATGACTTAGGCCTCAACTTAGCATCTCCGACCCTTGCTGACCCTTGCAGCTCAAGTGAACATGGCAGTGTTTACAGAGGGCGGGACAAGGTCCAGCAGCTCCTGTGACTCTTTGTGGATGCTCCTTATCTGGCTGTACAAAGGCACCCGGCTTCCACCAATTTTCCCACAGAAGCATAAAGGCAGGAAAGTCAGGAGTGCACTGCGGTGCAGCTTCCTAGGGAACAGAGTGCGTGTGCTCAGAAGACAATGCATTACCTTCCCAACATGGTATCCGGATGAGCCGTAAAAATCTGAGGGTTTACCACAAAACGCGTGCCATCTACAAGAAGCGTCACTTTCTCTGGGGCTTGGGAGTGAGAGCTACCTCCAAAGCCTACAGCGCTGCTTCCGAATCTCTCTGCAACAATGAAGGGCTCGTGGCTGCGCTTGCTCCCACTTTGGAAGCAGGAGGCCTTGCTGTCTTCAGGAAGTGGCATCATGTGAGGAGCCTGCAGGCCTGCTGGCTGAGGGGCACAGTCAAGTACAAGGTCTGAAAGATGAGACAAAAGACCAAGTAACTAAAGGGCCAAAGTCTAGAGAAAAATGTCTGCTCTAAGACAACCTAAAGCCACAGGTGCTCACAGCTGAAACACTAGCCTAGAGTAAACTAAAAATAAAACTAGAAAAAAAAAAAAATAAAAAATAAAATAAAATAAAATAAAATAAAACTAGACACCTGAATGCCAGAGACAGGCAGATCTCTGAGTTCGAGGCCAGCCTCGTCTACAGAATGAGTTCCAGGACAGCCATGGTTACCCAAAGAAATCCTGTCTTGAAAACCCAAACCTAACCAACCAGCCTCACACCCCAACCCCAGAAAAACCCCTAGAATCTCACACTGGATCTAGGTAACTTCTTTCCATGCGTGTGTGAGATACGGAGGCCGAAAGGCCCACAACTTTAAAGCAAATGCATTTTTCCCCCATTTTTGAGACAGGATCCTGGAAAGCCACTGCGCCTGGCTGCATTCATTCATTCATTTATGTTTTTTGAGACAGGGTTTCTTTGTGTAATAGCCCTAGCTATCCTGGAACTCTCTTTGTAGATCAGGCTGGCCTCGAACTCACATTGATCCACCTGCCTCTGCCTCCCGAGTGCTGGGATTAAAGGCGTCTGCCACCACACCCGGCTGCAACTTTAATTTTAAAGTAAACAAAACATGGTGAAAAAGACCAGACAGAGCTGGGCATGGTGGTTCATGCGTTTAATCCCAGCACTCAGGAGACAAAGGCAGGTAGGTCTCTGCAAGTTTGAGGCCAACCTGGTCTACAAAGAGAGTTCCAGGATAGCCAGGGCTATTACACAGAGAGACCCTGTCTCGAAAAACCAAAAGATAGATAGATAGATAGATAGATAGATAGATAAAAGAGCAGACAGAAGAGCAGGGCTTGCATGGTGACATGTGGTGGCCCAGCAGTCTCCTGCCAGTCTCTGAAAAGCTGGTTTTCTAAGGCAGTCACTGCTTTCTTCTGTTTCATCTCCATCTTTAAATAACACTCTCACATCTCCTGTGCTCTTCTGCTTCTTTATCTGAGATCTTTTTTCAGTGTTTGTGGGTTGTGAGTGTAAATTATGCAAGTGCCCAAGTAGACCAGAAAAGGAAGTCAGTTCCCCAGCAGCTGGAGTTATGGTGGTGATGAGCCACCCAATATAGGAGCTGGGAACTGAACTCAAGTCCTCTGGAAGAGTAGGGAGCACTCTTAGCTGAGCACTCCCTCTAGCCCCATATGGTCTCATGTGGCCCAAGCTGGCCTTAAACTCATTGTGTAGCTGAAGTCAGCCTTTGATCGATCTCCTCCCTCCACCTCCAGGTGCTCGATTAGAGCATGTGGCAGCGCACTCAGTCACACAGTGCTGAGGATGGGAGCCGTGATGGGAGGCAGGGCCTTGTGCCTGTTAAGTTCCTGTGTTCCACTTACTCTAGGCTCAGCTACAGCCCCAGCGCTGCTGTCTGTACTTTAGGAACTTATTACCACTGTGTGCTGAAACTCAATTTTTTTTTTTTTTTTTTTTTTTGGTTTTTCGAGACAGGGTTTCTCTGTGTAGCCTTGGCTGTCCTGGACTCACTTTGTAGACAAGGCTGGCCTCGAACTCACAGCGATCCGCCTGCCTCTGCCTCCCGAGTACTGGGATTAAAGGCGTGCGCCACCACGCCCGGCTGAAACTCAATTTTCACACGCTAAATTTTCAGTCTCCAAAGCTGCTTTTTGTTTTTTGTTTCTTGTTTGTTGTTGTTTTGAGACAGGATTTTTCTGTGTAGCCTTGGCTGCTTGGCTGTCCTGGACTCACCTTGTAGACCAGGCTGGCCTCAAACTCACACAGATCCACCTGTCTCTGGAGTGCTGGGATTACAAGAGCCATAGCACCGAGCTTGTTTTGGTGGTTTTGTTTCCTTTTTCTTCTCTTTTCTTTTTTCTTTAAAGGATTTACTTATTATTATGTATACAGTATTTTGCCTGCATGTACACCTGTACACTAGAAGAGCACATCAGATCACATTATAGATGGCTGTGAGCCACCATGTGGTTGCTAGAATTGAACTCAGGACCTTTGGAAGAGCAGGCGGTGCTCCTAACCTCTGAGCCATCTCTCCAGCCCCTCTTTTTCTTTTTCTTTTTCTTCTTTTTGTCTTTCAAGAAAGGGTTTCTCTGTGTCTAGTTTTGGCTGTCGTGGAACTCACTCTGTAAACCAGGCTGGCTTCGAATTCAGCCATCCGCCTGTCTCTGCCTCCCAAGTACTGGGATTAAAAGCGTGTACCACCACTGCCCACCTGGTACCTTTTTTTGCTTTTTAGTTTGCCAGGAAGAATGAAAGGAAGTTTCTAACCTAATTTATTACCCTTCCTAGAAATCACAGAACAAACCATTCTCACTTCATGACAGTGAATTCTCGCAGCACAACATCAGCTTTGGGACTGCCAGACTTGCTGTCCGCAGCAACGTCCCAGCGCCAGTGGCATTGGGACTTATTCTCAGGATCTCATCTTTTTGTCCTAGCACCAAAAAGCTATTTTCTTTAAATTATGTATTTAAAATTCCACTCCCCAACTCTGAGACAGGGTCTTGTATAGTCTGGGCTGCCCTGAAACTAACGCTGATGCTGAGAATTACATGGAACTTGTGGTCCTCCCCTCCCCTCCCCTCGCGCTGGGATTAAAGGCGTGCGCCGCCACATGTGGTTTACATGGCACTGAGGACCAGCATGTAAGTATCAAAAAAGTACACGACGGGGCAAGACACATGGGCCCTGCAACAGGCCACCCTTGGCACGTGCTGTGTTAGATACACAAGGACGCCCATCTCTTTAGTGTGCACACTTCCTGTTTATCTCTAAGAAAAGAGGAAGTTGTCTACACACTAAAGACTTGTTTACTTAAGATTCTAAGAAGTGCATGCATGGGAAGCCAGTGACATGTTGCCCAACAACCTGCGTTTGAGTCCCATGTAAAGACGGAAGGAGAGGACTCATTCCAGAAAGTTGTTCTCTGAGCTCCTGAGAAAATGTGCATGCTACAACACGAATAAAACTTTATTAACTCAGTTGGTAGAGAATTTTCTTAGCATGCCCTATGTTTGGTCTTCAGTCCTACTTCAGCACAGTGGAAGTGAAGGCAGGAGGATCAAAAACTCAAGGTCAGCTACCTAGGAAGTGTGAGGCCAGCCTGGGCTACCTGAGACCTTTTCTCAACAAAAATAGAACAAAAAACACAGCTGAATGTGGTAGCGCATGCCTTTAATTCCAGCACTTGGGAGGCAGAGGCAAACATATCTCTGTGACTTTGAGGTTTACAATGCAAGTCCAGGACAGCCAGGGCTACACAGATGTCTTGAAAAGGAGAAAGAAAAAGGAAAAAAAAAAGGGGGGGGGCCTGTGGAGAGATGGCTCAGAGGTTAAGAGCACTGGTTGCTCTTCCAAAGGTCCTGAGTTCAATTCCCAGCAATCACATGGTGGCTCACAACCATCTATAATGAGATCTGGTGCTCTCCTCTGACACGCAGGCATACATGCAGCAGACTCTGCATACATAATAAATAGATCTTAAAAACAAACACACAAACCAAAAACCCAAGTTCCACTTTAATAACAACAGCAAAAAGTTAATTAAGGTCCTCTGAGAGTGAGGCATGATGCTGCATGCCTGTCATCGTAGTTCTCAGGAGGCAGAGGCAAGATGGCTGCTCTGAGTTCAAGAGCCTGGACTACAGTGTGCACAGGCCAGTTGGCCATGGTTAAGGCTCTACCTAAGGGCCTGCCCACAACAGCTTATCAGGAGCTGGCCTGCCCATACCGTCTGGATCCAGCAGCCCTCTGAGGAAGGGCGGCTATGAACACTTCTGTCCACTCTATTTACAAGCAGAGCTCTCGAGGAGTGAGGGTCTCATCACATTACAGTCGGTAAGGACCAGAGCAAGGCCAATCTGTCTCCTGACTCCAAACTTACACCCTCAGGCTAGGTGGACAGGCCGGGCTGAGGGGAGGTTTTCTATGATGGACACAGCTGGATACACTTTGACAGGCATGCTAAGCCAATTAGCTGAATACATGCTCAGGTTAAGAGTCTGCATCCTCCCGGGTACAAGATGTTTGGGTGTGAGAAGCCCCCCATCGCTGTACCTTCATCCCTGGGAGTTAGGGGGTAAGTGAGACTAGAGGACACCAAGATGCTGCTTTCTTTCTCTTGAGTGGAAGCTAGGGTCTCATCTCCTAGGCAGCTGAGCTCTGGCTGCAATGCCCTGTCGCCATCACTGCCCTGGTCAACATTCATTCTTAGTCAGAAAGGAAGCCTGGAAGACAAGGAATACATATGATTTAGAAGTCAGAAAACAGGTTCCCAAGGACTGGTTTGCAGTGGTTGGTAAAGTCATCTCGGTCCACCGCTGTTACAGATGGCTTTTACCACCCACTACGAATTGGTGCACCTTTTACTGGGAACATTTGGTTTGCTTTGGTTTGAAACAAGGTCTCTATTCATAGCTCTGGCTATCCTTGAACTCACAGAGATCTGCCTGCCTCCTGAGTGCTGAGATTAAAAGTATGTGCCACCATGCGGGGCTATACAATATGGAGTCTACATACTAAGCGGTGGGATATAATTTGGTGTCATTCACGCCGCAAATGAAGAAGTGGGGGAAAAGTTCAATAGCTGAAAGTCTGCCTATGTTTTTTAAAACGGCATATGCTTGCCTGTAACTAGTAAGCATACAGAAATCACAACCATAAAGCTGCGCTACAGGAGTGGGGCTAATACAGGCGCTCAGAACTGTTCCAAGTGCTAAGAACCAGCAACAGCAAGTGCTCAGCTGTGGAGATGACATTTATAGCAACCTCCACTCTCGGACCCCGGGACATCTCAGAAGGGGGGTGGGGAAAGTGTAAGGGAGTAACAACAAAGAGAGCTGGAGAGCTGCACAGCTGAGAATGCAGCAGACTCCCACTGAGGGTCTGAGTTTGGTCTGCAGCACCCACACTGAGTGGCTCACCTACCTCTAGCTCTAGACGACCCGATACCCTCTGACACCCACAGCCGTCCACACTGACATGCACACACCCACACACAGACAAAAACAAGAACATCTAATCCAAATAAGTTAATAAAACAAGCAAACTTGGGACTGTGCTGCTTACGTTCTCCTTTCTATCTTATTCTTACGCACGTCCCTAAATGCCACCATGAAACCACACTGGCTGTAACGCTTACCATGTCACCTCTCCCCACAAGCAGCCCACAGTCCCTTGCGTGTATGCACACACACACACAAGTACACTGTAGACCTCTAGACTGACGAGGAAAACTAAAGCAAGCCTGATTCCTACCACTTTCCTCTTCCAGAATAACCTGGGATTAAAAAAAGAAAAAAGGAAACACAGCAGGATGTAGGAAATATTTTCAACTGAGTGACAAAATACAACACAGGTGAGCAAGTGCGAGTCAGGATGAGCCCAGCACAATGATGACTTACAGTTTCATCATACCCACTCGAAAAGAGCCAAAAGACAACAAAATATCTTCCCCACAGATGCCTTATCAGTCCCAAAGACTAGCTAAGAAAAGAAGCCAGGGTGGGAATCAGAGAAAAGGAAAACCCGGGTGCTGTCCCACAGGAACCGCACACGAGGAGCCCAGGTTCCAGGCAAGGCTAGAGCACAGTGAGCTTCTGTCTCAGGGAGAGAAAGCCAACAAAGCCTAGCAGAGGGGAGCCCACCCCAACAAAGCCTAGCAGTGGGGACCCCACCCCAACAAAGCCTAGCAGTGGGGACCCCACCCCAACAAAGCCTAGCAGTGGGGACCCCACCCTAAAGGTGTGAGTGAGAGAGCTTACTTAAAACGAACACATCAAAGCTGGGGTGCTATCCCCAGGTACCACACACAACAAAAGTTCAACTGGTAAATTAAGGGGGCTTAGCAGGCAAAGGCGCTGTCCAAGCTAACAACGTTTGCTCCCAGAACCACACGGAAGAAGCAAAGAACCTGCACGCTGTCCTCTGTCCTCCACATGCAAAATATAGTGCAAGCATGCACATGTGTCCCACACACAGAATAAATGTAATAAACAACTTGATTTAAAAAATAGTCACACACCTTTAATCCCAGCACTCAGGAGGCAGAAGCAGGCAGATCGCTGTGAGTTCAAGGCCAGCATGGTCTACAAAGTGAGTCCAGGACAGCCAAGGATAGCACAGAGAGACTCTGTCTCGAAAAACAAAAAAAAAAAAAAAAAAAAAGAAGAAGAAGAAGAAGGAAAGAAAAAAATTGAAGGCTCAGTCAGTGAAGTGGTAGTCTTGCAAGCGTAAGGACTTGAGTTTGATTTCCAGAACCCACACTAAGAAAGTAGGCATGTTTGTGTGTCCTATCCCAGTGCTGGGGTGGCAGGGACAGGCAGATAGATTCCTAGGGCCCACTGGGTAGCCAGCTTAGCCTACTTGGCTACAGAGACTGATGCAATAAAAAAGTGCAGCTAGGAGTGGTGGCGCACACCTTTAATCCCAGCACTGGGGTCGGGGGTGGAGGGTGCGAGGCAGGTGGATCTCTGTGAGTTCCAGGCCAGCCTGGTCTACACAGCAAGTCTAGGACAGCCAAGGCTACACGGAGAAACCTTGTCTCAAAAAACAAAACAACAAAATCACATAAAGCCAGGTGTGGTGGCACACAAGGCCAACGTGGTCTACAGAATGAGTTCCAGGACAGCCAAAGATACACAAAGAAACCCTGTTTTAAAAAAAAAAAAAAACACACACACACATCAAATAGCTTCAGAACACAAATGCATATAAAACACAAATGAATTTCATGACCTAAGTCCTACCCACAAATATGCCAATACCTCCAAATCCAAAAAAAAAAAAAAAGTGAACTCTCAAAAGGTTTTTGCTGCTGCACAGCATTCTGGGTGTGGGACATCCAACCTCTATCTTTGGAGGGAGGGGCACACATGTCAATGTGTGTTTGTGCGGGCCAGAAGTTGACATCTGGTATCTTGCTCTGTCACTGTCCTCCTTCTATTTGGAGACAGTCTCTCACGAAGCTGGAGCTCACCGACTGTCCACACTGGCTGGTCAACGTGCCCACGGACCCTGCTGTCTGCACTTCAGGCATATACTCCACACCGGGCTGTGTTTACGTGGGTGCTAGAGAGCTGGACTCACATCTCCCCAGTCCCTCAAGCTGCATCATGAACACAAATATGACTAGCATCACAAACCTGGAGACTGGTGGCTGGCTGTCATAGAACTTATGGCGAAATTAAATTTTTGGATGAACAGAAAACTAGCCTTAAAAGTCCTAGTAATTTAGTCACAATTATCATAAAGAAAATTCCAACATCAAATAGTGTGATTGGCAAAATTCATCATCTTTTTTCTTTTTTTTAAGCTTTTTGAGACAGGGTTTCTCTGTGTAGCTTTGTCTGTCCAGGAATTCACTGTGTAGGCCAGGCTGGTCTCAGAATTCACACAGATCAGCCTGCCTCTGCCTCTGCCTCCCAAGTGTGCCACCATGCCCAGCGCATACATGACCTTCTAAAGCCCAATCTTTACTAAACATCTTCTAAAGTGAATCTCTTAACGATAATGAGCTAATACCCTCTTGAGCTTCGTACCACAGCCGTCGGTTTCTACTGCTTACTCCAAGCTTCCACGACTGACTTTAGTCCCTCTTCAGTTTATGAACACATTTTCCTTCCCCTCTCATAATACTGGCTTTGTGGCCATAGGAAAGTCTGTCCGTTTTCTTCACCGTTTTATTTCTCTGCATCTTTTCCCCTCTGAAGCATTTAAGAGAGAACGGACCCGGGTTCAGTTCCCAGCACCCACATGGCCCCTCACAACTGTCTGTAACTCCAAGATCTGACATCCTCACACAGACATACATGCAGGCAACACGCAAATGTACATGAAATAAAAATAAATAAAAAATTCAAAAAAGATAACGGAGGGGGAAGAGCAGCAGGCAAGGACCAGGGACCCTCCTACCATCACGTCTCTCAGACTCTTGGTTTTGGGGGGTGAGGGAGAAGAGTACACTAAGGCACAAACCTAGTGGCTCACACACATGCCAAGTGGGCACCGTACCACTGAGTCCCATCCCTACCTACCCTGAAAGACGAGAGGGCTGTAGCAGGGAAACTTGTAACAGGGTCCCTGACTCCTTTAAGCTTCGCATTTCAGTGACTCTAGGTTTCCCAGCTTAAATCACTTAACACCCAACAGTTCTCTTCAACTTCTCACTCCAATTAGCGGAAAAGCTCCAGGAGGGTCTGACTTGAGGCAGGTGGAAGGCACCAGAAGAATCAGGAAGCTTCTGGCTACAGAAAGGCACACCATCTTGTAACTCATCAACAACAACAACAAACCCTTCAGTAAGTAAAGCCAGACGTCCAAAAAGGCCAAAACCTCATGGCTAACCTTAAGCTCCCCTGCGGAGTCTATCCTAAGAGACAGGAAGAAGTAGAAAAAAACATTGGCAGATGCGGAGGTCATCCAACCTGCCAGAGAGCAAGGGACTTCTGGGCCATATTTGGGATACTGTTTATAAAATGACTTACTCCAGTGCTCTGCATAAACTAGACAGTATTCAGATATTCAGTGAGTGAACTGATTTTGCAGAATAAGTAAAACCTCATGCATACCTACTGATGCGGGTACAGCCCAGAGACTCTGAGACCTCCAGGCTACGGGAATTGCAGGGCACTGGCTGGTACTAAGGGGAGGCGGCCTGAGAGAGCTAAGGAGAGGGACAGGACCTAACGGCCGGCCGCATTGCTCTCACGCTCTGATGATCCCAGCAAACAGGCTCCGGAAACAAACAGGGCAGGTTAGCCAGATACAAGCGATCTTTCTGCCACCAAGGCAATAACAGGATATGTATGAAAGCCATATCCTACCCTGATGTCAGCGTTCCAGAACACACTATCCTTTCCCACACAGCCTTCCGGAGTCAGGGCTTCTTAACTGCTGACTGGTTGTGAGCAGGAGAGAAGTCAACAAAAACAGAGGAGCCACCGACAGTTCTTACAATCCTCAGGCCAAGCTAATTGTGGTTTCCCAGGCCGTCCCAGTGCAGGCCGAGGGAGGGGGTCGCTGCCTGCTGACACTGCGGACTCAGGGGCCCATTCCAGATTTCTACAATTAGCTTCTGGAAGCCGTGCTAAGGGGTCCTCCAACCTTTTAAAGGAGCAAACGCGTTTCAGAACTGCTATTTAAGATTTTGGTTTCGTCCTTCTGGAATGGGGTTGACATTTTAATTCAAGATTCATCACAACCAATACTATTCCAACACTTTATTTGGGAGACCATTAAAAAAAAAAAAAAAACCGTAGCCGTCTAGGTAACCGATGGCCTATCAGCAAACGACACCGTAGAAAAGGCTTAGAAATGCATTTTCTTAAGTTGGTCGGAGTGCCCTGTTTGCCTTGTTAGTTCGTTCGCTGACTTCCCATTTAAAGGATTTACTTCCAAATAGTCGGCCCAATCCAGGCATGTTCAGAAAGAATGACAAATTCCCGCAAGGGGGGAGGTTTTCTGACCGCGCAAACCTGACGACGCCGTCTGCTACGTAAACTTCTTATCTGCACTGAGCCTGGGATGACGACAGAGGGGCGACAGGACCCGACAGAAGGTTCCAGAGTTTCGCGGGTGGGCGGGGGGAAGCGCGGCCAACCTTGCCCAGCCTGCGCTACGGGTGGCCCCGCGAGGTCGGCCCGCTCGCCCGGGTTCCCCTTCCTCCTCAGGCCCGGGAGGAGCCCGCGCAGGGTCCCGCGGGCCGCAGCGTCGCGCCCGCCGCCATCATCAGCCCGCGCCGCCCACCCGCCCGGCCCAGTACTCACCGGCCGCCTGCCGCCGCGCCCTCCTTCCCCGAGCCCCGACGCCGCCGCCCGGGACCCGCCGAGCTCCGGCCACCGCGACCCCGCCCCGGCCGCGGCTACGCGGCTGAGTCACCCGGCCCCTCCGCGCGGGGCACGCCGGGAAGGCCGCGCGAGCGGGACGCCCCGCCCACGCCGCGTACGAGGCGGTCCTCCGGGTCCGCGGTGCGCGCCGCCGACGCTTGCTGCAGTCGTGGACGGGCTCCGGCGGGAGACGGTGAAACGAAAACAAAACAAGAGATGGATGAAAAGGAAAAAATAGTTTCTCTCCCAACCTTTGAGCTTCAGGGAGCAATCTGCTATTCAAACACGACTTCCTAGAAGCAAATGGGTAGAAAGATGACGCCGGTCATCTCTGGCCACCTCAGGTGTCACATTAGATGTCACACTATTTAAAGTGGCTTCATCTAGTCTGGTGGCTTTTGAACTCCAAAAAGTTACCAGACCGGTTGATTACACAGTCACAACAATTGAACAGACTAGGCTTTTTTGGTGTTTTGGTCTTTTGAGGTTTTGTTTGTTAACATTTTTTTGCCCTCTCCCCATCCCCTGCTCTCTTTCTGTATGGGCTGACGGATCGTTGTGAGCTCAAGGCCAGCCTGGTCTACAAAATGAGTCCAGGACAGCCAGGGCTACACAGGGAAACCTGTCTCGAAAAATAAAATTAAAAAAAAAAAAAAAGATTAACAGGGTTGCCTTTTGATTAAATCTCATATCACCAGATCAGACATGGTGTAGTCTTGGCTGTCCAGGCTGGCCTCAAACTCACAGCGATCTGCCTGCCTCTGCCTCCCAAGTGCTGGGATTAAAGAGGTGCGCCACCATGCCCCACCTATTGCTTTTTTTTTTTTTTTTTTTTTTTTTTTTTTTTTGTCTTTTTTTTTTCCCCCCCAGAGCGGAGGACCAAACCCAGGGCCTTGCGCTTGCTAGGCAAGCGCTCGACCACTGAGCTAAATCCCCAACCCCTTGCTTTAACTGTATCCTCATATACCAAGCCTCCGAGCTATACTTATATTTAAGATTGTAACTCTTTCTAAAGCCAGATTGGCAGGCCTGGGACTTAGACTATTCATAATGGCGGATTCGAAAAGGCTACACTGATTCATTCAGTGAATGGGTTTATTACATTACCTAAAATATCACCCCTGCGCTGCCAGCAAATACTATAGAACATTGAATGTTCTTCATGATGTTTTACAACCCTTAAATATTCTAAACAACCAAGGGAGGGACGGGTTTTTGGCTTTTGTGTGTTTGGTTTTTTTCCCCAAGACAGAGTTTCTCTGTGTAGCCTTGGCTGTCTTGGACTCACTTTGTAGACCAGGCTGGCCTCGAACTCACAGCGATCTGCCTGCCTCTGCCTCCCAAGTGCTGGGATTACAGGCATGTGCCACCACTGTCCCCCACCTCCACCCCCACCCCATCCCCCCACTCCCCTACATCCCCCCACCCCCGGCAGGAGGGAGGTTTTATTATCCAGATTTACATAAGGAAAACAAGACATAAACAAGCAGTGGCCCAGGCTATTAAGTGACCGGGTAGTGTTCGTAGGATGCCAAACCAGGCCGACTGCCCCAGTTCTCACGTTACTTTTCCTGTTACTCATTTATATAGAGGCAAAGTCTAACTCTATAACCCAGGCTGGACTGGAACTCACTAGGTAGCTTAGGCTGGACTCATACTGTGTGGCAATCCTCCTGCCTCAACCCCCGGACTACTAAAATCACACATATTTACCACCATGCTCAGCTGGTGAAATGGTCGCTTTGCAAGCACGAGGACCTGAGTTTGGATCTGCCGAAAGCTAGGTGCATCAGCACATGCTTGCACTCAGCTCTAGAGACTACAAGACCCCTGGGGCTTGCTGGCCAAACAGTCTAGTTAAGTTATTTAAAGAGAAAAATAAATGCACATACACACACACAAACCACCACCAACAACAACAACAAAAACAAAGCCAGGTGTCCTGGCTCACACCTTTAATCCCAGCACTTGGGGAGGCAGAGGCAGGCAGATCACTGTGAGTTCAAGGCCAGCCTGGTCTACAAAGCGAGTCCAGGACAGCCAAGGCTACACAGAGAAACCCTGTCTCGAAAAACCGGAAAAAAAAAAAAAAAAAAGAAAGAAAGAGAAAGAAAAACAAAAGAAAACAAAACCAGATTGCCAGGTGGTGTAGCCTACACCTTTAATCCAAGCACTCGGGAGGTAGATCTCTATGAGTTCGAGGCCAGCCTGGTCTACAAAGTGAGTCTAGGACAGCCAGGGCTACACAGAGAAACCCTGTCTCAAAAAACAAAAGAACTCGGGAGGCAGAGGCAGGCGGATCGCTGTGAGTTTGAGGCCAGCCTGGTCTACAAAGTGAGTCCAGGATGGCCAAGGCTACACAGAGAAACACTGTCTCGAAAAACCAAAACCAAAACAAAATAAAAGAATAAATATATATATAAATATGAGGTAGAGGCTAGAAAGATGGTTGGTTCAGCCAGTACGAGCACTGGCTGCTTTTGCAGAGGACTCGGGTTCAATTCCCAACACCCATATAGGGCTGCTCACGACCATCTGTAACTCCTGTCCCAGGGGATCCGATGATTCGTCTGACCCTCATGGACTCCTGCACGAACACAGGCCAAAGGCATACGCATAAAATTAGTCAGATATAGGTAAATATATAAATAAATAAAAAGATGAGTTTCCAGTGACAAAGGGTAGCCCGGAGAGCAACTTACAAACAGGGCGAGCATTATACTTCTGAAGAGGGCATGAGCTCTGAGTGTCGACTGGTCAGGAGCCCACAGGGTGCTCAGCTGGAGCGTCCGGAATCGAGCTGAACTCTGCAAGCCAAAGGCCTGTGGGGAGTTGAAAAGGGGAAGGCAGGAAACGTGGAATGAGTTCCCCAGGCTTTGTTGGAGGCTGTGTAAAAGAGTAAGTATTTATCTCTCCTTGCTCTCGTTACTAGTTCCCTCGAGTCCCGGCCATGAGCCAGCTACATACAATAGCTCATGTCTGTGCATGTAATGCTCTTCTTCTCAAACCCAATACTGAATACTGGGAAGGCTGTTACCTTATATGAGTTTCTTCCTTTCTCTGTCTGTGTCAGTCTGTCTGTCAGTCTGTCTCACTCTCTCTCTTTCTCTTTTGGTTTTTTGAGGCAGGGTTTCCCTGTGTAGACTCGCTCTGTAGACCACTTTGGCCTTGAACTCACAGCGATCTGCCTGCCTCTGCCTCCCGAGTGCTGAGATTAAAGGCGTGTGCTACCACACCCATCGGGTCTCTCTTTTTTAATATAGCCCAGTCAATTGTGGTTGTATATGCTTTTTGAAATATTTGTTTATTTTTAAATTACTTTTCCTTTTATTTTATGTGTAGACATGTATGTCTATGCAGGCACTAGGTGCCTGCAGTGCCTGTAGAGGGCACCAGATCCCCCGGAATTACCGTTACAGACAACTGTGACCCACCACATGGGTGCTGTGAATTGAACTAGGGTCCTCAGGAAGAGCAGCACAGCGCTCTTAAGTGCGAGCCATCTCTCCATCACCTACCTTATACGAGTTTTAAATAGACTGCATCGCAGCCGGAAAGCAAGTTTGCAAGCTTTCAACTGAACATTTGTCAAACTAGGACTAGCGGCAGTAAACTTCAGGCTTTTGGCCGTTCAGAGCCACTGTAGGAGGCCACAAAGTTCTTGGCTACCTACTGGGTTTGAGGCCACTCTGGGATACTCAAGACCCTGTCTCTAAGTAAATAAGTCCCAATCCTGGAACAACAAAACGTCTTTACCAACAGACAGTTATGGGGATTTGAGCAGTCTCAAAAAGAAGGCAGATGTGAACTCTAGCAGGCTGCCGCTGAGGCTTAGCAGTTCTGCCCCTCAGCAGCTCAAGGTCCTTGAGGAGATCACTTGCTCTCCTCTGTCGAAAATGTCATGTCTAACACGTGCACTATAGGAAGCATCTGCATCCTAAGAGACCTGGGCTTCACTGTGGGACCCCAGGACTGAGGCAGTAGAAGGTAGGTGGATCTGGAGGTTAAGGCCAGACCCTACAGTATAGTAAGTTCAAGACCAGTCTAGGCTACAAATGACCCTTTCTCAAAAAAAAAAAAAAAAAAAAATCCTCTACCACCAAAGGCCCAAGGGCAGTTTTTTTCCATTGCTAAGCCTGCTTGCTTTTACAAGTCAAAAATGTAACTTTCCCAGCCTACCCTTTAATCCCAGCATTTGGAAGGGAAAGGCAGGTGGGTCTCTAGGATTTGAAACCATCCCTGGTGTACGCAGTGAATTTTCTGGGACAGCCAGAGCTGCATAGAGACCAGTGGAGAAGAAGGAGGCAGAGCAGGGGAGGGGGTGATGCATTCCCCCCCCCCCCCCCCACTCGACCCCCGCCTCCAGCTCTTTGAGTATACATCCAATTATAAGCCATCTTGCTTGCCCTGGTATCTAGGGTTCACCACTGGTTTTTGGAACAACACCTGCCCCTACCTTTCTGCAGCTGTGACCTCCATAGCTGGCCCTAACTCAAAACCACAATTTCCTTCCTCTCCCCCCCCCCCCCCCCCCGCAGTTGTGAAAATTTACAACTCGGATGCCCTGTTTTTTGTTTGTTGGTTTTGTTGTTGTTGCTTTTCCTCCAATGCTAATAAAATGGTCCTGGAGCCACTTTCTGGGGACTTAATTCACAAAAGGGAACCCTGGTTTCCCAATGTCGTGCTCACTCTGCCGAAAGCTACTCAGGGCCACTGGGTCCACATACCCACAGCATTGGAGTCCCCAGAGAGGAACTGCCATTTCAAGGTCTGCGTACGCTTATGGGGGCTCTGTGCACTGCCCATGCCCCCACCCACCCCCCCCCCGCTGCTCTCAGTAACCCAGGCCTTGACCTAGCCCTTGTCCCCAGCCCTCACCCTGCAATGTCCCAGCACCCAGCCGGGGAAGCTTCACAGGTGTCAGTCACTGAGCCATGACCATGCCACGTGGAGCGGCAGGCTTCCCTGGAGTGTCATAGGGACCCGCAGACTCTGTTGGGTCATTACAACCACAGCGAGCCATGGCTCACACCCTGCAGTGGCTGATCCACTGTGCTGTGGACCCCAGCAGCATCTCCTCTCTGCCTACACGCTATCCGCCTGTGAGGACCTGAAGGAGGACTTGCGCACCTGGACCACTGCTGCCCAGGGGCCTTAGCTCACCCTGCGCAAGTGGGCAGGCATTGCTGAGGCCTACAGAGCCATCTCTCTGGGCAAGTGTGTCAAGTGGCTTCTCAAGAGGATAAACTGCAGCGTGCTCCCCCACCTCGCCCCAAACAAATGTGACTGATACCCCAGACCTGAAGCAGACATCACCCTAAGGTGCTGGGCCCTGGCTTTTTATCCCATGGAGATCTCCCTGGCAGAGGGATGGGACATGGAGCTTGTGGCGACCAAGCCTGCTGGGGATGGAACCTTCTAGAAATGGGCAGCTGTGGCGGTGCCTTCTGGAGAGACACAGAGATACACATGCCAGGTACAGCATGAGGGGCTGTCTGAACCCCTCATCCTGAGGTGGGAGCCCCCCCAACCCCACTCTGGGAATCACCGTTGGCCTGCTTCTCTTTGAGTTCTAGTCACTGGGGCTGTGGCAGCTGCCTTGGTGAGCAATGACAAAAGGGTCTCTCTCAACGCACGGCCTCCCAGGCTGGCTTAGAACTCACTATACAAAGCCGGGCATGGTGGCGCACACCTTTAATCCCAGCACTCAGGAGACAGAGGCAGGCGGATCGCTGTGAGTTCGTGGCCAGCCTGGTCTACATAGTGAGTCCAGGACAGGCAAGGCTACACAGAGAAACCCTGTCTCAAAAAACAAAAACAAACAAACAAAAAGAAAAGAAAAAGAAAAACCAGCAACAACAGAAAAGAAAACTGGAAACTACCCTAAGGGGGCTGGAGAGATGCTCAGGGGTTAAGAGCAGTGACTACTCGCTCAAAGGACCCAGGTTCAGATCCCAGCACCCATATGGAGGCACAACCATCTGGAACTCCAGTCCTAGGGGAGTTGACATCCTCTTTCCCTTCTGAGGGCGCTGAACCCATGTGGTGCACATACATATACATGCAGGCAAAACAATGTATATATGAAATAAAATGTACAAAAAAAGAAAACCACTTAAGGGTACCCACCACGGACAGGACCCATGTTTGTCATGTTTGTGGAAAAAGTCACTCATATTAAAGCATGGTTGTTCACTTAACACACTGAGGCTGTTTCTTTCTTTCTTTCCTTTTTTTCGGGGGTGGGTGGGGGTCAAGACAGGGTTTCTCTCTGTAACCTTGTGTCCTGGACTGGATTTATAGACCAGGCTGGCCTCCAAACACAGCGATCCGCCTGCCTTTGCCTCCTTAGTGCTGGGATTAAAAGCGTGCGCCACCACGCCCAGCAAAGATGTATTTTCCAACAGGGAAAACAACAAACCCCTCACACGGTAGCATTGTTTAGAAACCTAAAGAAGCTCTGAGTACAATCTTCAAAGTAACAAATTGTTACCAGTCACCACTGGGAAAACAACTGCTCGGGAGACGTACCTGACCCGACTTGTCAGCTGACGGCCAGTCCCAGCTATGCCAAGGAACAGAGGTAAGGGGTTAGCGGCAGGCTCAGATGAATATTTCACTTTGTTTGTGCTTTATTTAAATTGGTGTTGGGAACATAAACTTGGACACTGCTTAAAAATTAAGGCGCTAAAAAGCCGGGCCTAGTGGTGCCCACCTTTAATCCCAGCACTCGGGAGGCAGAGGCAGGAGGATCGCTTTGAGTTTGAGGCCAGCCTGGTCTACAAAAGTGAATCCAGGACAGCCAGGACTGTTAGACAGAGAAACTCTGTCTCGAAAAACCAAAAAAATTAAAAAATGAAACAAATCGAGGCACTAGAGAGATGGCTCAGTGGTTAAGAGCACTGGCTGCTCTTGCAGAGGACTGGGTCTGGTCCCGCCACTATCCTCAATAGAGTCTATTCCAAGGAAACTAGAATCCTCTTTCATGTGGCCCCTAAGGGCACTGCACCCGACATACTCAGAATCAAATCATAAATTCTTTAAAAATAAAAATTAACTCCAAGTGGTAAACTCGCTCCTCTCTTTGCAAAAAATACCCAACTGCCTCTCTATACTAAGTCTCATAGTTTCTATTAGCCCTGAACCATTGGAGAGAAAAACTAATTTAAAAACTTCAGTGATGCCGGGCATGGTGGCGCACACCTTTAATCCCAGCACTGGGGAGACAGAGGCAGGTGGATCGCTGTGAGTCCCAGGCCAGCCTGGTCTACAAAGAAAGTCCAGGACAGCCAAGGCTACACAGAGAAACCCTGTCTTGCAAAACCAAAAAAAAATTTTTCATTTTTTTGGACATTGTCTTATTTTGTAACTCTATCCAGCCAGGATTCCCTGTGTAGGCCGAGTTGGCGTAGAATTCATCGATTCTCCTACCTGTGCCTCCTGAGAGCTGGAATTAAAGGTGTCTGCCATCGCACCAGTGCGCATTCACCTTTCCGTAACTTTGTCTTCAGGAAGGCTGGGTAGACGGCTCAGTGGGTAAAGGCGCTTGTAAATTCTAGAGGGCTCGGAGGTTAAGACTGGAGATGAAACAGGGCGGTGGTGGCGCACGCCTTTAATCCTAACCCTCTGGCGGCAGAGGCAGGAGGATCTCTATGAGTTCAAGGCCAGCCTGGGCTATGCAGTGAAGCCGTGTCTTGGAAAATACTAAAACAAAACTGAAAGAAGGCAGATGAACAGTTCCCAGCATCCACCTGTAACACACATCGCGCGCGCACACACACACACAGACACACACACGCATGCACGCACGCACTCATGCACGCGTGCGCAATTAAAAAGAAAATGCATCTTAAAAAGAGACAAGAGAAAGTGAAAAATGAGAAGGAAAAGGAAGACTGAAAAAATTAGTAAAGAGGAGGAGGTAGAAGAAAGGAAGAGAAGGAGGGAGGGAGAGCGAGGGAGGGAGGGAGCGAGGGAGGGAGGTAAGGGAGAGAGGGAGCGAGGGAGCTCCGCCTTGGTACTTCCTTTGGGGTGGGGGCCACGTGATCTATACGGAAGTGCTGGCTGGAGCGTGGGCCTCTTAGCGGTTGGAGCAGGAACCTCCGGGCTGCAGCAGGGGTAAGGCGGAGGTTGCTGAGAGCCCCACGGAACAGTGTAAAAACCCAAGTGCTTCTCTGAGAAATTCTGGCCTTGGGAGTCTGGCACCGAAGTCCCGTCCAGTCAGTAGCCACTTTAACTTTATTATTATTGCTGTTGTTGTTATTACTACTACTACTACTATTTTGTTTTATTTTTCGAGGCAGGGTTCCTCTGTGTAGCCTTGGCTGTTCTGGACTCACTTTGTAGACCAGGCTAGCCTCCAACTCACAGAGATCCGCCTGCCTCTGCCTCCTGCAGTGCTGTGACTACAGCGTGCGCTACCACGCCCACAGTAGCCCTTTTTTGCCCGCATATCTGTCTACCACTGTGTGTGTGTGTGTTTGTGTGTGTGTGTGTGTGTGTGTGTGTGTGTGATGCCAGGAGAGGCCAGAAGAGGGCGTCAAATCCCCCCAGAAATGGAGTTAAAGGCTTTTGTGAGCTGCCATCTGGGATCTGGGAATTAACCCTGGTTCGCCATGAGAAGCGGCGGTGCTCTTAACCGCTAAGCCATCCCTCAAGCCCCCGCAGCCATAGTTTACATCTCTTCCCTACTCCTGAAACATTTGGGGATTCTTTGTTGTTGTTGTTTTTGTTTTTTTGTTTTGTTTTGTTTTGAGACAAGGTTTCTCTGTGTAGCCTTGGCTGTCCTGGACTCACTTTGTAGACCAGGCTGGCCTCAAACTCACAGAGATCCACCTGCCTCTGCCTCCCAAGTGCTGGGATTAAAGGCGTGCGCCACCACACCCGGCTGGTTTGGGGATTCTTTATTGAATTTTATTCTTTACAAGATTCCCAAAGCTCCATGAGACGTTGACACTCTGTGTTGCTTAAAAGCGGTCTGTGGGTGCTGAAAGCAAGTTTGCAGGTCTCTCTGGGTGAGACAGTAAATGAAAAACAAAAAACAAAAACAGGTTCTGATCCAGTCGTTCGGGGCCCACCATAAGATCTGCTAGCTGCTGCTGCCTGTCAAACCCTTACAAGTGGTTTGACCCACACCCCTAATTCATAGGAAGGGAAGAGGGAATAAACCTGCTTATGCCACGCACAGCCTGTGTGCCAGTGTACGCACGCGCGCGCGCGCACACACACACACACACACACACACACACACACACACACACGGCGCTAGCTGAGACGGTTCTGAGCTGCTGGAGGCGGCTTTGCAAAGCCAACCACTGTCTCTTGAGCGCCTCTGTCCTTGCAGGTCACAGTCCACCTTCTCAGCCTAAAGAGAACGACACCGGCCAGAACCGTCACCAACCGGAAGAAACCTGGACGGTGACCATGCAGCTGAGACGCATTGGGGACAGTGTCAACCACAGGATGATTCAGGAGGTAAGACCCCCGAGTCCCCAGCAGGGACCTGGCCAGGTAGGCGAGAGATCAACGGCTGCCAGGCAGCCAGGGTACCCAGAAATGATGAGAACTCGGGAATTAATGTCTAGCTCACCACACATTGTACCTGCAAGCTATGACCCTGGAGGTAAAAGCCAGCACCTGGTCTCAAAGCTATACCTCACACACGGTGGTCCAAGGATGCTCATCATCCGCATCTCAGAACAGCAGGTGCTTCTCAACCCAGCCTCCCTCCTCTCCAGCGACTCTATAGCTTGTGTCAGGTAGAGGGACAAACAAGGCAGCACCACTGGTGTCAGCGAGAGATAGTAAAAGAATCCAGGGCAGGCTGATGGTATTGCCTGCACCCTTGGGGGCGATGAAGCCCGCAGCAAGCTTAGTGCTCCCCCAGATTGGTAGTGGAGAGTGGTCACAGAGGCCCCATGGCAGGAGCAGGGGTGAGTGGGGGTGAGGTGCTGTCCCTTGGAGCCACCTTCTTGCCCCTCGATCCATCTAGGCTCCTTAATTAGTACCCTTGCTTCTACTGACATCCTTGTCTTAATGTAAACAACGCCCAACCTTTCCTTCAAAATTTTGTAACCCTGGAGTCAAATCCCGAAGGGCAAGCCCCAATAATACCTCAGAAGCCAAAAGGAGGCACCACCAACCCCATCTGTGTGTCTCTCTCTCTTTCCTTTTTTTTTTTTTTTTTTTTCTTTCTTTCATTTTTTTTTTTTCTGAGACAGGGTCTCTCTGTGTAGCTTTGGCTGTCCTGGACTCACTCTGTAGACCAGGCTGGCCTCGAACTCACAGTGATCTGCCTGCCTCTGCCGCCCGAGTGCTCGTAACTCAGGCCAAGAACTCACTTTGTAGACCTGGCAGCCCGTCACCCTGCTTCTGCCTCCCAGGTACTGGGTCAACAGGGACATATGCCGTCATGTCTGGCTTCACCTTAACCCCAGCACTTGGTGGGGGGCAGAGGCAGGTGGATCTCTGTGAGTTCAAGGGCAGCCTGGTCTGCACTTGGAGTTCCAGGTCAGTCAGGATTACATAGTAAGACCCTGTCTAGAAACAAAACTAACCTCTTAGGTTTGGCTTTAAAATGGTGAAGTCTCGCCTACTTCAAAGCTTAAGCGACTGTAATGGTTTCAAATCTGGCTCAGTGACACTTGTATCTGCCTCTGGTGTTTATCAATCAAATGGCCATGCTGCTCGTGGAGCTGTGTAGAGAAAAGCTTATTAAAACTGTCCAGTAAGGGACTCACAAGCCACCTTCCCCGCCCCCCCCCCCACTTTGTTCTTTTCACTTAAACAAGCATCTTCAAGTGTTCTGTGCATCTTAAAATAACATCTGTTTGCATTTAGTTATGTGGGGTTTTGTTTTTGTCCTGCATGTTTATTTTATATAGTTTTTGTTCCTGTGTCCCAAATCGAGGCCATGTCATTTCTACACATAGAAAGTTTTAGAATACCATACTTAGAAGCCAGGGGTAGTGGCTCAGACCCGTAATCCAGCATTCAGGAAGAAGAGGCAGGAGGATCAGGAACTCAAGGCCGTCCCCAGCTACACAGGGAATTTCAGGTTAGCCTGGGCTACTTGAGATTTTGTTTCAAGCAAAACAAAACAACCCCAGTAGCATCACACTCTGGCCTCTTAGCGTAATGAGGATCTTTGTGCCTCTGTGGGTCCCTCCTGGGGACTGGGAACTGTCCTTCTGGGGCCACAATCTTTAAATTTAACCAAATTATCCTGATTGGGCATTGCTTTGTTCCCTGGGATCTGAGTTATATAGTAACGCCACGGAGAAGTCAGAGTTTGCTCGGAGAATGGAAAGGCTTCCAGTACGTCTCAACAGCACTGTGAATTACTGCAGGGCCTGACGAGGGAGGCAGTTGAATTTCAGACAGATTGGCACAGCCTGCCTAAGGCACCCAGTGGAGTGGCTGAGTGGCACACTGGTGATTTACAGACTGAGAACTCTATGGTTTTTCTCATGGCTGTGTGCTGCAGGGGGATGGGCATTGAGTTTTTCTAACTGACGTCAAGTACAGAAAGGTCAAAATCCCTTGTTTTTCAGTTACTGGCAGAACTAAGTCCACATTCCTTATTCTGTTGCTGGTGGCCTTCCGTTAATTGATCTGGTCACTAGCTTATCTGGTCATCTGTCATGAAGGAGCTCCTGCCTTGTGCCAGGAGCAAAACACAAAGGTACAGGTGTGGTCAAAAGAGACTAAAGCTTGACCTCACAGCTTCCCACGGAGACAAATAGCAAATGAAGAGTGTAATTACCAGATAGCAGGAAGTGTCTGGGAGCAAAAGGCAGGAGGAAAAGGAGGTGGTGCCTTAAGAGTGACACCTGCTGGGGACTGGAGATATGGCTAAGAGCACTGCTCTTCCAGAGGATCTGGTTCAGTTCCCAGCACCCAGATGGCTGTTCACAGCTTCAACTGCAGTTTCATGGGATCTGTCTTCCTCTTCTGGTGTCAGCAGGCATTGCGTGCAAGTGCTGCACAGACATGCCTGCAGACAAAATACCCATAAAGGTGCTGGAGAGATGGCTCAGAGGGTAAGAGCACTGGCTGTTCTTCCAAAGGTCCTGAGTTCAATTCCCAGCAACCACATGGCGGCTCACAACTCTCTATAATGAGATCTAGTGCCCTCTTCTGGCATGCAGGCAGGACACTGTATAAATAATAAATAAATAAATCTTTAAAAAACAAAACAAAACAAAACCCATGTACTGCCCTTCCAGAGGACTTGAATTCAACCCCCGGAACCTACACAAGGCGGCTCATAACCACTTGTAACTCCAGCAGCATTCAGTAACCTCTGGTCTCTGCAGGTACCCACATCCCCTCATACATAGACAGAATTAATAGTGATAACAAATAAATTTTAAAAATACCCATATAAGTTTTAAAAATCTTAAGCAGAGAAATGTAGATGCTCCAAGAAGCATGAAGGACAGGTTCACTGAAAACTGAGTAAGACCATCCAAGATGGGATGTGTGTGTGTGTGTGTGTGTGTGTGTGTGTGTGTGTGTGTGTGTATGTGTGTATGTGTGTGTGTGAGTGAAGTCCACTTAGCCCCAGTGGCAGGAGTGGTCATCTCCTCTGAAGAGTGGCCAGAAGCCCAGTAAATCTGGCCTTGCAGGAAGGAAAAGTAGTTGAAGGCAGAGGCAGGAAGCTAAGGCTACACAGAGAGACCCTGTCTTGAAAAACCAAAATAAATAAATAAAATAAAAATTAAAAAGGATAAAAGCAAAACCGAACCCAAAGAAAAACATATAATCAGAGAGAGGTGGGTGACAGAGCCCTTTATGTCACCTGATGGGCTCTTCCTCCGGACACACACTGGGTATTGACCACAGGGTCTCACCATCCCAGGCAAGTGCTCTATGAGCTAGCTGCATTCCTAGTTCTTTTTTTTTTTTTTTTTTTTCTTTTTTGTTTGTTTGTTTGAGACAGGGTTTTTCTGTTTTACCCTGGCTTTCCTGGACTCACTTTGTAGACCAGGCTGGCCTCAAACTCACAGTGATCTGCCTGCTTCTGCCCCCTGAGTGCTGGGATTACAGGTATGTGCCACCACGCCTGCTCTTCCTTTTGGTTTTTCTTTTTAGATTTTTGTTATTATTCTTATTATTATTTGGTTTTTCGAGACAGGGCTTCTCTGTGTAGCCTTGGCTGTCCTGGACTCAGTTTGTAGACCAGGCTGGTTTTGAACTCACAGCGATCCGCCTGCCTCTGCCTGCCAAGTACTGGGATTAAAGGTGTGTGACACCACGCCCAGCCTGTTTTTCTTTTTAAATTTTATTTTATGTGCATTGGTGTTTTGCATGCATGTATGTCTATGTGGGGGTGTCAGATCTTGGAGTTACAGACAGTTATAAGCTGCCATGTGGGTGCTGGGATTTGAGCCACGGTCCTCTGGAAGAGCAGTCAGTGCCTTTAACCACTGAGTCATCTCTCCAGCCCCCTTTTGGTTTTTCAAGACAAGGTTTCTGTTTGTAGCCCTGGCTGTCCTGGAACTTACTCTATAGCCCAGGCTAGCCTCAAATTCAGAGATCCACTGGCCTCTGCCTCCTGAGCCCGTAGCCTTGCTCAGCTAACTCTTTGCTTTTCCTTTGGGAATGGAGTCTGCCTAGCCCAGGATTCCCCAAAACCCCATGTGCCTCCTGCCCTAACTTTCCCCAGAGGTGACAGGCATGGGCCAACATCCCTGGCCTTTTCTTGAGTGAGACAAAGCCATAAAGAGGCCCATGGGTCTGTGTTGGTGGCAAGCCTTCCCTCATACCCCTCCCACAGACAGTGCTGGGGCGTTTGTCCCTCCCAGCTGTGCTAGGATTGGTCTTTGCTCCTCACTCATCTGTGCATCTGATGGCCAGGATGCGCAAGTGTCCCAAGGGTTGTGGTGGACATGAACATACTATGGGAGCCAGTTGGTCACGTTCAGTAGCTCACTTAGCTGTGGGCTGGGTTGAGTTAATATCTTGTAGGATATTAAACTTGCAATTCCTTTTGTCTGCGTTAGAGATTGGGTGGGATAGGGGGGGGGGTGGGACATGCTCAGGTGGAGAGGTCAGAGGACAGCTTGCAGGAGTTGGTCCTCTCCTTGTTGTAAGTTAGGCTTGCTGGCAAGTGTCTTTCTCTGCTGAGACATCTTGCCAGCCCCAAATCAGCAGCTTAACCCACAAGACAACTGTCTTTCTACACAGCATCTTCCACAGGAAGTCGGGGACGTGCTGGTTCCATTCATGGCACTGCTGTTCATGAGAGGTCAGGTGCTGCTGCGATTTTTCTGGAACAACCATTTGCTGTAAAGGACAGACAGACAAGCTGTGCCCTCCAGCTGCTTCTCGAGGGGCAGGAGTGGCACTGTGGGGGCCAGCCCCTCTCCAACCCCTTCCTCTCCCACCACTAAAGGTCTGCGTCTACGCTGGTTCACTGAACTGCTCATTGGATGTCCAGGATCGACAGGATGGTGAGGGCAGCCCGAGAAGTCAGGGGCCTGGGAGGCCTGGGCACACAAAGGACATCGCGAGTGGCCCCATGCGAACCTTTCCACAGCGTCTGGTCCTGTAGTTGTCATCTATGTCTGGATCTTCATCGAGGACCAACTAACTTCCCCTGGTCAACTTGGGCCCCAGCTCCTTCCGTGCAAAGCTGGGAGGAAGGGAGGAAGTGGGTCTCCTGTCCTCAGACCTGAGCGCTGGTCCAGCCACCTTCCCTTCCACGCTGGACTCAGCACCTGTTCCAGGCCTACCTTCTGCTCCCATTGATTCCATTCTTTCGCCGGCCAACGCCCCCCACCCCACGCCCACCTCTGAGGTTCCCTCCAGCCTTGCCTGAGCCTTATCCCTCAGCCCTGAGGCCCGCAGACATCTCTCCAGCCCCGTGTTCTCCAAAGTGCCTCCTGTCTGCGCGGCAAGTCCACCTTCCAGCTGGTCAGGGACGCCCATTACTGTTACACCCATTACTGTTTTTTGTTGCGGGAAGGCTCAGCTGGGTGGATTTGTTCTCTTCATTCTAGATGCAAGTTAGTTAGTCATTACAAGTTCTGAGTGTGCACATTCTGAGGTTTTAATATGTAGTGCTACTTTTTTGAAAAAGTGAAATAAACATTCTATTGAGCACAAAACCTCTGTGTGCCTCTCTTGCAGAGGGGGGGATTCACATATTTCTGCTTGTATTGGTATACATATACTCATCCCCTGTCTTTCCAAAGCAAAACGTTCTCCATCTTGTTAATCTCTTGGCTTGACCGGATGGCTTAGCCAGTAAAGGGGCTTGCCAACAAGTCTGGGGACCTGAGTTCAATCCCAGGGACCCACATGAGGAGAGACCAGATTCCAGAAAGTTGTCCTGTCCCTGCTGTGCATACACATGAAGGCACACAGAATAAAATAACAGTTAAGATACATTTTGAGGGCTGGAGAGGTGGCCCAAAGGTTAAGAGCACTGACTGTTCTTCCAGAGGTCCTGAGTTCAATTCCCAGCAACCACATGGTGGCTCACAACCATCTATAATGTGATCTGATGCCCTCTTCTGGCCTGCAGGTGTACATGCAGACAGAGCACTGTATACATAATAATAAATAAATAAATCTTAAAAAGATACATTTTGAAATCCTTTGAATAGGAATTCATGTGGTTTCAAAATCAAAAGCAGCCGGGTGGAGGTGGTGGTGCACACCTTTAACCCCAGCACTCAAGAGGCAGAGGCATGTGGATCACTGGGAGTTCGAGGCCAGCCTAATCTACAAAGTGAGTCCAGGACAGCTAAGGCTACACAGAGAAACCCTGTCTTGAAACACCCCCCCAAAAGAAACATTTTGATTATTTACTAAAAACACAAGGATGGAATTTTTAAAAAGATTTTATTTTTTAATTATGCATGTCTCTGTATGTATGTATGAGTGCAGTGCCCATGGAGGGCCACTGAATCTCCTAGGGCTGTGAGCCACCTGACACAGGTGCGGGGAACTGAACTGGGGTCCTCTGCAAGTTCAGCAAGCACTCTTAACTGCTGAAACATCCTTCCAGCCCCATAGAACTTTAAAAAAAAAAATTTATTTATTTATTTATTATATATACATTGCTCTGCCTGCTTGTACCCCTGAAGGGCACGCGCCAGGACACAAGTCCCAGTGGTGCTCCTCTGTCCGCAGCGCGGCTGTGATGGGTGAGCCGGGCTGCCTCATGCTGGAACCCCATCTGCGACCTTGCCATGGAATTCACCCCATGACTTTGTCAGCTCGTGGGATTAGCTGGAACCCTTTCCACTTCCAGCAACTGAAGCGGGCTGATTCCAGTCCACCAAGGTCACTTATGATAAGATGGACCTCTGGAAGAGCAGTCTGTGCTCTTAACCACTGAGTCATCTCTCCAGCCCCCACCCCCATAGAAATTTTAACGTGACATCTAAGAATAATAATAGTTCAAGTTCCTAGATTGCTCCCAGGAGCTCCAGGACACCTTTTTTTTTTTTTTTTTATTGGTTTTTCGAGACAGGGTTTCTCTGTGTAGCCTTGGCCATCCTGGACTCACTTTGTAGGCCAGGCTGCTGGACACCATATTTCTGTAAGACCAATCTCAAGCTTAGCTCATTAAACATTGGTTGAAGGAATGAGGTCTTCCTGGAGTTGACCGGAAGCAGTGAGCCCCTGGGAGATGACCACCAGGCCTCTTGCGCCTCTCTAGAGAGACATGGCTTTCATCTTTTGAGCGGCCTGGGATGGATGTCCTAGAAGCAGGCCTTGGAAACACTGGTGAGGCCTGGGGAAGAAAGATGGACACACGGAGGGAATCTGGAAAGCGTTCTCAGGCCATCAGGGACAAGGCAACTGCCTGTGCAAACTGTATGTGCAGCTGAGAGCATGCCCTGGGTGACGCTCTGTCAGACGTGGTCAGGTGAAGAGAGCTAAGCCCTGAGAGAACACACTGAGAAAGCAAGAGGAGTCTTGTGGCTACTATCCTCAAAACACAGTGTTCTTGGAATGTATTTTCCTGCTCCCTGGGGGTGGAGGGTGGGGGGGGGAGGTGGGTAGCGGACAGGCGAGAGTCTACCTCAGATTACTCATTATTGCTTGCTGCTGTTCCTCAATTAGGTGTTTGGACTATGCTTTATGCCTCTGTGGAAAGGCAGGGCTTTGCCACGTGTGGCTTGTCCCCGTGATTGTATACAGCTAGAACTCTGTGTGAGGCTCTGAAGAGAGTTAGCTATTCCTTGCGACTGACTTTAGTCCATCTCATCTGCCAGCTCCATTCTCCCAGGTCCCACTGCCTCTAGAGTGGTGACAACGCTCCTTGGGGGCTCTATCCACTCTTAGGCCAACCATGCAGAGTTGTGTCTGTGTCCTTGTCACCTCATGCCCGGGGTCAGGGGAGCTAGTGCAGCTAAAACAGCCTCACAGTGCCAGCTGGGGCTTTCTTTGGAGCCCTCAGGATCCAGAAGCAAGACAACAGGGTGGGGCCTGTGGGCGGGGCCTGTGGGCAGGGCTCCAGTTGAAACTGAGCCTGTGGTCTAGGCTTCCATGACTCACGTTTGTTGACATGTCTGAGACCCTTCGTAAACATGTAACTGTTTTAGAAACTAGGTCACGGTGACTGGCTGACTTTCCCATGTACGTCTAAATAAGTAGGCAAATGGCCGACAGCAGACAGAGGCGGGACTTCTTGCAGATGGCTGGGACAAAAACTATCAGCTCCCCACACTTCTGACCTTTACACTCTTTGCCCACCCTACCCCCTCCTGCACCTCAGGCTCCCATTTTTGTGGGTTTGTACATGTACGAGCAGGAGGCAGAAGACGGCATCGGATCGCTGGAGCTGGAATTAGAGCTGCCCCGGCGTGGGTGCTGGGAACCAAGAGCAACGCCTGCTCTTAAGCCGTCTCGCCAGTGCCCAGTAAGAGAATTCTTGTACTCCCATGTTGTCTTCGACATCTTGGAAACAGATATATAACAGTGAAGCTCGGGGTTAAGTCCATCCCTTCAGACTGACAAAGGCTTGACACCGTCTTATTATTGAAAGCCAGGGTGCCTGAGCAATACAAATAATAGCTGGTGTTTTCTGGAGTATGTGCACTTGGTGTGGGGGTGCTCCCAAGCCTCTTTTCCTAGAGCACCATCCCCGGAGAAGCACCTCGAATGCCCTACTTCCCACACAGGGGACGAACTAAATATGACGTGACCAAAAAAGGGCCGTCAGCAAAGTCTGTAGGAACCAAGCTACAAGGGTCGCGAATCGCGGTGACATATGAAAAAGGACCGTGGTGACTGATAACCAGGGTCACCAGAGCAGAGAACAAAGCAGCAGTGGAGAGTGACACAGAGGAGGGACGTAGCCCTTCATCCGGCCCTGCTCAGGGTGCCAGACAGTGGGGGGACTCCTTTAGGGACACCCCCTGAGCTGTGCCAAGCAGCTCTCCTGGTTTCACTAGCTCGGGCCTCTGCCCAGACAGCTTCAGGAGCTGGAAGCCGGCCAGCTGGAAATCCCCAGCCAGCAGGCCAGCGGAGGAGGAGGTCGGGGGGGGGGGGGCATAGCTCGGTGGTGGTGGGGGTCTGTGGAGCACGTGTGAGGCCCTGGGCTCGGATTCTCAACACCACATAAAGCAGGCACGGACACGGGGTGGGGGAGGGGTGGGTGGAGGGCGGGTCAGTAGGGAAGGGAGGCAGAGGAGGCAGAGGGCGGGGCAGCCCGGGGAGGCAGAGGCGGGGCGGAAGATGTTCGTGATCTTTCTGGGCTAGGGATCACCCTCAGGGTTTTACCTTGCCCTGGGTGACCCCATTTCACAAGCAGCATTTGACTCCTCTTGGAGTGTAAACACAGAGGCAGAGTGACGCTGCACTTTGGCGACAGACACGTAAACAACATCATCTGCCTTGCAGCACTCACGAGGAACAGACCGATAACTTGATCCTAAAAATAGAAAGGGTCCCACCCTATGCATTTATCAAAGCAAACTGGGACTGACACTAGGAATCTGAGTGTGCACAGTTACATCAGAAGGTACGGCTCCGCCCCCACCCCGCCCCAGAACCCCACGGAGGAGGACGGCTAACACCGTACACCAGCGCGTAGTGTATGTCAAGGGACCCCAAGATGCAGAAATTTCCCCAGTGTCCCAGCCTCAGCTAAGTGAGCTGGCGCCCACTTGTTGACCAGGTCTGGCCCTGTGGCCACCTTTTTTACCTGTTGCACCCCTCGCCCCTCAGCCTGCCCCTTTCTCCCCCTTAGCTCCCCCCCTACCCCCGCCCCCCCCCCACGTGACTGCTCTGCCTAGCCCTTCCTGGGGTGCACCTCTCTTACCCTCCTCCCTCCCTAGCACTCCTTTTTAGGAGGTGGGTGGTGCTATCTTAGTTTTCTTTTTTTTGTTTCTTTGTTTTTGTTTTTGTTTTTGTTTTTCAGGACAAGGTTTCTGTGTGTAACAGCCCTGGCTGTCCTGGAACTCTCTTTGTAGACCAGACTGGCCTCAAACTCAAAGAGATCCACCTGCCTCAGCTTCCCAAGTGCTGGGATTAAAGGCATATGCCACCAAGCCCGGCTATCTTAATTTTCTTTTCTTTTCTTTAAAAAAAAAAAAAGGTTTATTTATTTATTATGTATACAGTGCACATTAGATCACATTATAGATGGTTGTGAGCCACCATGTGGTTGCTGGGATTGAACTCAGTCAGTGCTCTTAACTGCTGAGCCATCTCTCCAGCCTCTAGCTTAGTTCTCTTAAGATTTACTTATTTTATTGGGCACAGTGGCGCACACCTTTAATCCCAGCACTGGGGAGCAGAGGCAGGCAGATCCCTGTGAGTTCGAGGCCAGCTGGTCTACAGAGTGAGTCCAGGACAGCCAAGGCTACACAGAGAAACCCTGTCTTGAAAAACAAACAAACAAACAAACAAAAACCACAAAGATTTACATATTTCAGTGTTTGTGTCTGTGGGGGCTGTGCCATGCATGTCTGGTGTTTGTTTGTGGGGGTTAGATGAAAGTCTTGGACCCCCTGAGGCTGGAGTGAGAGGTGACTGTGAGCTGGGAACCGAACTCAGGTCCCCTGCAAGAGCCGCGAGTGCCCTCACTGCTCAGCAGCTCCCCAGCCCTCTGTCAACTTCCTGCTTCCGCCTCTCAGGGATGTCCTCCACTCTGCAACGGTCACCTTGGGACCAACCTCGTGGCTTTGAGGTCATCCAACAGACCCTGACACGGAAGGACACGAAGGTGTTTGCTCATCTATGTTTCAGACATATGTTCTTGGCAGCAAGTTCAAGGCTAACCTGGGCTACAGGAGATGCTGTCTCAAAAAGAAAAAGAGAAAGAAAAAAGGGGGCTGGAGAAATGGCTCCATGGTGGAAGCTACTCCAGAGGGCCTGAGGTCCAAGAGTCACAGGTGGCTCACGACTTGGACTTGCCTATAACTCCAGCTGGGGCCACCCATCATCTCCAGCCTCCAAAGGCACCTATACTGATGTGCACTCACACACACATATAACATTAAAGTGGTAAAAATCAATCCTTAAAAATAGGAAAGGTGGCCGGGCGTGGTGGCGCATGCCTTTAATCTCAGCACTCGGGAGGCAGAGGCAAGCGGGTTTCTGTGAGTTCGAGGCCAGCCTGGTCTACAAAGCGAGTTCCAGGACAGCCAAGGCTACACAGAGAGATTCTGTCTGGAAAAACCAACAAAACAAAACAAAAACCATACACACACACACACACACACACACACACACACATGCACACACAAAAAGGGTTTTAAGAGAGAGAAAGCTGTCTCTGGACTGGTGTCCGATGAACCCTGGGGAGTTTTAACTATGGGAAGGGGAGCCCATGTTTGGTTCCGGCTGTAACCGACTGTGGGAGGTTCTGGGGAGTACAGAGGTGCCGCAGCGCTGGCCTGCATTGGCTATGCCCTGATGCCCTGGGCCCGTGCCAGGCATTTAACAAGCGTTGTCTAGTCTGTTTATCTTGGAAAGTACCTTGATGCCGGACACTGCTCTTTAATTTGATGGTGTCACCGCAGCTCGTGACAACCCTTAGTGACCTCAATCCGTGATTGTTGTCATCAGCCTCACTTGGTCATCATGGGCAACCGAGACACAGGTAATTAATTCATGTCACTGACCAGAGGCACATTCCTCTGCGCCAGGTGGTACTATTCATGTTTTAACTTTAATTTTTTGTTGTTTTATATTTTCTTAGATTTTATTTATTTATTTATTAGTTTGTGTGTGTCTGTGTGTGTTGTGTGACACAGGAAAGGACACAAGAGCTTTCTGGGCTCTGGGAGTTTCTAGAGTTTGGTCCCAGGGTTGGCACCACAGGTGTACATATGGAGATTGCTCATGAAAGAGCTTCAAACTGCCAGTGCTAAAGTCTGTGCCTTAAGAGCCTGGCGTGGTGGCACACGCCTTTTTTCCCAGCACTCGGGAGGCAGAGGCAGGCAGACTGCTGTGAGTTCGAGGCCAGCCTGGTCTACAAAATGAGTCCAAGACATTCAAGGCTGCACAGAGAAACCCTGTCTCAAAAAAAAAAAAAAAAAAAGAAAGAAAGAAAGAAAACACACGAGAACTACCACCAACCCTATTTATTTTAAAAGATCTTATTTTTTTTCTTTTCTTTTGTTTGTTTTTGTTTTTTTGAGACAGGGTTTCTTGAATTCACAGCAAGTGTGTATATGTGTGAATTGTGCATATGTGTGTGTGTCTCTGTGCGTGTGCACACGCAGTATCTGTGTTTGCACATGTGCAGGGCTCCCGTGCATGCGGGTACACATTTATGTGTATTGGGTGTCATTCTCCACTTTAAACTTTGAGGCAGTCTCTCACTGAACCCAGAGCCAGCAAGTCTCGGCAGCTCGCTCTCTCTCTCTCTCTCTCTCTCTCTCCTTTCTTTCTCTCTCTCGTTTTTCAAGACAGGGCTTCTCCATGTTAGCCTGGACTCACTTTGTAGACCAGGCTGGCCTCGAACTCACAGCGATCTGCCTGCCTCTGCCTCCCGAGTGCTGGGATTAAAGGCGTGCGCCACCACGCCCGGCCCTATGAGCGGTCTCTCCAGCTCCTCTAGTACTTCCTTCACCCTGCCGGCCCTGCCATGTCTTGGGCTTTTCTTGTAGGAGGCCATGCTGATGTCGGTGGCCCATCTGTGTCAAGGAGGATTCTAGAGGTGACAGCTGTCTTTCACAACCGTGAGGGTAGCCTGAGGTAACAGAGGGGGGAAAGGGCTTAGCCTGGCTCGCTGTCTTGTCATTCAGGTCTGTGGTTGGGCAGAGATGTCACTTTCAGGCCTCTGGTGGTGGGCAGCACATCATAACAGATGCAGGTGGGCTAAAACCAGTCCCCTAGTACTGGGGTGTGCCCAGGGAGGAGGAAGAAGTACCACAGTCTGCAGTGAGGAGCACTGCCAATGGCCAGTGACCTATGACCCATGACCCATGACCCCAACTAGGCCCCACCCCTTAAAGGTTCCAGAACTTCCAAACCACAGCAAAGCTTTTCTTTGGTTCGGTCTCCATTTCCTCACCACAGTGTCCCGGCTTTTTATTCAAATGTTTTCCCAGAGCTTCTGTAAAAGGGTGCGTAGGAACTAGCTTAGCAACCAGGACCTCCCCTTGACCTGGACCATGCACACAACTCTTTTTTTATTTTTATTTTATTTTATTTTTATTATTTTGTTTGTTTGTTTTTTCAAGACAGGGTCTCTCTGTGTAGTCTTGGCTGTCCTGGACTTGCTTTGTAGACCAGGCTGGCCTCGAACTCACAGTGATCCACCTGCCTCTGCCTCCCGAGTGCTGGGATTAAAGGCGTGCACCACCATGCCCAACTACAACTCTTATAAAAGTGTAGTTGGCAGCCCGAGACCCTTATCTGCACATACTGTGCCTCCACCTCTGTCTTCATCCCCACCCTGCCCCCACTCCACATGCCAGCCTCCAAGTCCTGATTAGATTTTTGTCACGAAGCCAGAAGCTTCCATCAATCAGATCAGCCTGTAGGCATGTCTGGGTTGGGGTGTGGAGCTTTTTTTTTTTTTTTTTTTTGATTGGTGATTGATGTGAGAGGACTAGTCCCCTGTGGGTGGCACTACACCTGAGCAGATGGTCCTGGGTTGCATAAGAGAGCAGGTTGAGCAAGGCATAAAGAGAGAAAGCCAGGAGGCAGCACTATTCTGTGGTCTTAGCTTCAGTTCTTGCCTCCAGGTGCCTGCCTCCAGGTTTCTGCCTCCAGGTGCCTGCCTCAGCTTCCCCCACAGGGTGACCAGAAACATGTAAGCCAAATAAACCCTTTCCTGTCCAAATTACTTTTGCTGGTGGTCTTCATGCCAGCAACAGAGAGAACCCCAGAACATCCCACTCCAGGCCTGCACCTACCCTTAGCAAACCAGGGCCCCCACTGCACTGAGCTGCACGCACACCCTCTCTGAGGAGTGGAGAATGTTTTCCTTGCTTCCCCGTAACAACTCTTGATGTCAGAGCACAGGCAGCCATACAGTTCCACTTCTCACCAGCTGCAGAGGGTAGGAGGCTCAGCTGCCCTGGACTCAATTTTTGTTTGTTTGGGTTTTTTTTGTTTTTCTTTCTTTTCTTTTTTAAAATATATCTTATTAATTTATTCATATTACATCTCAATTGTTATCCCATCTCTTGTATCCTCCCATTCCTCTCTCTTTTTATTTTATTTTATATGCATTGGTGTGTTGCCTGCATGTATGTCTGTGTGAGGGTGTCCAACCTTGGAGTTACAGACAGTTATGAGCTGCCATGTGGGTGCTGGGAACTGAACCTGGGTCCTTTGAAAGAGTAGGCAGTACTCTTAAACTGCTGAGCCATCTTTCCAGCCCCTTGTTTTTCTTTTATTCTTTCTGAGAAAAAAGAAAAGTCCCTGGGATTGCAAGTTAATTGCTCTTACGTTGTATGGTATATAATGGTGAGCGTACAATCGGCCTGCACCTTGGCTTGGACAGTGTTGTTCGCTTACGTAGGAAAAACAAAGCAGCTGTCTTGGGCCCAATAAGGTTTCCAGGAGCCAATAGGGGTCCAGGTGGTGCTGGGAATTCTGCTTGGGAGATGCCAGAGGAGGAACATGGCCTTTATGAGTGTCGCAGGACTCCCAAAAGAGGGATGAGGGCAGTGGATGCAGCGACAGGAGGATGCCGGACATCGGATAGAGGGACACTCGCTCTTCAAGGAGAGGCCTGCAGTTTAAAGTCATGTCCACCAGGTGGCGCAAAGCCCCTTTGTGTTGGTATGGCAGCCTGCGGTCCAGAGCTGAACTCTTCAATCCAGGCAAGCTCGGTAGGAAGACTCCAGGCCCTGGAGGGACAGGCATCTCAGTGAAGAGAAGCGTCCATGGATGAGGTGAGAGATGCCACCTGTGTGTAGGCATCGGGGGGACTGGGTCTTCCCTCATCTCCTAGTCGCTATGGGGACACCTGCCTTCCGGTCTCTGTAAAGTGCGTGTCTCCTCTGCTCTGCTGGTCATATGAAGCTTCAAGTGAAGCGACTTGTTTATTTGCACTTGTTATATACTAGGCACTGTTCCAGACAGTGAGGACAGAGTGGGCGAGGTAAGATAGACCTGTGAGCCCAGCACCGGGGAGGCTGAGGCAAGAGGACCAGCCTGTGCTACAGTCAGGGTCCCTATCTCGAAACAGCAGCAACAAAGAGAAACAGGAAGAAAGAGAAAGTAGGACCAGAGAAGCAACCCAGGAGGAATGAGTAACCAAGGAAATGCTATGGGGCTAAGGGTCAGAGCTAGCCATGTGTGTCATGTCCCCCAGAGGCACAAAGCTCCGCGAAGGCAGCAGTGGGCCTCTGAAGGAAAGATAAAGCTGTTTTTAATATGATCCCAAGTGCGGGATCAGAACGGTCTTGTGTGAGAACAGGTGAGGTTAATCCATTAGAAGACCAACCACCTCGTGTGGGAGCTTGATTGTTGCCAGCTGAAAAGATCCGCGAACAGACTCTGGGAGGAGATATATAAATGAGCCCAGAACTGGAGGTGGGGCCTTTGGAGACTTGGGATAGTTTTGGCTGTTTATCGCTTCACTTTGAGACGCTCCTACAGAGAACCACTCGAGGGAAGGTTTCGGGGCTCCGGGCTCCTGCTGAGGTTCCGGGGTCTGGTTACTCCAGGTTCCAGCAGAAGAAATCCTGCTGATTACGGCAGGAGAATTGTTCCTTGGAACTGATATCCTTATGATTTTGTTATTGTATTCTTTTTTTTTTTTTTTTTTTTTTTTTTTTGGTTTTTTGAGACAGGGTTTCTCTGTGTAGCCTTGGCCATCCTGGACTCACTTTGTAGACCAGGCTGGCCTCGAACTCACAGCGATCCGCCTGCCTCTGCCTCCCAAGTGCTGGGATTAAAGGCGTGCGCCACCATGCCCGGCTGTTATTGTATTCTTTAATCTTCTTTTCCTATCTTTTAGGTTAGCCCGGTTATAAGTGATGTACGCTTAGTTCCTAAGTTCATAATAAAATATATTTGTAAGAAAATAGTGGCCTACAGGTCTCCACCAGCGTCAGCTCTTCCTGCACGCAGCCCCTGTCCCCTATCACGTGGCCTGTGGTGTCAGTCCTCCTCCATGTGACAGATGCTATTGTTTGTTTCCATAGCAACTAGTCAAACTTGGTCCTACCGAGAGTATGCACTGTGGTCAGAAAGGGGGGGGGGGCACGACACACAGGACACGACCACCTTCTGTAGCCGTGTCTCCCCTCCCTCCCTCGCTCCCTCCCTCCCCAGTGGGAAGTCACAAGCTAGCTCTATTGACCGAGATCACGAAGTTTCTTAAATAGTCCTGCAGACCTGGACCTATAAAAACAGTGCTTGAGAGACTGAGGCACGTAGAATGCAAATTTGATGCCAGCCTGGGCTACATACAGAGACAGTTTCAAAAAACAAAAACAAAAAATCCCCCAAACTCGGGCTGGGTGTGTGTAACTCAGCAGAGCCTCCTTCAGTCTCCTGCACAAATGAATAAACAAAGACAGTTGATGATGCTCCGATCAAGGAAACAGAGCTGGAGATGGAGCACCTGGAAAGTCCCCCCTCCCCCTCCCCCTTTCCCCTCCTCTCCCCTCCCCCCCCACTCCGCTACTGTTGTGACCCTTGAAATCCCAGAAGTTCTGAGCAAGAGGCTGTTTTCCAGTAAGGCAAGGTTGAGGTTCTCAGTCTGGGGCTGGGATGGGGGTGCCCGTCAGAGCTCTGGGGCAGGGTGGAGGGTTGGTGTGGTAGGCACGTGGCTTGTGAATCACCACAAAGCCGCTGAGGCACCTGGCTAGCTGATCAACCCCCACCAGCATCAGAGGCTCCCCAGATAGGGGGAAGTTGAGAGTGTGGAGCTCCAGGGTCCAGCATCCTGTGGACACCCAGGACCCTTGAAAACCTCAGAAGAGACCACGCCCACCCAGCTGTCTGTGAGCTTGAAAGTCATTTGCAGCAAAGGTTACATTTTTCTTGACAGAGGGTGACTCAATGACTCAAGCCTTATCAGTCATAAAATGAGAGAAAGGACTTTGACAGCCAGTGTGACCTGAGCCGAGGGCAGGTGGCCTCTAGGGAAACAGAGAAACAGGGCTGGATGTGGCCCGGTTGGTAGAATTCTCATCTGGCACTTAAGGACCAGCCACCCCAGCACTCAAGAGGTATGGGCAAAAGGAATACAAACAAGCTCAAGGTCTGTAGGCTCAATTTTCTTAGCAAATATTATTTTATTACTTATTAACCAAGAGCACCTCACTTATGACCCGACTAACCTGAACAATAGGAAAAGAAGATTAAAGGACACAATAATGAAACCGTAAGGATGTCAGTTCTGAGGAACGATTCTCCTGGCGTAGTCAGCAGGATTTCTTCTGCTGGAACTGGAGCAAACAGAACTCGGAACCTCAGCCGGAACCCGGAGCCCTGAAGCCTTCCCTCCAGTGGTTCTCTCTAGGAGCATCTCAAAGTGGAGTGACGGACAGCCCAAACTATCCCCAAGCCTCCAAAGGCCCCGCCTCCTGTTTTTGGCTCACATTTATACCTCCTCTCAGAATTTGTTCAAAGATGTTTTTCAGCTGGTTAACCACCAATCTCCCCCACATAGTGGTTCAACTTCTAAGGGGATAAACATCACCTGCTCCCTCGCAAGTCTTTTTCTCATCCCCCCACATGTGAGCTAAACAAAAAACATGTTTCTCTCTCCTTCACAGGTCGTCCTTGGCCTAGCCTGGGCTACTGTGCTTTTATTTTGAGCAGGAAGGTCTCTCTTGACTTGCTCATTTGTCAGACAGGGAGACAGGGAGACATGCCCACACCAGAATCCCACCTTCACGCTGTCACCTGAGGGCCATGTCAGATGAAGCCAAGCCAGGCTGTCTCAGGCAGGCCCATGCTTGATTTTCAGCCTCATGAAGTTTGTTCAGGGCTGCCAGCAGGTAGGGGAAGGGAGCCTCTGAGGACTGGGCAGCCTGAGAGGGCTTTATCGTCTCTGTTTGTGACTGGAATTCAGTGTGTGGCCCAACAAGCGCCTTTCTCCTAGGTGGACTTACTACCTATGGACACTGCCTCTGCCGCTCTTCGTTCAGCTTGGGGGTCATCTGTGGATGGTGTGAGCGGCCTCTGGCTCCCTGTGGATTCCGACAGGCACCACCCTGGGCAAAGTGTTTATTGTTTTCAGTTTCTTCTCCTCAAGGGCTCCCACGGGTTGGCCACACTCCTTTCTTAATTTAAAGCATTCTTTTTTTTTTTTTTTTTTTTTTTTTTTTGGTTTTTCGAGACAGGGTTTCTCTGTGTAGCCTTGGCCGTCCTGGACTCACTTTGTAGACCAGGCTGGCCTCGAAGTCACAGTGATCCGCCTGCCTCTGCCTCCCGAGTGCTGGGACTAAAGGCATGCGCCACCACGCCCGGCCACACTCCTTTCATGAAGACTCAGTGTCTTGAGCTGGAGAGATGACTCAACGGTTAAGAGCACTGTTTGCTCTTCCTACAGGTCCTGAGTTCGATTCCCAGCAACCACATGGTGGCTCATAACCATCTATCATGAGATCTGGCACCCTCCTCTGGTGTGCAGGCGTATATGCAGACAGAGTGCTGGTATATAAAATAAATAAAATCTAAAAAAAAAAAAAAGATTCAGTTTCTTGCCATGTGAAGTGGTGCACACCTTTAATCCCAGCCCATGGGAGGCAGAGGCAGGTGGATCTCTGAGTTCAAGGTCAGCCTGGTCTACAGAGTGAGTTCGAGGACAGCCAGGGCTGCACAGAGAAACCCAGCCAACCCCTCCCCGCAAAAAGACTCAATTTCTCCTGTCCACTGCCCCATCCACACAGTCTTTCCAAGTGTCTCCTGTCCTGGACCATTTAGGGATAACGACAATTCCTGCTGTCACTGGCTGCTTCCCCACACCCACACTCACTTCCTTGTAAACTCACATGTTGGTGGAGTCTCTCAGTGGCCTACTATGAAAGAGCCACCTCTTTCCTGCTGTGACCCACACAAGGAGGTTGAGGATGCAGGGTCCAGCATGGGCAGCATCTTCCCACACGGAGGACACAGACTCTGACAGCAGCCAATGTCGCTGTCCACGGGCTCTCTACTTTCCTAGTCTTTCTGCATGCACTGCCTGTCTGTCCCTGGGTCTCAGTTTTCCAGCTGTCTTGGCCTCCCATGGGTGGTGTGAGCAGGCTGCACACTAGGAATCTGTTTAACGGACGCACTCAGAGGCAAACATCCCTGCTGCTTCTCTGAGGTTTCTGGCTGCCCATCTGTGGGCTCAGATACAGATTTCTTCTTCCCTCAGGCCCAGGACAGAGCTAATCTGGGGCTGCAGCCTGACATTTATCTCTCAATTTCCCACCCAACTGTCTCCATCCCGGGCCTCTTCCCTTCCAGGCTTCTCTGTGATAAATTAGCCCAATGCAGTGTTTTGTGCGTCAGTGAACCAGTCCCCTCAGCTTTCCCCTGAGCACAGAAATCTCTTCAAGCATTGAGCCATCTCCCCAGGCCTAGTCCCAGGGGGCTGCTCTAAGGGGAGATGATGGTGGCTGCCCTCTGCCCTCTGTAGGGAGCTGAAGTACAACACCATGGTGTCTGGTCTTCTCTCCCAGCCCTTAAATCAATCCCCAGGGCACTTCCTGCAATTCCAGCTGACAGCTCTTCCTACGGAAATTGGCTGGGGTTGGGATTTCTCTCCCGCACTTTGGAGAGGGATGCCTCTGCTTTGTGAGGAGTAGGCACTGTGTTTAGTCCCATGACGGCTTGGTGCCCTTCAAGTTTCCTCCCAAGCCATTTCTCCCTGTCAGTCCCAGTTCCCAGAAGGAGAGAGGTGCCCCCTGCCTGGCGTGAGGCAGAGGGATTGCTGCTTCGAAGCTCAGGTCTAACTGAGACAAGATGAAGTCACTTCTGGATGGTTGGACAGCCTGAGACAGAAGTTCAGGGTCATCCTCTGCTAATCTGTGAGTTGAGGCTAGCCTGGGCTATTAGAGACCTTGGGTTTTGTTTTGTTTTGTTTGAAAGAAAAAAGAAAGAAAGAAAGAAAAAGAAAAGATGAGCATCAAGTTAGCCAGGACACCTCACCCCACTCCCCTACCCCCTCCCACCCTCCCACCCCACCCCCGCCAGCCCTCCTTTTGCGCTGTAAGGCACGGCAAGGCCAGCCTGGCACACCAGGTTTAGACTTTGTGCGCTTTGTAAATGGTCTCCAGAGAAGAGGCAGCTGGTTAAAATAATATTGGGAAACCCGTAACAGTCTGAGTCACAGCTGCAGTGTGTTGTTCTCCCAAGTCACTTGATTTCACTTATCATAAGTGACCTTGGTGGACTGGAATCAGCCCGCTTCAGTTGCTGGAAGTGGAAAGGGTTCCAGCTAATCCCACGGGCTGACAAAGTCATGGGGTGAATTCCATGGCAAGGTCGCAGATGGGGTTCCAGCATGAGGCAGCCCGGCTCACCCATCACAGCCGCGCTGCCGACAGAGGAGCACCACTGGGACTTGTGTCCTGGCGCGTGGCTGAGAATAGACGACTTTTCCTTACCCGTGCCCGTACTCAGGAACAAGCCCCCATTTCATATCTACCTTCCTTGGAAAACGGGGCCAGCACTCCTGCCAGACGCCAAGTCACACCTGGAACTCCAGCAGCAAAGCATTTGGAAAAGCAACTCCTTGGCTCTCTGGGCCCTAGGAAGGAGGCTGGACAGAGAGGCAGGGCAGGTTCCCAGGAGACTACAGCTCAGTTGGTAGAGGACTTAACTTTCTCGGAGCCCTGGGTTCCACGACCTGCAGCACATAGGCTAGCGTGGTATGCGCACCTCTAACCCCAGCACTCAGATGTGGAGGCAGGAGGGTTCGGGACACAAGGCCATCCTCAGCAGCACAGTGAGCTCCAGGCCAACCTGGACTACTACGCCCAGCTCAAAAAAAATTTTTTTTAAATAAAAAAGTTTTAAAAAATTAAAAACCAGGCTGGCCGTGGTGGCGCACGCCTTTAATCCTAGCACTTGGGAGGCAGAGACAGGTGAGGATCTCTGTGAGTTCGAGGCCAGCCTGTTCTACAAAGCGAGTCCAGGACAGTCAAGGCTACCCAGAGAGACCTTGTCTCGAAAAACAAAATGAAACAAAAAAACAAACAACAACTTTGGACATTAGGATAAGACTCAGTAGCATAGGCTAGATAGTGGAATAATTTCTTAAAAATTGTCACCTACAAATGGACTGGCCCTTGTAAATATGACTTACTGGATAATTCTTATAATTATTTTGTTGTATATAGCTTATTTTATTTAATAGAAAGGGGGAGATGAAGAAGAGATAAACATGTTTTTCGTTTGGATCACAAGTGTGGGATGACAGACTTGTGAGAGAGCAGGTGATGTTTATCCCCTTAGAGGTTGAGCCACCGTGTGGGGGAGATTGGTTGTTACCAGATGAAAAACATCCTTGAACAAATTCTGAGAGGAGATATAAATGTGAGCCAAAAACAGGAAGGGGCATCTTTGGAGACTTGGGATAGTTTTGGCTGTTCATCGCTTCACTTCGAGACGCTCCTAGAGAGAAGAGATAGAGGGAAGGCTTCAGGGTTTCGGGCTCCGGCTGAGGCTCCGGGTTCTGGTTGCTCCAGGTTCCAGCAGAAGACATCCTGCTGACTACGCCAGGAGAATTGTTCCCCAGAACTGATACCCAGAAGGTTTCATTCTTGTGTTCTTTAATCTCCTTTTCCTTTTGTTTAGGTTAGTCAGGTTATAAATGAGGTACAGTAGGTAAATAAGTTCATAATAAAAAATAATTGTTGGGCTGGGTGTAGTGGCGCACGCCTTTAATCCCAGCACTCGGGAGGCAGAGACAGGTGGATCGCTGTGAGTTCAAGGCCAGCCTGGTCTACAAAGTGAGTCCAGGACAGCCAAGGCTACACAAAGAAACCTTGTCTGGGGGCGGGGGAGAAAGAAAAAAAAAGAAAGAAAGAAAATTGAGCCTACAACAAACCAGTCACAGGTGGAAAGGCTTGAAGCACAGGCCTGACCAATACTGTGAACATTTGGAAAATTCCCCTTGGTTTTGGGACCACTGGGTCCCCTGCAGGTGACTGTTGGGTTGAAGCACAGCTCTGGCCAGCTTGCCAACGCCAAGCCCAGACACCCACAAACAGCTGAAGGAAGGGAGTTCTGGAAGCCCCTGCCGGGGAGGGGAAGGCTCGGCCCTGAGGCAGGGGAGCCTGGCAGGGAGCTGGGAGGCAATGTGCTTCACTATGGAAGGAGCACCCTGAAACCTCTGGGCAGGAGAAGTGTGGGGTGACTCGCTGCCCTTTGGTCTTCCTCACTGAGGAGATGGGGAGACATTGGATGATGAAGCTGGTTGAGTTATGGAACCCAGTGAGGGCTGGACCTTGAATCTGAGGAGTCTAGGGAAAGGCTAGGAGGGCGTGTCGCCAGTTAGCCCTTTGCTCTGAGGTTACAGAGGGGCCTAGCCTTATTTCTGTATGCAAATTCCATTGTCAGAATGGGGATAGACTTATGGGTAGCAGCGCTCCACACTCCCAGCGTCACTTGGGAAATTTTTTTTCTTAGCTTTGTTCCTCAACACTCACTGTTCCTGAAACAGGGCTCTTCCATTTAACTCAAGACCAAGTTATTGGGTGTCCCACGCTCAGGGTCACACAGCCATGCCACCAAGAGGGCGCATGCCCACAAGGGGGGGGGGAGAATTCTATTTGTGAATATACTGTCATTTTCCTCACTGGGTATTTAAGATTTGTTGGCCATTATACATTATGCTGATAACACATTCTCGTGAGTGTTGCTTGGGCGCATCCAGTGGCACTGGTACCCAGGAGTGGACCTGCTGCAGCACAGCATTGGTGGCTGGCATTAGCATTAAAAAACACCTGGTGGTGGTGGCCCATGCAGGAGGCAGAGGCAGGTGGATCTCTGTGAGTTTGAGGCCAGTCTGGTCTACAAAGAGTCCAGGACAGCCTGGACTCCAAAACCCAAAAACCAAAAACCAAAACACCTGGTTTTCTGAGTCGATGTGGCTTCTGCTCCCAGAAGCATCAGCGTGGGACAGCACTATGTAAATCCTGGGGCTGGTCCTCTTCTGCATCCACAGTGGTGTCCTGGGCTTGAGAGTGAGAGGTCATGGCTCTCACCGAGTGAGAAGAGCCAAGTGAAGAGAAACCACTTGGTACCAAGCTTAGAAACAGCCAGGACCACCTAAGCTGCTATAGCCATTCAGGGAGCAGAGGAGGGTTCTGGGTACTTTGCTTTCTCCATCCCTCATCCCCCTGTTACTTTCCTCCCTTCCTTTCTCCTTCCCTCTCCACTTCCTGTCTGGTCCAAATTCTGGCAGTTGGACAAAAGTCAGCATTCCTCGAGAACTTGTGAAGCTACCTACCAAAGGGGCCGCCCTCTTATCACAGACAGAAGCGACAAACGGCTGTCTGAGGTTCCTGTTAGATACCAGAGCCCATGCTGGACCCCTGGCTCCCACAGTACCACAACTACCTGTTACACATTGCAGAGTCCGTGCTGGCATCCTGGCTCTTCTCACCCAGCCCTGCATGCTAAACTTCTCCAGCTCAGGAGCTCCCCTCCCCCAGTTACCCATTTCTCCTCCTCCTCCTCTTCCTTCTTCTTTTGTTTTTTTGAGACAAGGTTTCTCTGTGTAGCCTTGGCTGTCCTAGACTCGCTTTGTAGACCAGGCTGGCCTCGAACTCACAGAGATCCGCCTGCCTCTACCTCCTGAGTGCTGGGATTACAGGCAGTCAGCACCACCATTCCCAGTCCTATTGGCTTCTTTTCAATGTGATAAAATACACACGACAGATAGTTTAATCATTGTAACTTAAAAAACTTTTTTTAAAGATTTGTTTATTTATTAAGTACACAGTATTCTGCCTGCATACCAGAAGAAGGCACCAGATCACATTATAGATGGTTGTGAGCCACCATGTAGTTGCTGGGAATTGAACTTAGGGCCTCTGGAAGAGTACCAGTGCTCTTAACCTCTGAGCCATCTCTCCAGCCCATAACTTTTTTTTTTTTTTAATGGCTTCTGCCTTTAGAGTATTGAGATTAAAAGAATGTGCCACTATATCTGGTCAAAGTGTGTGTGTGTGTGTGTGTGTGTGTGTGTGTCTGTGTGTATGCCCATGTGTATTTAAAGCACATTTTTAGGGATTTCTGTGTATAAGTACTGGGCTTACCTGTATATGTGTATATATGCCTGGTGTTAGCAGAGGGCAGTGGATCCCCTTCAGCTGGATGATCCTAAGTCACCACATGGGTGCTGGGAACTAAACCCAGGTCCTCTGCTAGAGCAGCCAGTGCTCTTAATCACTGCGACATTTCTCCAGCCCCCAGGGCTTGTTCGTTGCTTGTTTGTCTTCAGGCAGGATAAAATGACAGGGGCCAGTCAGGCAGGCCTTTGTCTCAAAAAAGCAAAGTCCCAGAAAGTCCTACTGAGAAGGTGGCTGCTGGGAATTAACTGATAGCTGGTGGGGCAGGGAGTCACTTTTCTAGGATGGCGCTAGCCTTTGGACATGATGTCAGCAGTTAATTGGATGGACTCAACAGGTTAAGGAAAAAAGTGGGAGGGGCACATGTTGGTGAGGTCTGGAGGGGAACAGTTGGGGAGATTTGAGCAGGAATATGATCAAGAAACATTGTATATATGTATGAAATTGTCAAAGAACAAATATGAGCCGGGCGGTGGTGGCGCACACCTTTAATCCCAGCACTCGGGAGGCAGAGGCAGGTGGATCGCTGTGAGTTCAAGGCCAGCCTGGTCTACAGAGTGAGTCCAGGACAGCCAAGGCTACACAGAGAAACCCTGTCTCCAAAAACCAAAAACCAAAAACCAAAACAAAACAACAACAACAACAACAAAAACAAATACGAATATGAAAAACAATAACAAAAAGAAAAGTTCATGGTGACCCCACTCTGCATAGAAGAGTCTGGACACATGGCTTCCACTGTTGGTTTGTCTCCAGCCTTGCACTGCACACATCCCGTCCACGGCCTGTTCTAGCTCCTTCCAACTGCAGTGGTCTTCAGACAGGACCAAGGGAGGGCATGGAGGTGCCGTGCCCTCCTCCTCAGCGTTTCCAATAAAGCTTTTGCTTTCAGTGTCATGCGCAGGCCAGTCATGAAGCTGGTTTCTGAGCACTGGTTTCGTTCTGGGATTCAGGTACAATAAGGAAGTTGTCAACTGAAACCATATGGTTTTCCTTCTCTCTCTCTCTCCCGGGTAGAGCTCCTATCTTGGCCACAGGCCAGAGAAGGGGGAAGCACCCTGGGCGGGCAGCGACAGGTGGGGCGCTTGGCCAGCCCTGCCCTCTGGTTGGCTACCTGTGAGCTCAGCTCCTGGGAAGCCATGAGATATATATACATATATACAAAGCCCCTCTGAACGTCGCCAGCCACAACGGCAGCTTCTCTCTGGAGGTGGTGTTGGGCCTGATCCTCCAAGGATTTCTACTTGACAAGGAGAAATGCCCAGCTCCAGGAATCCCAGCCCAGGGATGTCCGGGGACGGCAGAGACTTCCGTGGCCTGAGGTGGGTCGACCTCTCCTTGGGAACCAGGGCTGTGAGTGGGTATTCCAGGGTCCCGAAAGGAAGCTAGGCACAGAGTAATCGAACCAAATCCAGACCCGGCTCTGCTCCTAGCTTGCTGGTCGTGCTGGGATCTGTTTTCTTATTTTTAGAAAGATGGAGCTGGGGCCAGCATGATGGCTTAGGATGGCATCTGCTGCCTGACGTCCAACCACTGGGACCCCACATAAAGGAAGAAAAAAAGGATGAGTCCTCTGAGTTCTACATGAGTGTTGTGGTATCCCACATACACCACACACACACACACACACACACACACACCCATGCACACCGCACCATACACCAGCACATACACACACATTTAAGAAGAGAATTTTCCGTGCTTCAGAACATGGGTGCTAAGTGACTGGTTCCTGGTGCCTGAGGACCAGGCAAGCTGCCCCCTCCTTTCACTGAGCTACAGGTCAGCCCAGCTAACCTGCCACCATGTTCTGGGGCTGCCCACCTGTGTCTTCCCCTGATCCCCACGATGTTTACATATACAAAGACTGGCTGGGGAGCATCAGAGAAAGGTGCTCAGGTGCGAGGGACTCAGGGATCACAAACAAATCTAAGGTAGTTGGGGTGAAAGGCCGGAATACAAGGGGTTTGGTGGCTGGCTCTCAGTTCTGTGAAGGGAGGCGACCGCAGAGCTGAGCCCAAGGTGGATGTCCCTTCAGACCTAGCCTGTCTGCAGGAAGAGGCCCTCAGAGGTTACAGGAGCACCTTGGGCAATGGCTCCGGAGGGTTCCCACGCTACGGGGTAGGCTCAGCACTTTGCAGTGCCTGTGCACTGTAGGAACGCAAGAAGAACCCCACAAAAATGGGGCCGTGGCACAGAGCAGGTGCATCTCCCCTCCCAGGTGAGCTGAAGGAGGCTCATGGGTCTCCCAGGAGCTGTGAAGGGGCTGTACCCATGCGCAAGACCAGGACGATGCCTTTGTACTTAGCATCTCCCGGCTCTGACTTGGAAGGTTCTGAGTGTGACTGACAGCTGTGGGCGGCATGGGCCCAAGAGAGACATCATGAGCTCAGCACACAGCCATTGGCCTTGTGGCTGTGAGGCCCACTCTCGGTTCATAATCTTTGTGTGTGGGGTGCAGGTGTCCATTCCCCTACACACACTTATAGACGTGGGACTACACAGTCACTGTGTGTGTGCGGGGTGTGTGTGGGGTGCCAGCTCTCGGCTCCCAGCTCTGGGACTTTGACCATGTGTCACTGGCTCAGGACCATGGTTCCTCTCCCAGACGAACTGATTCACAGGGCGCTGTCAGAGTCAATACGATCACAGAGTCGAAAGGAGGGCCCACAAGTGGGTTTGTCTATAATTGTTTGTTTGTTTCATATTCACCCAGGACCTGCCCGGCCAGGGGTGAGGACAGCAGGGACTCTCTGGCCAGCCATCCCTTATGGATCTTAGACACTGAGCTTGGCCAGCAGCAAGCTTGGCCGTGCAATTCCGCCTCTTACACTCGGCACGGAGACAGTATTGGGGCATTCTGAGTTAGTGCAGGCTGACAGTGTGCATGATGTGTTCCTGCAGGCCGGCCATAGTGTCTGTGAGGGTGTGTGTGTGTGTGTGTGTGTGTGTGTGTTAAATGCCCACAGGTGTGGAAGAGGAAAAACACTGTGGCATGAGAACAGGCCAGGCAAATGTAATGAGGTCAGAGTTCAGTTTAGAAAATACGCCATGTTGAGCCGGGCGTGGTGGCGCACGCCTTTAATCCCAGCACTCGGGAGGCAGAGGCAGGCGGATCACTGTGAGTTCGAGGCCAGCCTGGTCTACAAAGTGAGTCCAGGATGGCCAAGGCTACACAGAGAAACCCTGTCTCGAAAAACCAAAAAAAAAAAAAAAAAAGAAAGAAAGAAAGAAAGAAAATACGCCACACACAGCCTTGTGCAAGGGAAAAACTGTGCCAGCGCAGTGTGACTTCTCTGGTCCTTTGTGGCTGTGAAATAAGTCACCGTAGCCATTTTCCTATCTTAGGTGTATCAGCCCCCGACCCCACCCCGCGTAGCCTAATAATAAACATTTGTTAGGCCATCTTTTAACAACAACACCGGGCATTTCTGGCTAGGGTGAACTTTGTTCTGAGGTCTGCTCTCAGCCATGGCGACAAGCGTGTTTACACAAGTGGTTGGGTATCCATGCAACGTGTGGCTGAGCCGCTGTGTCTGGGCTCCTGGTCTGGGCCTGTGCAGGACCTCCCTACAGTTAGGCTGGGACATGGGCACAAAACAGGCAAAAGGAGAGAGAGAGAAAGTCATCCATAATGACTCCTAGACGGGCAAACTTTCATGCTGAGAACACTTAGTAAGATCGATGGCTGTGTAATTTGGGGGCGTGGGTCACTGTCTTCTCAGGGAAGACAGGCTGTCCACAGAGAGGTCACTCTCAGGTAACAGGCTCACCCACTCCAGCCAGCCACAATCTTTCAGTCCCCTGACTCAGATCTGGGAGCAGCATTTCTAGAACATTACAAAGAAGGAGCAGGCAGAGGGTCAGGGGAGAGTAGAAGTGAGGCCACTTGGAAAGAGTTGCCAGGAGGTCAAAGGCCAGGACAGGACCTTGGGCAGGAGGCTGGCGAGTCAGAAGAGATCTCTGGGCTTGGTGTCAGGAGGTCTTTGGGGACCCTGGAGTGGTCCTCCCCTGGGAAACTTGGAAAGCACTGTGGGGATGGTATGAGTGTGGTGAAGTAGCAAGCAAGAGAGAGATGCTGAGCTCATTTCTACAGCAGTGGGAAACGGTTTCCATGGCAACGGCCCCCTTTTTAAAAGATGGCTATTCCTTTCTTCCAGCTAGGTGGGGGTAGACCCCTGGTGTCAAGCCCTCTCAGGGGAGAAACCGCAGGGCCTGAGGGAGCTAGTCATGGCTAAAAGAAGCCCTGACCACTGTCTGAACAATATTTCTGGCCCAACTTCCTTTGATCTAATTAATATACTCAGGTACTCCATTGGCCTAAATCTGCTTTCTCTTGAGCCTATATGTTACTAAAGGCAGTCGTGACTCCTGTGCTATCAGAACATTCTCTTTCCGATGTACGTGGCATCTTGTTCAGGACTGTATCCTTGGCACCAAGTGGGATGGCAGAGGCATCGCTCGTGGGTGGTAAGAGCCAAAGGCAGTGAGGGTGAGCAAAGTCAAATGTTTCCCTACATCTTTCCTTTCCCTCATCCACTCAGAGCTGTGCTTTGGAGGCACAACAGGAAGGCAGCCGGCCTCTGGGGTGTCAGGAACTTGCAGTTTCCATGTAAGGTGCAGGCAGCCCAGATGTTCCCTTCAAGGAACATTAAATAACCAGTGCTGCTTCTCAAAATAGTCACCTCCTCTCCTGGCCCGACATCCTCACTTCCTTCAGGATTTTCCATGTGAGACAGCAGGCAGTGCTGTGGGGTCCAGTTCTCCTACCCCAGACAGAGGCTTGCATGTGTGCGTGCGTGTGTATGCGCGTGTGTATATTCATGCATGGCACTAGGTCAATCTCAGAAGACAACTTTTCAGAGTCAGCTCTTTCCTACCATGTGGGTCCCAGGGATTGAACTCTGATTGCCAAGCCTGGCAGCAATCACCTTTATCCACTGAGCCATCTCACCAGCCCAATTCCAGATTTCTTTTTTCTTTTTTATTTTTTTGCCTCAGAGTTAGAACTATCAGTAGAATACGTTTAAGATAAATGAACTATTTGGTAAAAGCAAAGGATATGATGGAAATGCATACTTTTATTATTTATTTGTGTGTGTGTGTGTGTGTGTGTGTGTGTGTGTGTGTGTGTGTGTGCTGGTGGAGGCAGAAAAGGACGTCAGATCCCCTTGGAACTGGAGTTATAGACAGTTGTGAGCCATCTGAGGTGGGTGCTGGGACCAGAATTTGTGCCCTCTGGGAGAACAGTACACTCTTTAAACTGCTGAGCCATCTTGCCAGCTCATGACATTAAAAATTTATATCTATCTATCTATCTATCATCCATCCATCTATGTATCTATCTATCATCTATCTATCTAGTCTAAGCACCCACACAGGGCAACTCACCACAGCCTAGAATTCCAGCTTCAGGGGATTGGACACCCTCTTCTGGACACTGTGGACACATGCACTCACATGCACATACTCACCACAGACACATGCACCCATTAGTTCTGGCACTTGGCAGGAATCTCTGTGAGTTTGAGGCCAGCCTGGTCTACATATTGAGTTCGAGGACAGCCAGGACTACATAGAGACTCTGTCTTAAAAATAAAATGAAACAAACAAACAAACAAAAACAAATGATAAGCCAGGTACGGTGGTGCACCCCTATAATCCCAGCACTCAGAGGCAGAGGTAAGCGGATCTCTGTGAGTTTGAGACCAGCCTGGTCTACAAAGCAAGTCTAGGACAGCCAGGTCTCCCTGTCTCCAAAAAAAAAAAAAAAAAAAAAAAAAAAAGAAAGAAAGAAAGAAAAGAAAAGAAAAGAAAAAAGATAGATAGGGGGAAGAGGGAGAGCAGGCCGCAGTGTGGCCCAGGAGTGGAACAGTTGCCTAGCATGCCCCAGTGCTAGCAACTTAAGTCTTACATATAGGAAAGTACATAGATGACAGGACAGCTTGCTGGCCTCAGTATGACACAGGCCAGGTCAGGTGTGGTGGTACACCTCAGGAGACTGAGGCAAGACCAAGAGATCAAGGCCAGTCTGGGCTACAGTAATGAGAACTCCTCTCTAGAGCAACAGCAAAGTAAAGGAGGCAGGGAAGGAGGGTGGGGTGGGGAGGAAGGAGGGAGGGAAGAAGGGAGGGAGGTCACAGTACCCAGAAGCCCCTGGCTCCCCTCATGGCTGTGACAGCTCTGGAGCAATAGGAACAGCCTGGCTCTTCCTGAGCCTTCAGACGGATGTAAACAGGACTCAGGTGTTTGGTGCCTGGTGTTTGGCTTTTCTCTGTGCTCTGCGGTGCTGGCCTCTGAGTCTCGGTCCGACCACACCAGAGTGCAAGGGGAGGAGTGTGAGGGTACTGTTTCTGCTGGGATGAAGGTCTTTTGACAAATTAGCCATTTTAGAGTCACAAACCCAAAATCATCTGGAGAGAGAGAGAGAGAGAGAGAGAGAGAGAGAGAGAGAGAGGGAGAGAGGGAGAGAGGTTACGATAGCAGGACCAGGGCCACTTGATGCCAGCGATGCCGATGCCACCGACTGGCTGGAGAATCTGATTCTGTCCCCTTCTCTGGAAAGTGGGGGTTGTGACCTCCTTCCCTGTGGTGGTGTTGAGGGCTTTAAGCAAGGCAGAAGCTTTGGGAAGCATCACCAGTCACCAGGAGACGGTGGCATCAAAGTGACGGGAGGTGCACTAATGCAGGCAGGCAGGGGTCAGTCCTCGACTGAAATCTCCTGAGGGACTTGTTTGTTTTGGTTGTAGCCCAGTGGAGACCCGGAAGGGCCCACGGAAGCTTCCAGCAGATAAGAGAGCGCAATCCTTGGACCGGCAGGTTCCCAGGAAGGACTCTGAATCCTCTAACTCCAGGTGCCCCTCCGGGCCCAGCCGCAGGAGGACAGCCAGCGACCGGGCCAGAGGTTCCGGGAGCCCACCTCTCTTTGCAGAAGCTCAGGGCACTGCTGCTCTCCCTCCCGGAGAGGGGAGCAAGCTTCTCCCCAGTGACCAGGGGTCCCCAGAAGACACCAAGAAAGAGAGACCCCTGAGGCAGGCCCAGCAGAGCTGGGTGAGAATATTCCTGAACCTCTTACTCATGAGGATGGAGGAGCCGAGAGAAAAGGCTAGCCGGAAGTCCAAGGGGAAAGCTGAGAGGAGCGAGCTCCCTGAGTCAGCCCAGGAGCCAGGCCTCAGGAAGAAATCCCAGGAAAAGAAGACCGGCCGCAAGAAACATGGTCACAGGAAGCCGGCCGCTGAAGAGCCTCCTGCATCCCAGAACGCAGGAGTGGAGGGCCAAGAGGACACGCCGCCCAGTTTGGCTATGTCACATGCGGAGGAGGCAGACCTGGGGCTGATCTGCGGGGGTGAGCAGACGAGGGTGACTCCATTGTTCCATCCCAAGGACCAGGGTGCTCTAAGTTCGTTTGCTAAACGTCCTCAACTGAGATCAGATGTGGCCAGTGGGGGCTTTTCTGTGAGGGTGACCAGCTGGGCACTAGAGATCAACCCACCAAGAGAGGTGCCGCCATTTTCCACATGCTGCGTGGCCTAGGGCTGGTGACCTAATATGTGCCCACCCACCCATGAGAGAGAAAGAGAGAGAGAGTGAGACAGACAGACAGACAGAGACACACACACAGAGAGAGAGAGAGAGAGAGAGAGAGAGAGAGAGAGGGAAAACAATTGCTGTCTCATGGTCAAGTGTTTGGTGCACAGTTGTCGGTGTTAAGCGCAATGAGACTTGGGGTGGAAGGTGGCTGATCTCCCACTGCTGCACTGGCCTATGGGTGCCTGCTAGGAGCTCTGTCTAGACCTTGCTCTGTCAAGAACAAACCTGCTTCTGGGCCTGGTGGCGCACGCCTTTAATCCTAGCACTCCGGAGACAGAGGCAGGCCGATCTCTAAGATTGAGGCCAGCCTGGTCTACAAAGCAAGTTCCAGGACAGCCAGGGTTACAGAGAGAAACCCTGTCCTGAAAAACCAACAAACAAAACAAAGCTAACAAAACAGCAAGTTTGCCACGCTGGACTCTGCAGTGGCCGCCTCAGGAGCCTTTGATTCCTCCAGGAGAAGGGGAGAGCACACCCCCCCAAGCGTCCCTGTAGCTGTGGGTGTGGAGTGTGAAGTCTCCTCTGCTCCCAGAGGCCTCAGCTGCGGGCTGGAGGCCCTGGTGTATAGCCACACTATGGCTATGATGGGAAAGAGCCTGTGGGAAGGGGGAGGCCTGGCCCGAGATACCCCATTTTCACATGGAAATCCTGGCCAGTTTCTGATTTGGGGTGAGGCTTGGGGGGTGATGGCTGCCTGGCCTGTCACTCTGTGGAGTTCATGCTGCGCGCAGGTTAACAGAATCAGAGGAAAGTCACTAAATGAGGCTTTTGCTTGCTCTTATTTGATGCCCAGGAGAACCAGAGTCTGAACTCCCTCAGGCCTTACCCATTGAAGGAAGCCATGCTGACTCCGCAGATAGTCCCCCGTCAGAAGAGGGCCCTCAGAAGCCTGACCGTGAGTCCAAATGGCCGGGGGTCCGTCTTTCCTTATGGGTAGGAGGCTGCACCAGACTAGAGGGGTTACTCTGGGTGACCACTGAGACCTAGCGGGGTGAGTCTCAAGGCACCCACAGATCTTCCTTGCCCATTCCACTGCGTCTGGCCTTGTGGACTTATTTTAGAATCTCACAGGGAGCGAGGCTGAGGCACCGGAAAGGCTGCTGGCAAGCGCTCCTGCCCCCGTGTCAGTGGGAACAATTTTGCTTTCAATCTCTTAAAATGTTATTTTAAAATATGTAGAAGACGGGCAGAGGACATAGCTCCATTGGTAGAATGCTTGCCTGGCAGACACAAACCTGGCACTGGATCCCTAGCATTGCATAAGTGGGGTGTGGGGATGTGGGGGTATACAATTCTAGTCCCAGCACTGGGAAGGTGGAGGCAAGAGGAGCTCTGTGAGTTCGAGGCCAGCCTGGTCTACAAAGTGAGTCCAGGACAGCCAAGATAACACAGAGTTAAAAAAAAAAAAATTTTTTTTAAATAAAAAGAAGTTTCCTCTCCATAGACTTAAACATTCACACACAATCAGAACCGCTCCACTGCCCCCTAACAATACCCTTTTCATCTTACTCTCTAAAAAGAATGGCTGCATTTTAAAAGACAGAATGTGCAAGGCATTTATGTGGCCAATTTGTAAGGCATTTACTTTACCATTGTCTCACCTGAGAGGAAAGAGAACTGTAGGCTGTGTCAGGAAACAGGAAGGCAGGAGGGACTGCGAGAGAGCAGGGGTGAGGGGTAGAAGCCCTGCAGGCAGCTGGTCTGGGGACAGAGACTCTTTGTCTGCTTGTCTTTTTTGTGCAAACGGACCTTTGGAGTACAGCTACTGAGGTGGGCACACCACCCTTGTGTAAGGCAGTGTGGCCACACTAGGAAATGTCCCTGGCTGAGCTGCAGTGGAGGTGGCGGGGTGGCAGGTCCACCATGGCCTGTGACATGCCAGCCAGTGTAATCTGTGCCTTAGGCTGGAAACCTGTCATTTCTACTGACCATCCCCCCTCCCTTCTTGCCCCCCTCCCCCATTATTATGTGGGTTGGAAGACTTGGGAGTCAGCCTTGAGGAACATTCCAAACTCCTGTCCCACGCTGGATGTCTTGACAGCCTCTGAGAGATTCTGAGTAGAGATTCTGACTCACATTTCACAGGGCTAGTGGTGCCCTGAGCCATCCATCCATCACCAATTCAAAGTTCCCAGAGCTGTGAAACTCCATTAGCAGGGCAGGCTGAGCTCCTGGGCACCAGGCCTTAAATCCCTGCACACAGTGTCATGCTTTGGGCTGAGAGATGGCTCAGAGGGTAAAGGCATGGTCCGTCAAAGCTGAGGACCCAAGTTCGATTCCTCGGACTCACATAATAGAAGGAGAGAACGGACTCCCAAAAGATGACCTCTGACCTCCACGTGTGAGCTGCTTCTCTTCTCCCTAATAAATAAAGTGTAAAAATTAATTAAGAAATCTAAAAAGAGGCCAGGTATGGTGGCTCATGCGTTTAATCCCAGCACTCAGGAGGCAGAGGCAGGTGGATTGCTGTGAGTTTGAGGCCAAATTGGCCTACAAAGTGAGTCTAGGACAGCCAAAGCTACACAGAGAAACAAAAACAAAAAACAAAAAACAAACAAACAAAAAAAGAAAAGAAATTAAAAAATCATACTCTGGGGCTGGAGAGGGTGGCTCAGAGGTTAAGAGCACTGGCTCTTAACTTCCAAAGGTCCTGCGTTCAATTCCCACAACCACATGGTCACCCGCAACCATTTCTAATGAGATCTGGTGCCCTCTTCTGGCATACAGCTGTACATGCAACCAGAACACTATATATAGTAGATAAATAAATAAATAAACTTAAAAAAAAATAAAAAGTCATACTTTGCCTGAAAAACACTTTGCTGTGACTTGGCCAGCTCTCACTCAGGATAGTGGGGGTGGGGCGTTGGGGGGAGAGGGTCTGGCGGGGTGGCGCTTCTCCCTCGCAACCCTTTAATGAGCTAGCTGTTCTGGATCCCCAAGTGATCCAGACTGGCCACACCCACCGTCGGGGTCCAGATCTGAATACCATCTGTGTACTTAGGAGTGGGGGCACCCGTGCTCTTTTTTTATTATTATTATTATTATTATTATTATTATTATTATTATTATTATTATTATTATTTTTTTTTTTTTTTTTTTTTTTTTTTTTTTTGGTTTTTCGAGACAGGGTTTCTCTGTGTAGCCTTGGCCATCCTGGACTCACTTTGTAGACCAGGCTGGCCTCGAACTCACAGGGATCCGCCTGCCTCTGCCTCCCGAGTGCTGGGATTAAAGGCGTGCGCCACCACGCCCGGCTTCACCCGTGCTCTTTTGCAGAGGATGAGATCATCTGGAGGATAGTGGAGGTGCTCAAGAAAGCCGGAGACCAATTGGAAGAAGAGGTGAGACGCAGGCATCAGACAACACTTGGAGGGCTGCTGCAGCTCCGGGTTCGTGCCGTAGTCTTCCCAATTAGCCCCAGTCCCTAGCTCCTGAAGCCACCCCCGGCTCTGGACTATCCCTGTCTGGGGCTGCCTTTCCCCTCTCCTCAAGGTCACGGGTCTGACTCAGTTTCCCTCTCCTCCCCACAGCAAACGCAAGTCCCTCAGCCAGAGGTGGCGCCACAAAAGCTAACGCCGCCCCCCAGGAAGAAATCCCAGGAGAAGAAATCCAGCCTAAAGAGAGCCTTGTCCCTCAAGAGGCTTGTCCCTGAGGAACCCAAGAGAGCGGGTGCAGCCGCTGCGCTTGGCCCAGAAACCCGGCCCAAGAGGCCCAGCTTTCTACCGCTGTGTGTTAACATCCGGGCAGCTTCCACCTCCAGCAGCCATGGTGAGCTGGCTCTAGCAGTTCCCATAGCAACCGCTGCGGCCTCCAATCCCCGGAATCTTCCCAGGGCTGGGATTGGCCAGCTTTGTTCTGATGTCCATTTAGGCCTTGAGCAGCGTAGGGGAGGGTTGGGGATGGAGAAGGAATGGAAGTTTGTTACCTCCACATGGCCTCACTGGGGTGCAGGCAGCCCCCCTAAGACCCTGAAGGGGCTGTGTGCAGGTCCTCAGCCACCCACACATCTCTGCAGCTGGACTGGGCATGTTTTCATAATAGAACTGGAGACAAGAGGTCTGGCTTCCCAGCTACATTTTTTTAAAAAACATATGTGTGGCTGTTTTGCCTACATGTGTATCAGGGCACCGCATGCAAATGACTGTGAGCCACCTTGTGAGAATCAAACCCCTGGGTCCTCTGGAAGAGCGCCAGGTGCTCATAACCACTGACCCATCTCTCCGCACACTGCCCTGTTTTGTTGTTGTTTGTTTGTTTGTTTGTCTGTCTGTCTGTTTTTGAGACAGGGTCTCATGTAGCCCAGGCTGGTCCCAAAATAACTTATGTAGCCAAAAATGACCTTGCCTGTCTGTCTCTACTTCCTGAGTGCTATAACTCTAGGCTCGGGCACCTGTGCCCAGCTTGTGTGGCACTAGAGGGAGGAGAGCTGGTCACATCATGGTTGATGGGGGCTGGCCATGTGGGATGTCATTGCCTGGAGAATTTCTGGCTTAGAGAGCATGGATTTAGGGTCACTAGAGGAGGGATTCTCATGCAAGGCAGTTTAGAGTGTGGGCCTTCACTCGTGCCATCTACTGCCCCCTAGTGGACCATCCGAACGGCAGGTGGGTAGGTAAGGGAACCCCACGGAAAGAGGGAAGGGCAGAGAAGCCAAGGAAAGGCAGCTTGATCTGGGTCCCCAAACAGAGCCCCAGACCTGGCACAGCTATGAAGCTCACGGTAGCCTAGGAGAGGCCGAGGGCGGGGTACACTGGCGCCTGCCCGGGCTCAGGGCCAGCGGCTGGGTGCGGCCGACACACACACTTACTTGCCGTTCTGCCTTCCAGACTCAGAGGCACCCGGATCCCACGAGGTCCTGTCTATAGATGATGGAGCCTCACATCCCTCTGAGCTCCACACACCAGCTGGATGTCAGGGACCCTCCGAGAAGCCTCCGCTGGACAGGGCCTCGGAATCCAGTTAGTTCCTTGCCCCCTCAGACACCTTTCCTCCCCCCCCCATCCCCTACTACCCCCCCAAAAAAACCTGTCTTGACTCTGCCATTTGGAGAAGGGAGACTGTTGCAGAGACAGGGAGCCCTAGGCCTGTTTCAAGTTCCCTGTGTGAGGTCTCAGGCTGTGGAGACAGCAGGGGCCCAGAGCACCCCCCTTTCCCCTCTCCCTCACAAGTTCCCTGTGTGAGGTCTCAGGCTATGGAGACATCAGGGGCCCAGAGCACCCCCCTTTCCCCTCTCCCCTCACACTTCAGTTTTCTCATTTTGCAAGGATGGCTCTAGAGAGTTACTAGAAGTTCTAACTAAATGGCAGTCGGAAAAAGCACTGGGGCGGGGTGGGGGCATAGGGGTGGGAGGGGCTATGGGGCAGGCCTGTCAGCAGACAGGTCCTGGTCACTACTGTTCGCTGTTACTGCTGTCAGGTGGGGCTGGCTTGAGAATTGGGGTGATGACAGGAAGGGAGCACAGAAGAGGAAGTATTGCCACAGTTATTGGTTTATTGTTGGCAGAGCCAGGCCTGGGTGTGGAATATTATTGTCCAGGTCTACACAACCTGGAGACGCTTTAAACACCTAGGGGAGGGTGTGTGTGGAGGGGGCGCTGCTGGGGAGATAGCATGGCCTGTAAAGGTCCTTACCTCAAAAGCACAGAGACTCAAGCTTGTACTCCGGAACATACAGGAAAATAAGCGAACCGCAGAAAGGCTGGCGTGTGCCGCCCAGGCCCTGGCCCTGACCACAGAGGCCTTTGTAAGGAACCCTGTCCTTTTCTTAGGAGAATTCAGGCGGAAGATCCTGGCCCTACTGCAGAGTTCAGAGGAACAGAAGGCCGAGGAGGTAAGGATGCCCTTCCCCCACTATCCTGCTTTTGAGGGGGAGGACCCACCTGCCCATGCTTCAGTCTAAGCTCTGATCCTATGTCCTCCAGAGGACACTCTCAGCACCCAAGGCCATCACCTGTCCTGCTGGGCCACACCCTCTAGGCCACTGTTCAACTTTGACCTTCTCAAGGCCAAGGGCCCTGACTCGGTTTCTCTCTTCCTCCCTATAGCAAGCTCAAGTTCAGGAGGCGGAGGAGGCGGGAGAAAACCCAGCCCCAGCCGGCAAGGTGAAGGCGCGAGGGAAGAAAGGCAACCTCCGGAGAGCCTTTTCTCTCAGGAAACACAGCTCCAAGGAGTCTAAGAGAAAAGAGGCTTCAGGGACCCTGGACGCTGCCAGCCCGGAGGCCCGACAGTCCAAGAAGCACAGCTTCCTGCCCATGTGCGTCGCTGGCCACAGAGCTTCCATCTCCAGCAGCCCAGGTGAGCAGGCGGGGCGTTACCATGGTAACCTCAAGCTTTGACTTCCGCTTTCTGCTTTGGGAGCAATGGGAGGTGAAGGGGCCGATTTTCAGCAGGGCACCCACCAAAAGAACTCAGAGTTCCCTTTCTTAAAAACAAAGGCATTGCCAGCCACTCAGGAGTCAAAGGAAGGAGGATCTCTGTGAGTTCGAGACCAGCCTGGTCTACAGAGTGATTCTGAGGACAGCCAAGGCTACACAGAGAGAGACCCTGTCTTGAAAAACAAAACACAAACGAAACAAAACAAAACAAAACCAACAACCGCCACAAACCCCCAAGGACGTTGCTAGATCTGTCGTTGCCTGTCCGATATCATCAGGGGGACATTAAGAGAAACAGACCAGGGTTTCAAGGTGACTGACTGCATACTCGAGCATGAGGACCAGGGGTATACAGTGACTTCCTGGCACTTATGCAGCACCTGCTGTATATACCACAAATAGAGTACTATCTCATTTAACACGCCAGGCCTGTCTTAAGACTCCTGTTTGACACAGGGTAAGATGAAGTTCAGACAGACTGGGCCGAGTTTTGCGTATTTTAAGGAGAGGTGATTTTGCTGGGTGGGAGCCAGAGGCACGTCCATGTGTTCTTTAAACTGCAGTCTTTTGGGGAGGTGGAGGGCAGAGAGGGAACACTGGGACTCCCCCTCCCAAGTCTGGCGGGACTGGCACCTCCCCGAGGACTGAGACAGACAGATGCCAAACTCATCCATTTTTCTGCAATCCCATTCAGAGAGCCTGGAGTTCCAGGAGGTGGAGGCTGCAGGAGCTGGGCCAGCTGGGTCCCCGGAAGAACCTTTCCAGGCCGGAAGCCACACAGCAGATGAGGAGCTGTCACCAGAGGAAGCCCTGGAATCTAGTCAGTACACCCTGTGCCCACCGGGGTAGCTTCTGCCGACCCCTCTTCTGCATGCCCCAGGCTAGGCAGGAAATGCTCCTAGGAGCGGAGAAGGTGGCTGACATCCCCCCCCATCCCTTCCCAGAGACCCTGTGGTGAGGACAGAGGCCACTGGTGTACTCTTTAAATGGGGCTGCTAGGCAGAGGTATAGACAAGGCTTTAGGGGCCTTGGACAGTTTCACTGGTGTAAATGGTTCTACCGTGGCCCAATTTGAGCTGCCGACCGTTGGTGATGGCCTTCCTCTCTCTCTGTGGGTTCCTACATAGTTTAGCGAGCCTAACCCAAATCAGCACTGAAAAGGGCCATGGCTTAGCCGGGCGTCACTGGGGACAGACTCTCATAATTTCTTTTCTTCTCTCAGAGGAGTTGATAATCCATAAGCTGGTGGCACGTCTCCAAGAGGTGGACAGAGAGCTAGGGAGGCAGGTGAGAGACCGGGGCCTTGTATTCCCACCTCCGAGACCTGGGTTCTAGCCCCACTTCCCAGTGACCTTGGCTGTGTCCCTGCACCTCTCTCTCTCTCTCTCTCTCTGAGCCTTGGTTTCTTCTGCCGCAAAATAGGGATAATGTCTGCTTGACCAAATAGCGCCTATTCGGAGAACACTCACGCGTGGCAGGCGAAGACAATGTTGGCTTAAAATAATAGGATGGGGCTGGAGAGATGGCTCAGAGGTTAAGAGCGCTATCTGTTCTTCCAAAGGTTCTGAGTTCAATTCCCAGCAACCACATGGTGGCTCACAACCATCTACAATGAGATCTGGCGCCCTCTTCTGGCGGGCAGGCACACATGCGAGCAGAATATGTATAAATAATAATAAATAAATAAATATTTAAAAAATAAAATAAAATAATAGGATGCAGGCAGGCTGGGTAGATGGTTCAGTGGGGAAGAGTGCTTGCCGAGCAAGCCGACAGCCCGAGTTCAAATCCCGAACCAGGCATGGCCTCATGCTCCTGAAAGCCCAGAGTCGTTTGAGGGATGAGACAGGAGGATCACTGGGGCACAATGGCAGCCAATCTACCTCCAGGGTCAGTGAGAGACCCTGTCTCAAGGGAGTAAGGCAGAGCCCTAGAGCAGGGACACAGGACATCCCCCTGGCCGACATATGTACACAGACACCACACACATTCATAACACACATGAATGGCTCCCCTGCCAACCAGGGGCTGCTCCAACCCAAAGCCCCAGCACCTCAAGACCTGCGCCCTGCGACCCCTCAGATCCTGCTGCCTGGTCCATTCCCTCGGTTGCAGCACTGTGGCAGAGCAGCTCAGCCAGACCCAGTTCCTTCATGCTTGTGGTTTATCCTGCCCCTCACATGGGCTCCTGCCCTTGACCCCTAGAGAAACAGGTGGCTCCTAGCCCCGGGGGCATCTGCATCTCACCACCCAGCGCCCCAAAGCCCCTGTACCATGTGTACTCCCTGAGAGCGGCCTCCACCTTGTCTGCTGGGAGTGAGAGCCTATAGACCCCAGCCCTCCCTCCCGCCAAGAGGCATCCCCACATCATGCCTTCTGGGCCACCTTTCCACCCGTTCCCTACCACATGCCCAGGATCGCAAGTCACACGGGACCCAAGTCTTTGTCTTAGGGTCCAACCCCAAGAGACCCCAGGTGCTATGTCCAGATACGAAGAAGAGCAATCTGGCCAGAAGGACCTTAGCGTGGGGCAAAGAATCCATTAAACATTTTGCATGGACTGTTTCTATTCTACCCCCAACCGTTTTGGAGAGGGGGATCTGGTCACCCTCGTTTTTTATAGCCAAACTGAGGCTCAGAGTGACAAGTTCTGTGCAGTACCAGTTACATGTGCATGTGTGTTTTGTTTTGTTTGCTTTTTTTTTTTTTTTTTTTTTTTTGCTTTACCCTGCAGCTGCAAACCATATCTTGTAGAAATTAGGGTGGGGTGGTGGAGGAGTTTAATGAAAGGGTGCTCACCCAGGATATGAGGGAGTAGGCTTGGGTGTGAAGGACCCCCTGCTGGCAGCGCTGACAACACTGACAACCCCCACTTTTGTTCCAGATCCGGAAGTACCCCAGCTTCAAGCTTTTCTTTAATGAGTTCTCAGATGCCTCCCTCAGGAAGTTGGTGGCCACCTTAGACAGACAGAAGGCCCGCCTCTCGGAGGAAGGCAGGAGCCACGCCAGCAGACCCCCACCGTGTGCCTTTGGCTCACTTAACAAGTTTGCCGCCAACCACAGCTGCGCCATCTGCACCCTCATGCAGTCCAGAGGCCAATACAAAGGACACAGTTACGCACACTTCCTATCCAGGAAGGCACAGCAGGTGAGAGGCAGAGGGGGAATGACAAAGATCTTCCAATGGGATCTTCTGAGTTTCCTGATATGCTCAAGCAGACTTTTTAAAATTTTTTTATTTTAGGGGCTAGAGAGATGGCTCAGTGGTTAGGAGCACTGGCTGCTCTTCCAGAGGTCCTGAGTTCAATCCCCAGCATCCACATGGCGGCTCACAACCATCTATAAGGGGATCTGATGCCCTCTTCTGGCCTGCAGTAGTACATGCAGACAGAGCACCCATACATTAAAAAAAAAAAAAGTCTTTTAAAATTGTATCTATTGCATGTATGCACGTGCAACAGCACACAGATGTGGGTGCCAGGTTGTCAGAGGACAACTTTTGGGAATTGGCTGTCTCCTACTGTGTGGCTTCTGGGGATAGAAGTCTGCTTGTCAGAGTTAGTAGCAGGTGCCTTTCCCTGCTGAGCCATCTTCCTGGCCCCTCAGCAGAATTTTTGGGCTTCATTTCAAATGCCACCTCCTTGCTGCAGTCTTCTGGGACAGTTCTAAACACAGCGACAGAACCAAGCAGTAGTCTTGT